>NC_073262.2:75721250-76035000 GCF_029289425.2 Pan paniscus | reverse complement strand
GACACAAGAATCGCTTGAACCCAGGAGGCGGAGGTTGTGGTGAGCCAAAATTATGCCACTGTACGCCAGCCTGGGTGACAGAGTGAGACTCTGTCTCAAAAAAAAAAAAAGCAAAAGGAAAATAAAAAAAAGTATTAGCAAAAATTTGGAGAAACTGTAACCCTCACACACTGCTGGTAGGAATGTAAACTGGTGTAGCCACTTTGTCTATTTCTCAAAAGGTTAAACAGTTACTACATGACCCACAATTCTATTCCTATGTATATACCTAAGAGTATACACAAAAACTACACAAAAACTTGTACATGAATGTTCACAGTAGCATTATTCATAATAGCCAAAAAAGTGCAAACAACCCACTTATCCATCAACTGATGAATGGGTAAATCAAATGTGGTTGATTCACACAACAGAATATTCTGCAATAAAATGAAGAACTAACACATGCCACAACATAAATAAACCTTGACATCATTATCCTAAGTGAAAGAAGCCAGTCACAAAAGACCACATATCATGATTCAATTTTTATGAAATATCCACAACGGGCTAATCTATGACGACAGAAAGCAGACTGATGGTTGCCAGGAGCTGGGGGTGTTGGGAAAGAATAGGGAGTGACTGTTAATGGGTACAGAGTCAATTTTGGGGGTCATAAAGTTATTCCAAAATTGACTATGGTAATGGTTGCAGGTTAAAAAAAAAAGAGAGAGAGAAGAAAAAAATCACCCATAAATCCCAGAATTTCACCCATAAAGACTCAGTTTTAACATTAAAATATTTATCAAGGCCAGCAAGGTGGCTCTTGGCTGTAATCCCAGCACTTTTGGAGGCCGAGACAGGAGGATTGCTTGGGCCTAGGAGTTCGAGACCAGCCTGAGCAACAAAGTGAGCCCACATCTCTATAAAAAATTTTTAAAAGTTCCCAGGTATGGTGGTACACGCCTGTAGTCTCAGCTACTGGGTAGGCTGAGGGAGAATCGCTTAAGCCCAGGAGGTGGAGGCTGCAGTGAGCCATGATCACACCAGTGCACTCCAGCCTGGTTGACAGTGCAAGACCCTGTCTCAAAAAAGTCTTACATGCCCACAAACAGCTTTTTGTACTTTTAGTGTCCATGGATTGAGAGAGTCCAAAACAACAAAAACTTTTCATGAGTTCCTAACAATTATAATGAATTGGCATTTTATTAATCATGACAGTATCTTCAAAGAACTGAAACACTGCCCAGAAATTATTCAGGTTATTGACAATGTTTGTGTCACATCCAGATCTGCAGACTGGACCCCCTGCAACAAACTCCAGTATGCACTGATTTGGACCAAAACACTCCTTGGCCAGGCACAGCCACTTGTATCAATGTTACTCAAACCATGATCCTCAGGCAGTGGATCCATGTCAGACCAGTGAGTTGAAGAGCATGCACTTGATTATCAGTGAATGCACTGCTTCCTTTGTCAAGAAAGTCTTTGGAACAGGAAAATGTGTGCAGAATTAAGCAGTATGCTCAGAAGAGTGGGACCGAGGCACAGCACAACAGTGGCAGCGGCAGTTAAAGGAAGGTAGCGTGCATAGGAAAAGCCAACCAAGGAGCAAAAGTAGCAGCAGGAAGGGCCCTCAATGTCATTATCTGCAATGGAGCTCCTGCACATAAGTTATCACAGGTTTTCAAGATGCAGCCACAGATCTACTATGAGACCAACATTTATCAAAGGTCTGCTCTATGACAGGCACTAGGCTGGGCACTTGAACTTAAATGCAAATGTAGATAATATTTAGAACTAGTGTGCTTCCTGATTAGGCTGGATTTTTGTGGTAACGAAAATCTGGAGATTGGCCAATTTTATCTTACCAGTTTCCAAATTTTCAGAGCCTACAAAATGTTCATGATTTGTAAGTCCAACTACATTAGTAAACACTGCTTTAAGACATGAAGAAAATACTAAAAATTTTTAAAAGGTCAACAAAGTCTGCTGGCACGACTAAAATCAAAATCATAAGAAAAAATTTTTAAAAAATATGTCATGCCTCTAAATGTATCTTACTTCTTGAAACTGGTGAAATTCTCAAACTCACCATTCCATCTTGTATCTCACTCTCTGAGAAACCGCAAAATGATTCATCGTCAGAGTCGGCATGAAAAATACCGGCCAGTTCGTTAGTGACATCTGGCCTTGGTTTCTGTAAAAATCCACAATGGTCTAATACATCTTGCACCTCACTTTCTGAAAAGCCGCAGAAAGATTCATTATCAGAGTCCTCATAAAAAACATTTGCCAGTTCTTCACTGATATCTGACCTGAATTTAGGTTTCTGTAAAATAAATAAATAAATGTGGTTGTGCATTTTTTTTCTTTTTCAAGAACCAATTTTCCATAAACCGTGCAGAGAGCAAATCACATTTACAAGTGCACTACAAGAGAACAGCTTTTGTTACAAAGAAAAATGGTTCAGAGGTTTACAAATGATTTCTGAGTTGTTATGGCAAATCATCATGCATGTTAGGTTAGGCGACATTTCAAAAGGATAGAATAAGTAGCTAATCTACCTCCAACAATTACTACCTAGAACCACAGCAAAAAGTGAAATGAAATTATAGTGCATACTGTATTTTCATAACAGCTGTATAGAAATGTAGGCAAAAAGCAAGCAGTTTTAATCACGCACAAAGCATCTGGGGCATTTTGAGCACTGCAGACTCAATTCTGTTTATTCTCAGGCAGCACTTACCGTGTTTGCAAAATTATCAGAAGCAAAGCTGTCACAACTGTCATCAGAGGATGACGAGGTTTCCATGGAAATCAACTTCACATATCTGAATTTCTTTAAGTTCTTCTTTACTCTGAGATCTTTCTGCTGCAAATGGAAATAGCAATCCTATTAAGCGTGATGCTTACTTTATTTAACTAAAGACATCATTTTTTTTTAGTTTAGTAGGTTCAAACAGCACAGAGTAGATATGTCCATTTATCATACCCTACATAGAAAAGGAAGTTTGTTAACTGCTACAAAAAATTTTTTCTTTCTTTTTTTTGTAAGAAGCAGGATCTCGCTCTGTCTTCCAGGCTAAAGTGCAGTGCTGAGATCATAGCTTACTACAACCTGGAACTCCTGAGCTCAAGCAAGCCTCCTGCCTCAGCCTCCTGAGTAGACAGGACTACATGCATGTGCCACCATGCCCAGCTAACTTATTTTATTTCTTTTTAGAAATGGGGTCTTGCTATGTTGCCCAGGTTGGTCTCAAACTCCTGGCTCAAGCGATCCTCCCACCGGAGCCTCCCAAAGGGCTTGGATTACAGGCATTAGCTACTGTATCTGGACCCAAAAATCTTTAAAACCAGGTCAAATTCTTTTTTTTTTTTTTTTGAGACGGAGTCTCGCTGTGTCGCCCAGGCTGGAGTGCAGTGGCGCGATCTCGGCTCACTGCAAGCTCCGCCTCATGGATTCACGCCATTCTCCTGCCTCAGCCTCCAGAGTAGCTGGGATTACAGGCGCCCGCCACCACGCCCGGTTAATTTTTTGTATTTTTAGTAGAGACGGGGTTTCACCGTGTTAGCCAGAATGGTCTCAATCTCCTGACCTCGTGATCCGCCTGCCTCGGCCTCCCAAAGTGCTGGGATTACAGGCGTGAGCCACCGCGCCCGGCCAAAACCAGGTCAAATTCTAAGAAGGGATCCCTTTGCAGGAAAATTGTAAAGACATTTATCAATTTATTCAAACATCTGTAGAGCTACCTCTCAACTCACCTTTATGAGCCCCTAATCTTTAGCTCTTAGCATTATACTGAGCCCCACAGGAGATTTTAATGCTAAACTCCTAAAATCCAACCTGTTTTTTTAAAAAAATTAAACTGTACTTCTAAAAGGAAATTTCAAAAGTACAAAAGGGGAGAAAGATTTTTCTCCCTCAGCCAAAATCAAGCTAATGAGGTATTTTTATGTAAGCTTTGGGCTATGTACTGTGATGCTAATTTCACAAACTACAAAAACTGGGCAGGACCTCTACTTCAAGATGGCAGGCTTCCAAGCAGGCCCCTTTCCAATCAAGAGGGCTATCGTGATTTCCACAGAAGTCCTTACAAAGCAAATACATCAAACGCTTCAACAAATGGTACAAGGAGCCAAGTTAAAGATCAAATAGCACTCCAAATGCAGGTGGGATACCGGATTCCATTTTAGCACTCTATTACTTGAGGCTGTCATTCAGTTCTTGTTGCTGTCCCTTTGCTATACAAGACTTAAGTTTTTAAAAGTCCTTTTATAAAGTGCAAATTACTTATATAGAAATGCTTCATTCATTCATAAATACTGAACAGCCTGGCACTGCTCTCAGAAAATGCAATTGGCATCTATCTTGTATAAAAAAAGGATAGTGGTTTGTCATTTCTTAATATTTAACAAGATTTCTTAAGTGTTGCATTAGGTCCTGTGTTTTTATTCCTTAAATGGGGCCATGGAATAGCAGAAGTGATTCCTTATACTGAAAACTTTGAAAGGGCAAGCTCTGGTATAGATTCTACAAAATATGCTAAGATGTAAGATGTCAGGTGACCAGAACATTCTTGCCCTCCTTCTTGGCCTAACATTACGCATTTCAGTCTCTTGCAGATAAAGTTATTTTCATGATGATGGCACTCCCAACATCCCTATACCCCTAAGTAAACTCCGTTCAATCATCTTAGGAAGTTTTTGTCTTTTGCCCTCTTAACAAGGCAGGACAATGTGTAAAAGGTAGAGCTACTAAATATAAAGGTTAGGTGTATGCGTAGGGGGGTGGCTCACACCTGTAATCTCAGCGCTTTGGGAAGCCAAGGTGGGAGGATCACTTGAGCCCACGAGTTCGAGACCAGCGTGGGGAATATGGTGAAACCCCGTCTCTACTAAAAACACAAAAATCAGCCGGATGTGGCGATGCGTACATGTAATCCCAGTTACTTGGGAGGCTGAGGTGGGAAGACTGCTTGAGCCCGGTAGGCTGCAGTGAGCCGTGACTGTGCCACTGCACTCCAGCCTGGGACACAATGAATGTTGGGAGCTGAAAAGGATCTCAGATCCCATTTTCCAGATGAGGATATTCAAGGCCCCAGGAAGGTGTAATAGACTGCAAGATCACAGGGGCAGGAAGGAGAACTCAAGTCTGCCATCTTCTTAAGCAGCAGTGTTCATCGCATTACTGCAGGAATTACCACCCTTTACTCATCAATCTACCTGCAAGCAGTCAGAGGCCCCAGACAGCCTCAAAGGCGGCATTCTATTGGAAGCTGTCCGAGAAATACACGCTGAGCTTTAACAAGTCAGCACAAGCCAAGAGTTATCTACCAGGCAAACGTATCTTTGGAGGAAAAGCCACAAAAAAGCAGCAAGGCAAATAGTCAAGACGGAGATGAACTTCTTTGGCAGGTAAGTAATAACTAATACCATTTATAGTAGGTGTTTTTCGTGCCAGGCACTATGTTAAGTACACTTTCACGTCAGGTTTAATTCATTGCAACAAAGGTGCTATCGTTATTCTCACTTAGCCAATGAGGAAACTGAGGCTCAGGAAGGCGAAATGGATTACTCAAGTCCCATGGTGGCTCAGATTTGAACCCAGGCATGTCAGGTTCCAAGACCAGCTACACATGGTTTTCTTCATCCGGAAAGCCAATGCCCAGCTCCACCGGGGCGGCGACTCAGCTCTGAAACCACGCCCCATCGCACCCACCCCCGCGAACCTGTCCTCCCCCGCGTGGGTCCCTAACCCCTGATATTTAAACATGTCATTGTCTTCCGTTTCACCGAACCCCCACTCTCCTACCCTCTCCAGGAGCCCGATCCTACGTTCTGGCTTCCGTTAGAGCAAAAAGTAACGTTCCACTCAGAGCAACGTCCTGCAGCTAAGAGTAAGGCTGGGGGGTTGGGGGTTGGGGTGGAGGAAGTAGGAAACGAGCAAATGGTCGGCGAACGGTTTGGCCCACCAAGCCCTTTAAATGCACTTAACCACCGCCCGGGACTACGGTCGCTTCACACTGCGTGCGCAACCCAAGTTCTAGGAGACCGATTCGCAAGACCTTAAACCTCAAACGCGCTGGCCCTCAGCGGTTAGAAGCGGACGCGTCTCTTGCCGGGCGGGGTGCGCGCCCAAGGGCCACCCACTGAGCGCGGGTATACACGCGGCGAGCCACGCACTGGCTCCGAGTTGTGTGCGGGAAAGGGCTGGGCCGCTGCGGGACAACCTCCCAGGGGGCAGGCAGGCTGGCTCTGCCTGGCAGGCACAATCGGGACCGGCCAGCGCTCCCGGCCGCTGTCCGGCCTTTGGCGGACGCACGTGCCTAGGGCTTTCCAGCGCTGCTAGCCATCCTGCAAACGACTCAAGTCTCCACGCCGCCCGCACTTCGGGTGCGCACGCCACGCAGGAACGTCCCCATGGCCCTCAGTTATCCCAGGTGCACAAAATCAGGGGCTTGCCCAAGCGGGCAACGCCCAGGCAGGCCACCAGTTGATAAGGCAGCGCTAGGCTGCGGAGTTGGAGAGGGTCGGCCCGCGCCCGCCTGCGTCCAGCACCCACCGCGCCCGCCCCTCGGGTTCGCCCGCCCAGCCCTCACCGGCACGCGGCGAGCGTCCATGCTGGTGGCGGGTGCCCAGATCGGCGCTTGGAGCGGGGAGAGCGGAGCAGCCGCGCGGTCAGCGGTCCCACAGCAGGAGGAGCAGCAGCAGCGCGGCCGGCAGGCTGGGCGCGCCGACCCGGGCCCGGAGGGGCGGGGCTCGGGCTGTCTTTCCCGCGTTGGGACACAGGTCCTGCAAGCTGTGGTAACGGCCAGACATGGCGCAAGACTAGATGGCCCCCTGGAAAAAACATGACCCCCCTATATATTCTGACCTCAAAGGATAGCCTTGGGCACTCCTAAAATCCGCTTTGAGAAAGGGGCGCTTTAGGGGCTACGGGGACCACTCTCCTTGTGCAGCTGCGCGGTCCTGAGCGAGTGGCGCGAAAATGGTTCGTATTGCCCCGGGGTTAGCTGGCTGATTTGCATGAATTTTCGTGGTGGCGGAGGAAAAGTGGAGTCTGGGGGGTAAAGGAGAGCAGCGTGAGGGTGGCGCGGGTCACGCACCATGGCGTTTAGCACTTTCATTGCTGCGTGCGGTTTACAAGATTTAAAAAATCATAGAATCCAGCACGAACTCCACCCTTCATAATCCAGTTCACCGCCCCTGGATGTAGCACCTCTTATCTGGGAACCACACCATTATCTGAAGCAATAAAATGAGTTAAATCCTGATCTTTCTTTCCAAAAAGCACAGGAAGCCGACTTGTTTTACATTCGACTTGTGGTTTTCAAAGTAGAAGAAAAGCCGCAGCAGCTTGATGAAGACGTCTATAGTATAGTTAACCTTTAACGATTATCTGTTGGGGATTGAAACTAAAGATTGAACAATTGTGGCTTGATGATCTTCTCTGTCTTCAGAATTGAGAACTACCCTGAGTCAGTGCGAACGAGAAAACTTTTCATTGCCCTTTTAACCAAACTTGGCATTACAACGAAAAAATGAAATAAAGCGAGGCTTTTTGTGTGCGTGAAGAGCAAAAAACTTGCTTCTAGAAGAAAAAGTAAATTTAGTTTCTTTAGAAGACACTAATTATACTCAACATTTAAAACAAGCGCTTGAAATGAAAACATTCGCATTTCCCCCTCATTTCAAAACTTTTCTCTGGGGAATAATTAATTCCTTTGCAGTAAGCGAGTGCATGGACATACAGTGTTCCTCTCTTGGTGTACTGAATACAAAAACTGTGAGCAAGTAAATAATGCCCGAGGACAATGGATTGGAAGGAGTCTTCCAGCCTTTCTTAAGTATACCTACCCAGTAATCACTCTGCCACTGTGCAAGGGACAAAGAGCTCAAGGTCTAGAAGGTGAGTGCCAGGGGGAGAGGCTATCGGTGGGTGGTGAAATTACGGAATTACAGGGCCCTCAGTAAGTATTTGTTGAATGAATAAACATTTGGGAATATAATTTTGTGCCACTAAAGCTAAATATATGAAAATTCGGAATTACTAGATCCATGAAGCAGGGGAAGATTAAGTCACTTTGCCTGTGAAAGGTTCTGATAGGGAAACTTTTAGTCTTCCTGGGAGCACAAGAAAATAATTTGGTGTATGTGTTTTTTAAGGATAAGATCTCTGGTCTATTCGTCTTTTTAGTAATCAGGAAAATGCAAATTAAAACAAGTGTCACTGGAAAGGGGTCCCGATCTAGACCCCAAGAGAGGGTTCTTGGATCTTGCACAAGAAAGAATTCAGGGCAAGTCCGTAAAGTGAAAAAGCAAGTTTATTAAGAAAGTAAAGGAATAAAAGAATGGCTACACCATAGACAGAGCAGCCCGAGGGCTGCTGGTTGCCCATTTTTATGGTTATTTCTTGATTGTATGCTAAACAAGGGGTGGATTATTCATGCCTCCCCTTTTTAGGCCATATAGGGTAGCTTCCTGATGTTGCCGTGGCATTTGTAAACTGTCATGGCGCTGGTGGGAGTGTAGCAGTGAAGACAACCAGAGGTCACTCTCCTCGCCATCTTGGTTTTGGCTGGCTTCTTTACTGCAGCCTGTTTTATCAGCAAGGTCTTTATGACCTGTGTTGTGTGCTGACCTCCTACCTCTTCCTGTAACATAGAATGCCCTAACCTCCTGGGAATGCAGCCCAGCAGGTCTCAAGGCTTATTTTGCCCAGCTCCTATTCAAGATGGAGTTGCTCTAGTTCAAATGCCTCTGACACAGGAGATACAATTTCACTCAGACTGGCAAAATTTAAAGCGCCTGATAAGACCAGATATTGTTAAGAATATGAGAAACTCCCACAATGATGTTAGTAGTGTAAATTTTTAACTTTGCAGAGCAATTTGGGAATAGAGGCGTACCTCATTTTATTGCACTATGCTTAAAATTAAAGGTTTGTGGCAACCCTAAGTATAGCAAGCCTATCAGTGCCATTTTTCCAAAAGCGCATGCTCATTTAGTGTCTCTGTGTAACGTTTTGGTAATTCTTGCAATATTTCACCTTTTTCATTATTTTTATATCCATAATGGTGATCTGCAATCAGTAATCTTTGCTATTACTGTTGTAATAATTTTGGAGAGTCACAAATTGTACCCATATAAGATGGCAGACTTCATCAATAAATGTTGTATGTGTTCTGATTGCTCCACTGACCAACCATCCTGTCTCTCTATCCTCATGCCCCCCTATTCACTGAGATAGAACAATATTGAAATTAGGCCAGTTAATAACTCCACAATGGTCTCTAAGTATCGAAATGAAAAGAAGAGTCACATATCTCTCACTTTAAATCAAAAGCTAGAAATGATTACACTTAGTGAGGAAGGCATGTTGAAAGCCGAGATAAGAAGAAAGCTAGACGTCTTGTGCCAAACAGCCAAGTTGTGAATGCAAAGGAAAAGTTCCTGAAGGAAATTAAAAGTGCTACTCCAAAGAACACACGAACGATAAGAAAGCAAAACAGCCTTATTGCTGATATGGAGAAAATTTAAGTGGTCTGGAGAGAAGATCAAACCAGCCACAACATTCCCTTAAGCTAAAACCTAATCTACAGTAAAGCCCTAACTCTCTTCAAACTCTGTGAAGGCTGAGAGAGATGAGGAAACTGCAGAAGAAAAGTTGAAAGCTAGCAGAGGTCAATTCACAAAGTTTAAGATTCACAAGGTTTAAGAGAAAAAGCCATCTCTATTACATGAAAGTACAAGGTGAAGTAGCAAATTATTCAGAAGACCTAGCTAAGATAATTGATGAAGGTGGCTACACTAAACAAAAGATATTCAAAGTAAACAAAACAGCTTTCTGTTGGAAGAAGATGCCATCCAGGACTTTCATAGCTAGAGAGAAGTCAATGTCTGGCTTTAAAGCTTCAAAGGACAGGCTGACTCTCTTGTTAGGGATGAATGCAGCTGGTAACCTTAAATTGAAGCCATTGATCATTTACCATTCCACATTCTTAATTCCTTAAGAATTATGCGACACCTATTCTGCCTGTGTTCTATAAACAGAACAACAAAGCCTGAATGAGAGCACATCTGTTTACAGCGTAGTTTGCTGAATATTTTAAGCCCACTCTTGAGACCAGCTCGGAAGAAAAGATTCTTTTCAAAATATTACTGCTCATTGACAGTGCCCCTATTCACCCAAGAGCTCTAATGGAGATTGATGAATGTTTTCATGCCTGGTAACACAGCATCCATTCTGCAGTCTGTGGACCAGGGAGTAATTTTGACTTTAAAGTCTTATTATTTAAGAAATACATTTCATGGCTGGGCACGGTGGCTCATGCCTGTAATCCCAACACTTTGGGAGGCTGAGATGGGCAGATCATGAGGTCAGGAGATGGAGCAAGTAAATAATGCCTGAGGACATGGACATCCTGGCTAATATGGTGAAACCTTGTCTCCACTAAAAATACAAAAAATTAGCAGGGTGTGGTAGCAGGCGCCTGTAGTCCCAGCTACTCGGGAGGCTGAGGCAGGAGAATGGCGTGAACCCAGAAGGCAGAGCTCGCAGCAAGCTGAGATTGCACCACTGCACTGCAGCCTGGGCAACAGAGTGAGACTCTGTCTCAAAAAAAAAAAAAAAGAAATACATTTCATAAGTCTATAGCTGCCATAGATAGTGATTCCTCTGATGGATCTGAACAGAGTCCATTGAAAACCTTCTGAAAAGGATTCATCATTCTACATACTATTAAGAAATTTGTGATTCCAGGAGTTTACATTCTAGTAGGAGAGCAGAAGTAAACAACAACAAAAAAAATAGTTTCAGGTGTGCTAACTTCCGTGAAGAAAAATAAAAGCAAGGTGAAAGCTAAAGACAGGACAAGGGGAGAGAAAATGAAAGAGGTACAAATTTAAATAAGAGAAACAGAAAAGGCTTCTCTGAGAAGGTGACACCTGAGGAGGAACATGAACAAAGTCAGGAAGGAAGCTACAGGAAGAAGAGGAAAGTGCTGGTTTCAGGCACAGTACACAGCTGGCCCAAAGGCTGTAAGGCAGTGCGCAGCAAGGCACACTACAGAAAGCCAGGCAAAGAGGGAGAGAGCCCAGATCATGTGGGACCTTCTTGGCCATGGGAAGAACTTTGGATTTATTCCAGATATGATGGGAAGTCATTGAAGGATTCTGAGAAAAAGAAAGACCCAATCCGACCCCATGAACTGTGTGGGTCGTAAACTGAAGGAGAGCCAAGAGTGAAAGCCGGGAGACCTATGGGCTCCTGGAGAAGAAAATGATGGCTTGGACTGGGATAGTTGTGGGGTCAGATGAAGTCAGATTTAAGATATATGATTATTATAAAAGTTAGAGCTAACTGGACTTGAGGGATGGATGGTTCATTCATATTAGCATTATGTATCATAGTAAAATACTGCAGTCAACATGCCCCTCAGAAGGGAAATGGATACATGAACAGTGGTGTATTTGTACAATGGAATCTGAACAGTAGTTCAAATTAATGGCATAGCTTACTGGCATCATTGTAGAGAAATCTTAACAGTGTTCAATGAAAAAGCAAATAGTAAAAGTGTCTGTAAAGTGTACCCTTTATGCAAATTTTAGAAACACAAAACATACCTAAGTTGGGAGAGTATAAAAACCTAGACAAGCAGAATAGCACAGAAGTTAACTTAAGGTGGAAAAGATGGAGGAAAGAGGCAAGGGTGGGTCCTTTGATTCTATTATTAATGCTTTCTTCTTTTCTTTTTCTTTTCTTTTTTTTTTTAAAAGGCTGGGTCTTGCTATGTTGCCCAGGCTGGAGTGCAGTGGTGTGATCATAGCACATTACAGCCTCCAACTCCTGGCCTCAGGTGATCCTCCCACTTCAGCCTCCCACATAGCTGGGACTATGGGTGTACACAACTGCACTCAGCTATCATTAATGCTGTTAAATTAAGTTTAGCCTAAAGCCGCCTCCTTACATATTTTAAGTTCAGCCTAAAGGCTTCTCCATACACAATGAACTGTAACCCAACTGGGTGTATAAACAGACTAACTTACTCTTGTACCAACCACCATGTTTTGGCCAGTCAAGGGTGACCAACTGTTCAAGCTGTGTTCAAATAAGGCAAACCCTGAGCTGTAACCAATCCAGCTGTTTGTGTAATTCACTTCTGTTTTCTGTACCTCACTTTTTCTGTCCATAAATCTTTTTCCACCATGCAGCTGCTCTGGAGCCTCTCTGAACCTACTCTGGTTCAGGGGATCCCCGATTTGCAAACATTCTTTGCTCCATTAAACTGCTAAATTTAATTTGTCTAAGGTCAGTGCTTTAACAGTGCTTTCTTGAAAAATAAAAACCATGGGAAGCAAATATGGCAAATTGTTAAATGTGACAAATGCCAGTGATTAGTACATGGGTGTCTTTTACATGTTTACTTTCTGTGCTTTTTTTTCTTTTTTTTTTTTTAATCTGAAACATTTAATAATTTTAAAATGTTTAAGTTTTGGAGAGTTTGTTCTGCCAATCAATATCAATATATTTATTGTGTTAAATATACAGTTCCTTTACAGGGTCCTATAAATAGGAATGCAAGTTTGTCGTGCAATTTTAGATGCCTCATAAAGGTTTTAAGTCACTGTATTAATCACACACTGGTAAATATTTTCATTTTAAATGAAAGACACAAAATGAATAAGCATGGAAAATCAGTGTCCAGGGAAAGATGATGGCACAGGCCACAGCAAAAGGTAAAAGGAAATGACATTTTATAAGTACATACTTACACAGACACTACTTGATATGAGGGCTGTTAATACAACAGGTACTCAGTAAATACTTATTATATTTATAAGTATTATTTGTATAATTTAATTTAATTATTTTTTAAGTTCCAGGGTAAATGTGCAGGATGTGATGTGCAGGTTTGTTACATAGGAAAATCTGTGCCATGGGTGGTTTGCTGCACCTAGCAACCCATCACCTAAGTATTAAGTCCTGCATGCATTAGCTATTTTTCCAGCTAAAGTGGTTGTAGGTGGAATTTTATTTTATTTTTACATTTTTTCTTTTTTGAGACAGGGTCTCACTCTCACTCAGGCTGGAGTGCAGTGCTCAAGCCATGGCTCACTGCAGCCTCAACTTCCTGGGCTCCAGCAATCCACCTACATCAGCCTCCCAAGTAGCTGGGGCCACAGATGTAGGCCACCACATCTGGCTAATTTTTCTATTTTTTGTAGAGATGGGGGTTTCGTCATGTTGCTCAGGCTGGTCTCGAACTCCTGGGCTCAAGCAATCCGCCTGCCCTGGCCCCTCAAAGTGCTGGGATTACAAGCATGAGCCACCATCCCCAGCCCTGGAATTTTAAATCTTCAAAATATTCTAAAATATCAATCTCTTGTTAAAGAGCTTTGAATTCCCTGGGCTACTACAAACCTTAAGAATTCTGTGTTTCTCTATACCTTTTATTCACCTTGCACAAAGAATTCCATTTCCTATTATTAAGTTTGAAACTTGACTGTGAGGTTCAGAGCACTTACATAATGAGGTAAGTTAAACTTCAACTCAGAATGATTGGTTTTCAGACAAAGAATGCAACCGCTAATAGCATGTATCATTTTTAGATGAGATTTAGAAACAATGCTAATGTTTCATGTGCTGCTCTCGGTCCCATGCACCCATCTCTCAGGCGGTGTAACGTGAACCCAAGCGCCCCTGTAAACCAGAGACCTTCAATAGACCAGATACCCCTGGAGACAAAGGGCTGGAGCAATTTCACTGTGTTTGTGGATATAGACAGTTTGCAGTCTGTAAGGTCACAAATCTCTGTTTTAAATAACCCCTAATTACAGATTTACCTCTCCAGTGCCTGCTTTCAGGATGCATAAAGGCAATATAGCTAAAAGGCCTAACATTAGGCTTCAATTGTCAAAAGCTGCTCTGTTGGAGGGCCCAGCCCATTATCACCCTGGCTGTTTGGTTCACAAATGCTGGCTCTCCAAGCCATATTGGTATGTTTGTTTTTCATTGTATGTCAACACTGTTTTAAGTAGATCAGTTTGCTGACATCTGACACCTGATTAGGAAAAGGAATATGGAAAAATGAGTGCAAATCTGACCTTTTTTTGGCAAGAAGAAATACTTGTTTTTCCGTGGATGAACATTGTCTATTGTGAAATATATTAACTGCTAGTGTTAAAACATCATTAAACACTTTGCACAAGGGAAAGTCAAGCTTTGATTACTGAATCAGTCAGTTCCAACACTATGGAAGCTGAATTACAGCCAAAACCTAACTCAGCTTACTTCTTACCATCCACAGTTTCCCTGTCACTTGTTCACCTTTCCATAATTTCTTTTTTCCATTTGGCAAAGTTTTTGTCTGTTTTTATGTAAGAATTTTTCATTGTTTTTAATTTGATCATTTTTTTCTCTGGAAACACCCATAAAAGGTGTTAAATGTCTCTGTTCATCACATAGGCAACTTATTCTAAATTGTCCTAGTTGTGAATTATATAAATCATTTATGTCTTCTTCAGATCTGTTCCTTTCAAGCAACTCTTTGGAAAGAGAATTGCTGCAGAGAGAAGAACTTTATTAACTAAAAGGAGACTTAGGGCTCATTTGTAGGTGGTTTAATTTCTGAAGTAAACCAATGCAAGATATTGGTAGGGGGTCCCAGGGAAGAGGCTAATCTGCACATTGTCCTATCAACCTAGAATTCAAAATTAGTCCCCCAGCAGGCCTCAAAAGTTAAACACAGGGCCAGGCCCAGTGGCTCACGCCTGTAATCCCAACACTTTGGGAGGCTGAGGTGGGTGGATCACCTGAGGTCAAGAGTTCCAGACCATCCTGGCCAACATGGTGAAACCCCATCTCTACTAAAAATACAAAGAATTAGCTGGGCGTGGTGGCAGGCATCTGTAATCCAAGCTACTCAGGAGGCTGAGGCAAGAGAACCACTTAAACCCAGAAGGCAGAGGTTGCAATGAGCTGAGATAGCACCACTACACTCCAAGTCCAACCTTGGAGACAGAGCGAGACCCTGTCTAAAAAAAATAAAATAAAATAATAAAATAAAATTTTGATCCTTTGAACATGGATAAAACTTAAAAATATTATGCTGAGTGAAATAAGCCAAGCACAAAAGGATAAATATTGCCTTATTTCACTCATATGAGGTACTTGGAATAGGCAAATTCATAGAAACAGGCCAGGCACAGTGGCTCACGCCTGTAATCCTGGCACTCAGCCTGGGAGGCTGAGGTGGGTGGATTACTTGAGGTCAGTTGCCGCGAAGAAGAACCAGCACTGAGACAAAGGATTTCTCAGCAAGGCAAATTTACTTTGGCAGAAGGGTGCTGCCTGTGTCAGTCACGATCACAAGAGCACACAGAACAAAGTAGAGTAGGGATTTTTATTCCTAATGCAGATTCTACCTCTGTGTCTTTCCCCCATTGGCTGGGGTTGGACTGCACAGTCTAAACTAGTCCTGATTGGCGAAATATTCAAACTTTCTTAGATAAGGTAGGTGCGTAATAGAGGAGAGAGGGAGAGGAGGAAGCAGTCACTTCTGGGGGACTAAAAAGCTAACCTATTCCCACATAAGGAAAGGAATGTGGACTGGGGCTTATCATATCTAGGCATATTTAGACAGGTTAATGCCCAGCAAAAGCGGGGGTGGGGGGGTACTTGGAATTTAGAGAATAAAGAATGGGGGAACTTGGCAAACTGTTTGAAGAGGAACCTAGCTGTATCTAACATCAGGAGTTTGAGACCAGCCTGGCCAACATGGTGAAACTCTGTCTCTACTAAAAATATGAAAAAATTAGCTGGGCATGGTGGTGCATGCCTATAGTTCCAGCTGCTCCAGAGGCTGAGGCATGAGAACTGCTTAAACTCAGGAAGTGGAGATTGTAGTGAGCTGAGATCACACCACTGCACTCCAGCCCGGGCGACAGAGCAAGACAGTCTCAAAAAAAAAAAAAAAAAAAAATCATAGAAACAGAAAGTAGAATACCTGTTACCTGGGACTGGGTGGAAAGTGAATGGGAAATTATTGCTTAATGGATACAAAGTTTCTGTTTGAGATGCTGAAAAAGTTCTGGAAATGGTGATATGTTTGCACAGCACTGAATATACTTAATGTCACTGAATTGTACACTTTAATTTAATTTAATTTTTTTTTTCTCAAGATGGAGTCTTGCTCTCTCGCCCAGGCTGGAGTGCAGTGGCACAATCTCAGCTCACTGCAACCTCCACCTCCCAGGTTCAAGCAATTCTCCTGCTTCAGCCTCCCAAGTAGCTGGGATTACAGGTGCGCACCACCACACCTGACTAATTTTTGTATTTTTAATAGAGACAGGGTTTCACCATGTTGGTCAGGCTAGTCTCAAACTCCTGACCTGATCCACCCACCTCGGCCTCCCAAAGTGCTGGGATTACAGGTGTGAGCCACCATGCCTGGTCTGAATTGTATACTTTAGAATGGTTAACATCTACTATGTACCCATAAAAATTAAAAAATTAAAAAGTAAAAAGAAGTGTTTAATAAGAATGGTTAAAATGGTAAGTTATATGTTCTGTGAGGGGTTTTTATTGTTTTTTGTTTTTTGGGGGTTTTTTTTGAGATGGAGTCTCACTCTGTTGCCCAGGCTGGAATGCAATGGTGGGATCTCTGCTCACTGCAACCTCCGCCTCCTGGGTTCAAGCG
Organism: Pan paniscus; assembly: GCF_029289425.2. Classification (NCBI taxonomy): domain Eukaryota; kingdom Metazoa; phylum Chordata; class Mammalia; order Primates; family Hominidae; genus Pan; species Pan paniscus. The sequence goes on along the minus strand of NC_073262.2, from coordinate 76,018,318 downwards.
ATTCTCCTGCCTCAACCTCCCGAGTAGCTGGGATTATAGGCTCGCATAACCACACCCTGCTAATTTTTGCTTTTTCAGTAGAGACGGGTTTCACTGCGTTGGTCAGGCTTGTCTCAAACTCCTAACCTCAAGTGATCCACCCCCCTCAGCCTCCAAAAGTGCTGGGATTACAGGCGTGAGCCACCATGCCCAGTCTGTTCTGTTTTGTATGTTTTATCACATTTTTTTTAAATAAAAGCCTACCAGAAATCTTGATTCCATGAGGTTTCTTTTTTTTTCTTTTTCTTTTTTTTTTTGAGACGGAGTTTTGCTCTTGTTGCCCAGGCTGGAGTGCAGTGGTGCAATCTCGGCTCTCTGCAACCTCCGCCTCCCAGGTTCAAGCGATTCTCCTGCCTCAGCCTTCCAAGTAGCTGGGATTACAGGCACCTGCCACCATGCCCAGCTAATTTTTTGTATTTTTAGTAGAGACGGGGTTTCATCATGTTGGCCAGGCTTGTCTTGAACTCCTGACCTCAGGTGATCCACCCGTCTCAGCGTCCCAAAGTGCTAGGATTACAGGTGTGAGCCACCATGCCTGGCCTTTTTTTTTTTTTTTTTTTTTTTTTTCTCGAGACAGGTTCTAGCTCTGTCACCCAGGCTAGAGTGCACTGGTGCAATCTTGGCTCACTGCAACCTCCACCTCCTGGGTTGAAGTGATTCTCCTGCCTCAGCCTCCCGAGTAGGAAGGACTACAAGCATGTGCCTCCCGAGTAGCAAGGACTACAAGCATGTCATCCCAGGCATGAGCCACCACACCTTGCAGATTCCATGAGGTTTCATGGGGTCAGGTTAAAGGTGTTGAGAACAAAGAGGAGAACCACATTCTCATGCCAGCCACTCCCAGCTTTCCAGAGAGGAGAAGAGATTACTGTTGGAAATATGACAGAATTATTAATAAGGTATAAAGAAATCATAGTTCACATCTCCTTTTTGTTTTAATAGTGTGTAAAGATTGCAATTTTTTTTTTTTTTTGAGACAGAGTCTTGCTCTGTCACCCAGACTGGAGTGCAGTGGCGCGATGTTGGCTCACTGCAACCTCTGCCTCCTGGGTTCAAGTTATTCTCCTGCCTCAGCCTCCTGAGTAGCTGATACTACAGGCATGTGCCACCACACCTAGCTAATTTTTTGTATTTTTAGTAGAGATGGGGTTTCACCGTGTTAGCCAGGATGGTCCCGATCTCTTGATCTCGTGATCCGCCCACCTCGGCCTCCCAAAGTGCTGGGGTTACAGGCGTGAGCCACTGCACCTGGCCAAGATTGCAATTTTTTAAAATAATGATAAAAATGTTTCACTATTATGACACATAATCTCTATACCCACAAAGATGTATTCACTTCTTGGGCCATCAGGAAGAAATGTGATGAAAACATTCAGAATTGTCAACTAGCCCACATGCACAGAGATCCGGCCCTGGGAGAACTAGCATCCCTGTCCCTTGGTGGGTGTCACCTAGCATGAGGGAAACAAGCTATAGGATACTCAGGCTGAGTTAGGTTCCTCCTGGAACACCTAGGAATATCTGGCCCAAAGAAAGAGGGTTTGTTTGTTTGTTTGTTTCATACGGAGTCCCACTCTGTCACTCAGGCTGGAGTGCAGTGGCGAGATCTCAGCTTACTGCAACCTCCGCCCCCCAGGTTCAAGCAATTCTCCTGCCTCAGCCTCCCAAGTAGCTGGGATTACAGTGGCATGATCTCAGCTCACTGCAACCTCTGCCTCCTGGGTTCAAGCGTTTCTCCTGCCTCAGCCTCCCGAGTAGCTGTGATTACAGGTGCCTGCCACCACATCCGGCTAATTTTTTGTATTTTTAGTAGAAACAGGGCTTCGCCATGTTGGCCAGATTGGTCTCGAACTCCTGACCTCAGGTGATCCACCGGCCTTGGCCTCCCAAAGTGTTGGGATTACAGGCATGAGCCACCGCGCCTGGCCGGAAAGGTTTTGAAGTGGCACACAATGATCTACTCAAATGGTCTCCCAATGGGCTGGGTGGAACTTGTCCCTCCTGGGGTTGTAACTAAGAATGGACTGCTCCCTTGGGGATTAAATGAAACAATTGTAAAAATGGGGAGAAGGCTTTTTCTATCTCAGCAAGACTAGAAACTGCAATTACAAGTGTCATCAAACAGACTCTCATTGATGACGGAGGGCGTGATGAGGTGACATGAGTAATAACAGCAAGGCACTTTGCCCATGAGGACCACCAGGCAGTGGAGCAGAAAAGAGGCACTAACAGGTGTCACAGGGACAATCTAACGGCAAGCAAGGACATCACAGGCGCCTCTTGAGCTAGAATTTGAAAGGCTTAAGGAGTTTGGGTTTCATCCTGAAGGCAATAGGGTTATGAACAAAGAAACAATATAATACAATTTGCATTTTAGAAAAATAACTTTGGCAGCCAGGGAAGACTGTCCTGTAAGAGGGCAAGGCTGGATGCTGGGAAAACAGTTAGAAAGCGATTCCAACAATCTAGACAAGAAATGATGAGGGCCTAAATTAACATTCTTTGGATGGTATTAAAGGGAGGGAAGAGCATGAAACTGGTCATAAGAGATACTAAGAAAGTCAGAGGGAACAAGAATATAAGCAGTGGGAGAAAAGTACAAAATGGCACAATTAACAGAGATTTAGAGTGGTGTCATAAAAGAAAGAGAATCTCACTCATGTCCTCAAGAAACAAGCCAATGAACTACATTCCTAATGCCACATGAGTTTGGAGATATATTTTTAAAAATGTGTGAAAAATTGAAAACCATGTATATGATTCCAATAATCAAATCAAAGTTAGAGGTAAAAGTACAACATTGGTCGTCAATTGGAATGATATAATTACTAGGGTGATAAAGTATAAGAAAGACCCCATGTTAGTGGATTTACTCTGTCTGTACTATTCACTCTGTGCCCAGTGCTTTGCTAACATAAAATCACTTAAGGCAGGAGAAAACAGGATCTAGTTTTCTAGGGGCAAGACTCATAGTGAGCTGAGCTCATCCCTACAATACTTTAATTCCTAGAAATTTATTTATTTTTATTTTATTATTATTATTTTTTGAGATGGAGTTTCGCTCTCGTTGCTCAGGCTGGAGGGCAATGCCCCAATCTCGGCTCACCACAACCTCGGCCTCCCAGGTTCAAGTGATTCTCCTGCCTCAGCCTCTGGAATAGCTGGGACTACAGGCGCCTGCCACCACGCCCGGCTAATTTTTTGTATTTTTAGTAGAGACGGGGTTTCACCATGTTAGCCAGGATGGTCTCAATTTCCTGACCTCGAGATCCACCCTTCTCGGCCTCCCAAAGTGCTGGGATTACAGACGTGAGCCACTGCGCCCAGCCTAGTAATTTATTTTTTAAATTTCCTCATTCATTTAATGGATATTTGATATACTTTACTCTTTTTTTTTTTTTGAGATGGAGTCTCAGTCTGTCTCCCACTCTGGAATGCAATGGCACAATCTCAGCTCACTGCAACCTCCACCTCCCGGGTTCAAGCAATTCTCCTGCCTCAGCCTCCCGAGTAGCTGGGATTACAGGCGTCCACCACCACGCCCAGCTAATTTTTGTATTTTTAGTAGAGACTGGGTTTCACCATGTTGGTCAGGCTGGTCTTGAACTCCTGACCTCAGGTGATCCACCTGCCTCAGCCTCCCAAAGTGCTGGGATTACAGGTGTCAGCCACCACACCCAACTACTTTACTCTTTAATTAATATACTTCAATACATATTTAAATAATAAATATTTAAATAATATATCAGCAATGTTGATATAAGTACCATTTAGTCCATAGCTTATATGGCAAGAAGGAATTGGAGCAGAACTTGAGATATAATGGACGTTGTCAAGAGGTTATGTACTCTGAGACTGAAAAGCATACTTTAATATTGCCCCATGATATCATCTCTAGATACAGTAGCTGGCTATGATTTTAGGAGACTTTTTTCTTTCTTTCTTTCTTTCTTTCTTTCTTTCTTTTTTTTTTTTTTTTTGAGACACAGTTTCACTCTGTCGCCCAGGCTGGAGTGCAGTGGCATAATCTCGGCTCACAGCAACCTCTGCCTCCCAGGTTCAAGCGATTCTCCTGCCTCAGCTTCTCAAGTAGCTGGGACTACAGGCATGTGCCACCATGCCCGGTTAATTTTTGTATTTTTACTAGAGACTAAGTTTTGCCATGTTGCCCAGGCTGGTCTCGAACTCCCAACCTCAAGTGATCTGCCCACCTCAGCCTCCCAAAGTGCTGGGATTACAAGCATGAGTGACCACACCCAGCCTAGGAGCTTTTTTCTTTTGGAACAGGCATGTGAGCTTATAATTACAAAAGTATATTTGAATTATATTGGCCTAGGGCTACTTTGGAACTGTAGAATGAGAAAACATATGTGTTTATCAGACTTGATAATAATAGCTAAAATATATTGAGCACTGCATTCATTCCAGAGAGGTACTCATTTTATCCTAATGCCAATTTGTGAGGTAGCCTTGGATTATTACTTAGGAATAAGTACACTGAGACACAGAGAGATTAATTTGCCGAAGTTCATAAAACGTGATAAGTGGCAGAGCTACTTTTCTAGCTCAGGTGAAGTCTACATTCTTTACCATTGTACTGAGCGGGACAGCATCTGAATACCCATCCCTGTCAGCTTAAGCACTGCGTTTGACACCATGTGATACTGCTCCCCTACTTCCAGTCACCAAAGATTGGACGCCTGATGACATAGGGACTGCTGATTCAGAAACACACATGCATGACGTGAACTAAGCCAGTCATTTTCCTTCTCTTGGCTTCATTAATCGCTTCTAATACTAAGAGATAATGCTGGTCAATGGTAAGATTAAAGGTAAAACCATGCCCTGGTTTTACCGCAGACCAAAGCCTGCTGTGAGCAGGCTTTATGAGGAAGCAGAAAAGACACAATGGCCAGCGAGGAGGCTGGGCTGCTTAGGGCAGCATTAAGAACTACTCAAGGCTGGGTGCGGTGGCTCACGCCTGTAATCCCAACACTTTGGGAGGTCGAGGCGGGCGGATCACGAGGTCAGGAGATCGAGACCATCCTGGCTAACACAGTGAAACCCCGTCTCCACTAAAAAAAAAAAATACAAAAAAATTAGCCCGGCACCTGTAGTCCCAGCTACCCCGGGGGGCTGAGGCAGGAGAATGGCGGGAACCCGGGAGGCGGAGTTTGCAGTGAGCCGAGATCGCGCCACAGCACTCCAACCTGGGCGACAGAGCGAGACTCCGTCTCAAAAAAAAAAAAAAAAGAACTACTCAAAACTTGGAAAAATTAGGAACTGTAGAACCTGATTCCATCAGTCATGAATCCTAGTTGGAAATTGGTAAGGCCTAGCTATTCTAGTTGTCTTTCAGAGTGAGGGTTTGAAAGATCTCCTCTAGTTTGTCATCAGTGTTATGAGGGCATCTCTAGCATTCCCTGCCACGCTGTTTGTGTTTGGACCTCTCTTTTTCAGGTGAGAGACTGGAAGCCTGGCTGTGGTGTTATGTGAGTTTCCTAGGGCTGCCATAGCAAATTCCTGTCAACTTAGTGGCTTAAACAACAGCAATTTATTCTCTCAGAGTTCTGGAAAACAGAAATCTGAAGTCGAGGTGTTGGCAAGGCTGTGCTCCCTCCACAGGCTCTAGGAGAGATTCCACTTCCTTTTCCAGCTTCTGTGGCTGACCAAATGCCTTGAATGGTGGCTGCGTACTCCAGTTTCTGCCTCTGTATTCACAGGGCCTTCTCCTCTGTGTCTGTGTCTTCTCCTCCTGTGTCTCTTATAAGGACATCTGTCATTGGATTTGGGGCCCACCTTGGTAATACAGGATGATCTCATCTCAGGGTCCTTAATTTAATTAATCTGCAAAAACCCCTTCTCCAAATAAGGCCACATTCACAGCGGCTCGGCATTAAGACATGGACATATATTTTGAGGGGCTGCCATTCCACCTATTCCAGGTCCTGGGTTTGGTGTGGTGCCACTGTTTTTCTAAAAGCCTAAGGAAAGACAAAGGAGAGTAATACACTTTCAGGTTTCGGTCAGTGTTTCTTTTGTTTAATGAACTCTATGGGTTGGGCCCATGCAATTCCAGAAGGATTGCTAGAGAAAGTATCAGCCCACAATATTCTGCATGTTTTATGTCTGAAGCATGGGGAAAACCTTTACAAACAATTCGATTAACTCTTCCCACAGTTAACTTTGGGGACTCCCAGAAGATAAAATAATAAGAAAAAAAGCTGAAATCCTGCCATTTGACCAGTGAACGTTCCTGATCTAGTGGACTTAGAAACCTTCCCGAGGGACCTGATGCAAATTTGCACCAAAGCAGCAGCTGCATTTCCACAGTTCTAGCTTCACCTTCACAATGTTTACCTTGCTCAAAAAGGCACTAAGTCATCTCCAAGTTTGAAGCACCCAGCGAACAACAGCAAGGCAGAGCCACCAGAAGCATACACCTGATTTTCATGACAAACACGGTAACGCTGTATGAGCTAGTGAAACCACTTTCTGTATTGCTGTACGGATATGTATAGCAACACAAACTGGAATAGAATGGAACATGTCCCCTGTTGGCAGAGTCACCCCAAAGGAATGGAGAGATAAGTAGGCATCCCAGCTGGTATAATACTGAATTGTTCAGAAAACAACTCATAAATGATGCCAAGTGAAAGCACTGTGTACCCATTAAAACATTACATTATTGAAGAAGTAATGTTTTGAAGAGTGAACTCTTCAAAAAAAAAAAAAATTCTTACCTAGGATCACAAACTGGTGTTGACTAGGAGACAGTTCAGGTTACAGATAAAACAGAGATCTACCCAAGATAACTCAAGTAAAAGATACATGGGGAACAACAAAGAGACTCATGCAAACCCAGAATCAAATATTAGGCTGTAACAGCTCTGGGCCATGTGGGGAATGGGGTTTGGATTTGTAGCATCTCCAGGATTTCATGGATCTTCACCTGCTTTTCCACCCATAACATGACTGGCCTATACACCACTGTGTGTTTCTGTCTCTTGATGTCAAATATAATTTTCAGAAATTTGGAAACATAATTCTTATAGTTTGCTAAGTTTTGTACACAACTGGTTAATGTCCCACAGGAACATGAAACCATCTTTTTCAGAATTATCTTCTCTATTAACAGAAAAGAAAGTTATCACATCTTATCCATTTTACACAATTATAGAATGTCTAGCTTCTAATCAATTCTGTAAACAAAGTCCATTTCCCTAGAGAGTTAGGTGACGCTTAAGTCAAAGCTTTGGCGTGACACTAAAAATTCACACAATCAAAAAAAATTTCATAGAATCATATCGTTGCTTTATTTCTAAGTTTTGCATAATTCTCCTAAACATTCCCCCTTTTGATCAAAAGTAATCTTTAAGCATCCTTATTGGATAGTCAGCAAATCTAGAGCCATGTGGTGTTGATCAGCTACTAAGACCAGAATATTAAATTTTGCCTAGAGATTAAAAAATCTATAGTTTCATCTTCAATAGCTTCCATGGATTCAGAGATGATTTCTGTGGCTATTTACTCATCCATTTCAAAGCTAGGAAACCAAAACCAGAGAATTCAGCTCTACGAAGTTTTACCTGCAGTACCTTGTAAATGTACAGACAGGATCACCTGGGACTTTTGTCTGAACTCTTCTTTATTCTAGGCCTTGTTGTCTGATGCCATTTTCATAAACGTTGATTATTTTTCTTTGCCACCATGTTTTTCCCTCCTTATAACCTGTCTTCTGACAGAGCCCCTTCAGTCTTTAAACTTATTTCTACCATCCTGCCCCTGGCTTCTATCTTGTAATGAATTCCCCTTTTCTGTTTAAGCCAGCTTGAGTGGGTTTCTATTGCTTATAATTGAGTCTGAACCAATTCAATCACCTAATCCTACAGCCTAGGGTAACCAAACGTCAACTCAGACTTTGGTGGGACCCACATTACCCTTGGAACTGAAAGATCTAAACTAAAATTAATGTTTGTCTGACATTTTGATTAGGAAGAAACTATCAAAGGTAAAATTTGAGTTAAGTCTTGAAAAATCAGGCAGTTATTTATTTTTTTAAAAAAGTACTTGTACAAAAAAAGTATTTGTGGGGACTTCCACTTCTGAGAAGATAGAACAGACATATTTTTTTCCCTATTTCTCCTACTAATTACGACTAAAAATCCTGGATACTATATATACCTGGATACAAACATAAGGAGACTCCAAAAGATAGAAAGAAGAAAGCAGACCAACAAGGTACAGTGGAACCTGAGAACCCATACACGGGGGATTTCCTTTGATTTCCTTTTTGCCCCACGATCCCAGACTTGAAGTGGAGGAAGCCAGCAACCCATATTGTCAGTGATTCCAGAACAAAAGAGCCCCAAAAAAAGTCTATTCTCTCCAGCCATAAGACCAAGAAAGATGTAGCCAAATGAGGCAAGAATTTTAGACGATACCCACTCTACTCCATCCAAACACCATAGAAAACAATTGTGGCCCCATCTCTACCCCCATTAGCAAAAGTCAAGAAGCCTAAACTTCCACTCAGCAGATAGCATAACAAGGTATCCCAACACACAATCCCAAAGGGCTGGTGTCAGAGAGGGACAAGCAGAGAGCTGAGAGCTTCATCTCTGCTGGCCAGTAACAGGGACCTTCCCCTCCCCATGGTGTCAGTGGAGACCATATGGGGAGCCTGGACTTCCAGCCCCTTCCAACACTAATGAGGCACCCTTTGCCATTCCTGCCAGGGTGGTATCAGAGGGTCTAGTGAAGAGTCAGAACTTTGACCACTGTCTAGCAGTAATTAGGTCACTCCCACCAAGGTGTCCGTGGAGACCACATAGGGAACTGAGGCAGAAGGAGCCTGCTCCCCTCAGGTCTCAATGGTGGCCAAGTAGAGAACATGGACTTGTACCTCTACCAGTCATAAAGAGGCAGCATCATCACACATATCTCCCCTACCAGAGTAGTGTCAGAAAAAGCCAACTAAAACAAAAAGTTTAGATAAAATCCAGAGTCTCAGAACATAATACAAAATGTCTAGGTTCCAGTGGAAAAGTACTCATCATACCAAAAACTAGAAAGATCTCTGTCTTAGCTTAGGCTGCCATAACAAAATACCATAGACTGGGTAGGTTAAATAACAGGAATTTATTTCTCACAATTCTGGAGACTGGAAGTCCAAGATTAGGGTGCCAGCAGGTCAGTGTCTAGTGAGGATCTTCTCCTTGGATTGCTGTGTCCTCACATGGCCTTTCTTTGGTGCACAAGGGTGGAGAGAGGGAGAGAGGAAGCAAGCTGTCTAATGTCTCTTCTTTTACAAGTGCCAGTCCCATAATAAGAATTCCACACTTATGACACCCCAAAGTCCCCATCTCCCAAGCATTATCACACTGGGGCTTAGGACTTCAACATATAAATTTGTTGGGAACACAGTTTGGTCCATAGCAACCTCAAACCAGTGAAAAAAGACAATCAATATGTGCCAACACCAAAATGAGAGAGATATTAGCATTATTTCACAAAATTTTAAAGCAGCCATGATAAAAAATATTTCAGCCAGACATGGTGGCATGCACCTGAAGTCCCAGCTACTTGGGAGGCTGAGGTAGGAGATCTGCTTGAGCCCAGGAGTTCAAGACCAGCCTGGGCAACATAGTGAGAACCCCTCTCAAAAAACAAAACAGTTGGCCAGGTGCAGTGGCTCATGCCTGTAATCCCAGCACTGGTGCAGGCCAAGGTGGGAGGGCTGCTTGAGCCCAGGAGTTCAAGACCAGTTTTGGCAACATAGAAAGACCTTGTCTCTACAAACGATTAAAAAATTAGCTGGGTATAGTAGTGCATGCCTATGGTCCCAGCTATTGGGGAGGCTGAGGTGGGAGGACTGCTTCAGCCTGGATAGTTGAGGCTGTGGTGAGCTATCATGCCACTGCACTCCAGCCTAGACAAGAGAGAAAGACCTCATCTCGAAGAAGAGGAAGAAGAAGAAGAAGGAGAAGGAGAAGGAGGAGGAGGACGATGACCCAAACTGAAATCTTAAAGTTTAAAAATACAGTAACTGAAATTAAAAGGTAACTGAAATTAACAGCAGAAAGGAGTGAACTTGAAGATAACGCAATAGAAATTAACCTGAATAGCAGAGAGAACAAAGCCTAAAAAGAAAGAAAGAAAGAAAGAAAGTCAAACAGGGACCTGTGGGTTATAATAAAGTATCTAATATTAGTATCATTAGAATCCTATAAGCAGAAGCAAAAGATAATTGAGAAAGTACTCAACAAAATAATGGCTAAAAACTTTCCAAATGTGTCAAGGGACATAAATTAATAGATTTAAGAAGCCGGGCATGGCTGGGCATCTTGGCCCATGCCTGTAATTCCAGTGCTTTGGGAGGCCAAGGCAGGAGGAGCACTTGAGGCCAGGAGTTCAAGACCAGCCTGGGCAACATAGTGAGGCCCAGTCTCAAAAAATCAAAAAACGGCATGATGGCACATGCTTGTAGTCCCAGTTACTTGGGAAACTGAGGCAGAAGGATCACTTAAGCCCAGGAGTTTGAGGCTATAGTGAACTATGATTGTACCATTGCATTCCAGCCTAGGCAAAATGTGAGACTCTGTCTCTAAAAAAATAAAATAAGGTAAGACAAGATTAAACTTAAAAAATTAAATATGTTTTTTAAAAAGCTTAACAAACCCCAAAAAGGATAAACTCAAAAAAACATACCAAGGATCAGGGATGGTGGCTCATGCTCATAATCCCAGCACTTTTGGAGACTGAGGCAGGAAAATCACTTGATCCCAGGAGTTTGAGACCAGCCTGGGCAACATAAAGAGACTCTGTCTGTAAAAAACAAACAAACAAACCATACCAAGATATATAATAATTAAACTAAAGACAAAGAAAAATCTTGAAAGCAGCCAGAGTAAAATAATACCTTATCAATAAGGGAAACAATTAAAATGATAGTGTACTTCTTATCAGAAAGCATGGAGATCAGAAGGAACTGGCACAATATTTTTTCAGTGCTAAAAAAGAAAACTATTGATATGGTTTGGGTGGGGACACAGCCAAACCATATCATCTTGAATTCCCACATGTTGTGGGAGGCACCTGATGGGAGGTAATTGAATCATGGGGGCAAATCTTTCCCGTGCTGTTCTCATGATAGTGAATAAGTCTCACAACACTAGATGGTTTTAAAAAGAGGAATTCCCCTGCACAAGCTTTCTCTCTTTGCCTGCTGCCATCCATGTTAAGACGTGACTTGCTCCTCCTTGCCTTCTGCCATGATTGTGAGGCTTCCTCAGCCACGTGGAACTGTAAGTCCAATTAAACCTCATTATTTTGTAAATTGTCCAGTGTCAGGTATATCTTTATCAGCAGTGTGAAAATGGACTAATACAACTGTCAACTCAGAACTTTATACCCAGCAGAACTATATCTTTCAGAAACAAAGAAGAAACCAAAACATTCTCTGATTAAAAAAAAAAAAAAAACTAGAAAAATTTGTGGTTAACAGACCTATTCTCAAAGAATGGCTAAAAAAAGTTCTCTAAACAGAAGGGAAATGACAAAAGAGGAAAGTATGAGACATCAGGAAGGAAAAAATAACATATTAAGGAAAAGTATGGATAAATAATGCCTTTTCTTCTCTTAAGTTTTGTAAATTATGTTTGATGATTGAAGCAAAATTTACAATGGCTGATGTAGTTCCAAATGTATGCAAAGGATATACTTAAGACAATTATATTACAAGCAGGGGAGGGCAAAGGGATGTAAAGATTTAAGGTTTTATACTGTACTTGAACTACTAAAATGAAAACACTAGTAGACTGTGATAAGTTATGTATTCATAATGTAATATCTAAAGCAAACACTTAAAAAGCTACACAAAGAGATACATTCAAAAATACATTAGACAAATCAAAATGGAATTCTAAAAAATGTTCAAGCAACCCACAGGAAGGCACATAAATAGAGAAATGAACAAAAAGAAAAGAGAAAAACAGAAAATGAAATAATAAAATGGCAGACACATTTTTTTCTCAGCCGTTTGGCTAGATCAAGTGTTAAATGGAAGACCTAATCCATTATTTTTAATTAATTAATTAATTTTTTTGAGACAGCATCTCTCTCTCTGTGTTGCCCAGACTGGAGTGCAGTAGTGTGATCGCAGCTCACTGCAGCCTCAACTTCCTGGGCTCAAGCAATCCTTCCACCTCAGCCTCCAACATAGCTGGACCACAGGTGTGCACCCCCATATCCAGCTAATTTTTTATTTTTTGTAGAGATGGGGTCTCACTATGTTGCCTAGACTGGTCTGGAACTCCTAGGCTCAAGCAATCCTCCTGCCTCAGCCTCCCAAAGTGCTGGGATTACAGGTGTGAGCCACTGCACCTGGCCACACTAAATCTTTAGCATATTAAGAATTACATTAATATAAGTGGTCTAAATATACCAACTAAAGGACAGAGATTGCAGAGTGGATTTTAAAAAAATATGACCCGACTATATGCCATCTATAAGAAATGTATTTCATATATAATAATGTTGGATGAAAAAGATATTATACAAGCATTAATTTTAAAAAGTAAGAGTGCTATATCAGTATCAGATAAAGCAGAACTCAGAGTAAAGAAAATTAACAAAGACGGAGAGGGACATTTTATAATGGCAAATCAGTCACTCTACCAATAAAACACAGTAACCTTTTTTGTTTAGACAAGGTCTCACTCTGTCGCCCAGGCTAGAGTTCAGTGGCATGATCTCAACTCACTACAACATCCACCTTCCATGCTCAAGTGATCTTCCCACCTCAGCCTCCCAAGTAGCTGGGAGCACAGGCATGTGCCACCATGCCCAGCTAATTTTTGTATTTTGTGTAGAAACAGGGTTTTGCCATATTGCCCATGCTGGTCTCGAACCCCTGAGCTCGAGTGATTCACCTGCCTTGGCCTCCCAAATTGCTGAGATTACCCATGTGAGCCACCATGCCCGGCAAAATATGATAATCTTAAATATGTATATGGCTAAGAATAGAGCTGCAAAATGTGAGAAACAAAAACTGATAGAATTAAAGGAGAAATAAATACATCCGTAATTACAGCTGGAGACTTCAACACTCCTCTCAACAAGTCATAAAACAAGTAGACAGAAAACAAAGATATGGAAGAACTCAACATCACCAACCAATAAGAGCTAAGTAACTTTTATAGAATACCTCACTGAATAACAACATTATACACTCTCTTTTCAAGTGCTCAGCAAACATAAGCAGATACATCATATCATAGGTCAGAGCAACAATCCCTAAGACATTTAAAAGAATGTACATCACACAGAATGTGTTCTCTTACCATGATGAAATCAAACTAAAAATGAATAACATAAAACTAAGAGGAAAATCTTCCAACACTTGGAAACTAAACAACACACTTCTAAATAATCCTTAAAAAGGAAGTACCAAGGGAAATTAGAAAATACACAATACTTAATGAAAATAAAAATACAACATATTAAAATGTGCCAGACACTCCCTGTTGATAGGGAAATTCATAACCTAAATGCATATATTAGGAAAGAGAATAACTATCAAATCAGTAATTAAAGCTGCCAACTCAAGAACTCTGAGAAATAAGGGCAAACAAAACCAAAAATATCCAGAAGAAAAGAACAATGATTCAAGTATAAATCAATGAAATTTAAAACAGGAAACCAATAAAGGAAATCAATGAAAGGAAGAGCTGGGTCTTCAAAAAGATCAATAAAATTGACAAATCTCTTTTTAGACTGACAAAGGAAAAAGAGAATACACAATTGCCAATATCATGAGTGAAGCAGGGGATATTACTACAGACTCTGCAGACAACACAAGGAAAATAAGGAAATACTATTAACAAACCTGACAGACAAAAATTTGGCAACTTAGATAAAGTGGACCAATTTATCAAAAAACACAAATTGCCACAGCTCACCAAACATGAAATCAATAGTTTGAATAGTTCTATAACTATTAATAAAATTGAAGACGTAATTTTAAAATTTTCCCCAAAAGTCATAACCAGGCCTGGATAGTTTAGAGAAATTCTACCAAAAAATTAAAGAAGAATTAACACCAATTCTATACAATCACTTCCAGAAAATAGAAAAGGAAGAGACACCTCCCAACTTATTTGATAAGTATTACTATAATGCCAAAAGCAGAAAAAGACAATACAAAACCCAGCAAACTACAGATCAATATTCAAAGAGGGAAACTTTCTAACTTGATAAAGACCATCTACAGAAAACCCACAGCTAGCACTTCACCTAATGGTAAAAGACTGAATCCTACTCTGTACAATTGGGAAAAGGCAAGGTTGTCCATTCTTCATTCTAATTACTTCTATTTAATACAGTACTGGAAGTCTAGCCAGTGCAATAAGGCAAGAAAAAGAAATAAAAGCCATACAGGTCAAAAAGGAAGAAATAAAATTGTTTCTATTTGCAGATGACATGATTATTTATGTATAAAGTCTCAAGAAATCTACAAAAAAACCCCAAAACCTTTCTAGAATGAATATTTACAGCAAGATTGCAGGAAACAAGTTAATATAAAAAATCAATTGTATTTCTATATATTAACAATGAGCACATGGACATTGAAATGAAAAATACATTACTGGCCAGTGTGGTGGCTCATGCCTGTAATCCCAGCACATTGGGAGGCTGAGGTGGCAGGATCACCTGAGTTCAAGGCTGCAGTGAGCTATAATCACACCATCACTCTCCAGCTTGGGCGAAAGAATGAGACCCTGACTCCTAAAAATAAATAAATAAAAATACATTATCATTCACAATAGTACCAATAAAAAAGAAATAGGTGTAAATCTAACAAAACGTGTACAGGACTTACATGTTGAAAACTACACAATGTTGTTGAGAGAAATTTAAAAATATATAAACAAATGAAAAGAAATACTGTGTTATTGAGTTAGAGATCTGATACACTAAAGATATCAGTTCTCAAATTGATATACAGTTTAATACAATTCCTAGCCAAATACCAGCAAAGTTTTTGAAGGTATAGAAAATAAAAAGCAGGCCAGGTGCGGTTGCTTAAGCCGGTAATCCCAGCACTTTGGGAGGCCAAGTCAGGTAGATCACATGAGGTCAGGTGCCAAGACCAGCCTGGGCAACATAGTGAAACCCTGCCTCTACTGAAAATACAAAATTAGCCTGGCGTGCTGGCACACGCCTGTAGTCCCAGCTACTCAGGAGACTGAGGCAGGAGAATCGCTTGAACCTGGGAGGCAGAGGTTGCAGTGAGCTGAGATCACAGCACTGCACTCCAGCCTGGGTGACAGAAGGAGACTCTGTATCAAAACAAAACAAAACAAAAAAAGGAAGGAAGGTGGGAGGGAGGGAAGGAAGGAAGGAAGGGAGGGAAGAAAGGAAAGTAGAGTAGCTAAAACAATTTGTAAAAAGAATAAATGGGGCTGGGCCTGGTGGCTCAAGCCTATAAGCCCAGCACTTTGGGAAGCTGAGGCGAGTGGATCACTTGAGGACAGGAGTTCAAGACCAGCCTGGCCAAAATGGTAAAACCCCATCTCTACTAAAAATACAGAAAATTAGCCAGATGTGGTGGCACGTCGGTAATCCCAGCTTGTTTGGAGGCTGAGTCAGGTGAATCACTGGAACCTAGGAGGTAGAGGTTGCAGTAAACCGAGATCACAGCCACTGTACTCCAGCCTGAGAGAAACAGCAAGACTCTGTCTCAAAAACAAACAAACAAAAAGAATAAATGGAGAGAAATTGGTCTATCCAATTTTAAAACTTACCATATAGCTATAGTAATCAGAATCAGAGTGTGATATGGTGAAGGGATAGACACATACATCAATGGAATTTCTGTTGAGAACCCTAAAATAGACCACCACAAATATACCTAACTGATATTTGACAAAGCTGCAAAAGCAATTCAATAAAGGAAAGATAGCCTTTTCAACAAGCAGTGCTGGAGAATTGTGCATCCATAGGCAAAAAAAAAAAAAAAAAAATGAACCTCAACCCACTTTTCATACCTTATACAAAAATGACCTCCAAATGGATTATGAATTTGACTGTAAAATGTAAAACTATAAAACTTTTAGAAATAAACATAGGAGAAAATCTTCAGGACCTAAGCTAGGTAGAGAGTTCTTAGACTTGACATTAAATCATAATTCATAAAAGAAAAATTGATAAATTTGACTTCATCAAAATTAAAATCATTACACACTGCTAAAGATCCTGTTATAAGTTTGAAAAGACAAGCTACAGTTTGCAAGAAAGTATTTGCAAATTGCATATCAGAGAAAGGGCTAGTATCTAGAAAGTATAAAGAGCTCTCAAAACTCAACAGTGACAAAGTAAACAATCCATCAGGGCATGGTGGCTCATGCCTATAATCTCAGCACTTTCAGAGGCCTAGAGAGGTAGCTCACTTGAGCTCAGGAGTTCGAGACCAGCCTGGGCAATATGGTGAAACCCCATCTCTACAAAAAATATAAAAATTATCCGGGTATGGTGGACTGTGCCTGTAGTCGCAGCTACTCAGGAGGCTGAGGTTGTTGCAGGAACCAAGGAACTGGAGAAACCAATGGGTGGAACAGGAGGATTCTATTTAGGTGCACTGGCCCAGCAGATTTGCATCCAAAAGGCTGAGCCCCAAACAAAGACTTGGCTTGACTTTTATACATGCATCAGTGGTGCAAAATGCAGTGGTGCGAAAGCAGGTTTATAGAAGCAGAATAAAGGCAGTTTATTAAACAGCAACAGGCTCATAACTCAGGCTTTCATGTGATTCTTGCTATGCGGGCCAGGTGGCTGTTATCTAGGCTTGCTGAAGATGCCCGCACAATCTTATCTCGTGTCCTTCCCTATGGCACCCAGATGGCTACAGTCTAAGCTTTCTCAAGCTTGCTCAAAACTTGCAGTGCAGGATACAATTGCATGGAGTGGGGAGGGATTCAAGGGGGAAACTGTTCATACCGCAGGAAAGGAAGAAAGTTTGTTTTTTTTCTTCTTGCATCTTCTGCTTCAAGGTAAGAGGATTGCTTGAGCCTGGGAGGCAGAGGTTGCCGTGAGCTGAGATCATGCCACTGTAGTCCAGGATGGGCAACAGAGTGAGATCTTGTCTCAAAAAAAAAACAACAAAAAAGTAAACAATCCAATCAGAACAAGTGCAACACATGAAGAGACACTCCACAAAAAACAAGATGTACAGATAGTAAGTAAGCACACGAAAAGATCTTTGGTATCATTAGCTATTAGGGAAATGTACATTAAAACCACAATGAGATATCACTACACACCTATCATAATGGTTAAAATTAAAAATAGCAACACTGCCAAATGCTGGTGAGGATGTAGAGAAACTGGATCACTTATACATTGCTGATAGGCATAGAAAATGAGACAGTTACTCTGGAAAACATTTTAACAGTTTCCTAAGAAACAAAGCATGACACTACCATATGACTTAGTCACAGAGATTTCCCTGCAATAAATCTCACCAGACCCATTAGAAGAGACTGGCTGCCCAAAAAACAGCAAACAGCAAAAGTATGCTTTCAAAGGGGAAGCCATTGCAAAAAAAAAAAAAAAGAAAAGAAAATGGCCTTAAGAGAAAAACCAAGAGAAAAACAGGGAATTGCAAACTTGTGTTCACACAAAAACCTGTACATGAGTTTTCATAGCAGCTTTATTCCTAATAGTCAAAAATTGAAGGAAAAAATGCCCTCAAATATCTCTCAATAGATGAATGGTTAAACAAACCATGATACATCCATACCTTGGAATACTACTCAGAAATGAAAAGGAACAAACTACTGATACATACAATAATGCATTACGAGAATTATATTGAGTGAAAAAAAAAAACCAATTCCAAAAGGTTACGTGCTGTATCATTTCATTTATGTAACATTCTTTTTGCTGTTGTTATTTTAAGACAGGGTGTCATTCTATCGCCCAGGCTGGAGTGTGGTGGTGTGATCATGGTTCACTTCAGCCTTGACCTCCTGGGCTCAAGCAGTCTTCCTGCCTCAACCCCCAAGTAACTGAGACTACAGATGTGCACCACCATGCCTGGTTAATTTTATATTTTTTGTAGAGATAGGGTCTCACTATGTTGCCTGGGCTGGTCTTGAACTTCTGGTGTCAACAATCCTCCCACCTCAGACTCCCAAAGTGCTCGGATTACAGGTGTAGGCCACCATGCCTGACCCTATAATATTCTTGAAATGGAAATATTATAGAAATTGAGATGAGACTAGTGGTTGCCAGGAGTTAAGGAAGGCATAGAGGCAGCAGGAAAGTGGACATGGTTATAAAAAGGCAACATGACAGATCCTTGTGGTGACGGAAATATTCTGTGTCTTCACTGTATCAATGTCAATATCCTGTTTGTGAATAGTTTTGCAAAATGTTACCACTGGGGAAAACTGGGTAAAGGGTACATGGGACCTCTATTACTTGTTACAATTACACATAAATCTATAATTTCCTCAATATAAAAAGTTTAATTTAAAATTGAGGCTAAGCATAAAAACACTGAACAGTTGTCTATTAAAGCCTAAAGTAAAGATTCTGCCTATAAAACAGCCCAATTTTATTTTTGCAAAGACAAATTAAATCAATATCATAAGAAGGAAAAAAACTTGTGAGATTCTGCTTCAGAAATGGTGTAGTAACTCCTGTGGGGCCACACTCCTGGACAAGATCTAAAAAACAATTACCTGAAGGCACTTGAAGGTGACTAAAAGCAGGTGGGAACTGCAGAGAAGGCTGTAGTTGGAAGAAGGGAATGGCTTTTCACTTGAAGGTAGTCCTTAGTCCATACCAGACAGATTGGCTAAAACTTCAATTGAAATTTGCAGTCTTGGCCAGGCATAGTGGCTCACGCCCGTAATCCCAGCACTTTGGGAGGCTGAGGCGGGCAGATCACCTGAGGTCAGGAGTTCGAGACCAGCCTGGCCATGGTGAAACCCCATCTCTACTAAAAATACAAAAAATTGCTGGGCGTGGTGGTGCGCGCCCATAATCCCAGCTACTTGGGAGGCTGAGGCAAGAGAGTCGCTTGAACACTGGAGGCAGAGGTTGCAGTGAGCCAAGATTGTGGCATTGCTCTCCAGCCTGGGCAACAAGAGCCAAACTCCGTCTCAAAAAAAAAAAAAAAAAAAAAAAAAAATTAGCCGGGGGTGGTGGCAGGC
Organism: Pan paniscus; assembly: GCF_029289425.2. Classification (NCBI taxonomy): domain Eukaryota; kingdom Metazoa; phylum Chordata; class Mammalia; order Primates; family Hominidae; genus Pan; species Pan paniscus. The sequence continues at coordinate 75,999,059 of NC_073262.2, read as the reverse complement.
ACCTGTAATCCCAGCTACTCGGGAGGCTGAGGCAGGAGAATTGCTTGAACCTGGGAGGCAGAGGTTGCAGTGAGCCAAGATCACACCATTGCACTGCAGCCTGGGAGACAAGAGCAAGACTTCATCTCAAAAAAAAAGAAAGAAAAGAAATTTCCAGTCATACTGGCTTGAAGAAACAGATTGACAGAGTTCAAAGTGGCCACTGCAACTGGAAACTGAGGGAAAAACCTCAGAAAGGAGACAGTGACAGAGGAGTGACCTCCAATTCTGCAAAAAAACCCTGCATGTAAGAATTCTGCACATAACAGTGGCTCCCCTGGAGAGAGTGAGAAGCCCCAGGGGCATAGGGTGCCACCTTTTACATTTCAGCTGGACAGCAAGGTGAGTGGGCACAGTGGCTGCTCACCCCTCTGCCACAGTCACAGTATTACAGGCCAAGCAGGGAGACATCATGGCTCAAAGAATCTTGTCAAAGAATCTTGATGTTTTTACTCTAAATTTTAAAAAATGCAATATTTTTACTTAATACTTTAAGCATATGTGACACTTTGGTTTTATCCTCCCTTCATAATGGTTTTTCTCTTAAGGCCTTTTTTTTTTTTTTTTTTTTTTTTTTTTCAATGCCTTCCCCTTTCAAAGCATACTTTTGCTGTTTGCTGTGTTTTGGGCAGCCAGTCTCTTCTGATGGGTCTGGTGTCTCTAGCTGCATGTATGGCCTCAGGAGAGTAAAGATCTGGGTCTGGGTTTAGGGTGTGTTGGAGCCAGAATCACAGATCACAGCTTTGTGAGGGTGGACAGAGCCCTGGCAGTTCTGGCTTACAGCCAAGGTGCTGGGCATACAGGCACCCATTAAAAAGTGGGTACATTTGGAAAAAAAGAAAGAAAAGAATTCTGCACATAAACTCTGCTCAAATCTCTGGCTGATCTCTAAGCCACATATACAGAACATATCCAAAGAGTTCAGCCATGGATAAAAGAGCTAAACAAAGATTTCAGCTGCTGCCAACTGCAAGGAAGTTTGAGTTTAGAGTCTGAGGCAGGACTAATTAACTTCCTGTTAAAACAATCAAGACTATTTGATAGAATAGAACAGAATCTGAAATCTCTACAATGTATAATTTACAATGTCATGAATAAAATCAAAAATTACTAGACTTAGGAAGAAAAAGAAATTGTAGCTCATAAGCAATCATTGCAGGCTGACCAGAAGATTTCACATATACTGAGTTAGCAAAGATTTTTAAGATGGCTATTAAAACTATGTTCAAGAGCATAAAGGACAATATCCTATAATTAATAAACAAATAGGACATATCAACACAGAAATCACAAGTATTTTAAAAAATCAAACAGAAATTCTAGAGCTGAGGCTGGGCATGGTGGCTCATGCCTATAATCCCAGCCCAGCACTTTGGGAGGTGAAGGAGGAAAGATCACTTCTATGAAAGAAGGAAAGGAAGGGGAAGGGGAAGGAGAAGGAAATTCTAGAGCTAAAAAATAAAGAACCAAAACAAAATATTTAATGGATGGTCTTAATAGAAGACTAGATAGGTTATAAGAATAAGTGAACATAAAGACAGATCATTAGAAATTATCAAATTTCAAGAACAGAGAGAAAAAAGATTGGGAAGTGGGAAAAGAAAGACAATAGAAATGGGGCTTAGTGACCTAAGGGACAATATAAACATTTCTAACATATGACTAATTAGAGTCCTGGGAGGAAGGAATGGAATAGAAAAAACATTTGTGGGCTGGGCACGGTGGCTCACGCCTGTAATCCTAGCACTTTGGGAGGCCGAGGCGGGTGGATCACAAGGTGAGGAGATCGAGACCATCCTGGCTAACACAGTGAAACCGTGTCTCTACTAAAAATACAAAAAAGTAGCCGGGTGTGGTCGTGGGCGCCTGTAGTCCCAGCTACACGGGAGGCTGAGGCAGGAGAATGGCATGAACCCAGGAGGTGGAGCTTGCAGTGAGCCAAGATCGAGCCACTGCACTCCAGCCTGGGCAACAGAGCAAGACTCTCCGTCTCAAAAAAAAAAAAAAAAAAAAAAAAAAGAAAAAACATTTGTGGAAATAACAGCTGAAAAACTTTCAAGTTTGTAGATTCAAGAAGCTCAGTGAACCCCAAGCAGAACAAATACCAAGTAAACCACATCTATAGTGTCTTTGTAAATTTTCTAAAAAGCAAGGATGAGAGAAAAATCTTAAAAACAATTTTTAAAAATCAATACATTATAAACAGCAAATTACAATACAAATGACCACTGACTTCTCATCAAAAGTATGTTATTTAAGTGTTTCAAAGTCAGTGTCTTAGCTGTAATTCAACTTTAGTATACCACCAGCCAAAAAAAAAAAAAAAATGCAGTTGGACATGTGTCCATGATGCCAAGCCCTTTACATAATTATTGGGAATTTATTATTTGGTCACGTCCTTCAAAATAGATCAAAGAGCAAGTTACTCCATAGTAAACTGACAAAAACCTAGTTGCTTAAGAAAATAAAACTGTGCCTTCAATATATAAATAAGTATTAGCACCAGGTTGTCATATCAGCCCTTGAAAGGCCAGGGTAGAAAGGATTGGTAGCAGAGAGTTTGGAAAAAAGATAGCTGATTAAATTGGATTATCATCCTGATGTCCCCTTCTTCTAATCTTTAGCCAATGCTTTCTCCCTGGGGGTTTATTTTCTTTATATTCTTTGGATAACAGAAGTGTTAGTTTTCAGGTGATATTGACCTGATCCAGGACTAGAGTCAGATGACTTAAAAGAAAATTTTGTAAGTCTCTTCAGGATCAAGATCAATGATTAAAAAAAAAAAAGAAAGGTAACAATAGAGATTTCTGAAATTGAAGAAGTTTTCATCAGAGACATTCAAACAAATGAACTTACAGAGCTATTTTAAAGCTATCTTCACAATGGTTAGAAATAGAAAGCAAAAAATCAAATATAAAACATAAATCAGAAGTGGAATTGAGCATGTTATAGTGAATCTTACAAAATTTAACAACCTATAAGGATAAAAACATCTCAGGGGACCAAAGATAGAACCTCTTAGAATGGCTGTATTCTCAACAACCTTTCACATTAAAGTTGTAAAACCTGATTCTAACAATGGCACTGGACTGAAGGTGTTAAGCTTTTGAATTCTCAAATCTGTATTTCTTATCCTGTCTTTTCTTCCTGACTCTAGATTGCCATTCACCACCGTCTCATGGTCAGAGGAGGTATGTTACTGAGCACTATTTTCCTAACTTCAGTCATTCCAGCACTGTTGTCTCATGTTTCGCCATAAGTGTACAATCCTTGTACTATTATTTATTAGTTTTCTTTAAGTTGACTCACATTTTTTACTTGTGTGTAATTGAAAATCATAGCTGCAATGAGAAAAGCAGTGCAATTAGCATCAATAAAATTATAGAGAAATAAATGTAATATAAAACATAATTAGGTTCTAATTAGATGTTGTTGTCTTCCAAAGTCTGACACCTGTTCTGTCTTAGATAAAACAAAAACTATCCGATGTTAAATAACATTAATATCAGACTGAGCCTTTCTCCTTGATACAATTGGAAAGATTTTTACAGGATTAAATGAAAACTGACAACATAAAAAAGAAGAGAGGGAGAAGAGAAAAGTGAGCAGATCCAAAGTTACACTCAAGTATCAACAGAAAAAAATTCTAATATACTATTAAAGAGAATGGAGGCATGACTAGAATTGGATAGTTAAAAAAAAAAAATCTATTCCTTGAGTTATGCTCTGTCTTCACCTCCATGTTCCCTTTGATTATTCTTTGAATAGAGAATATCATATTTGCAATGATAGGAAGTAAATTAAAATAATCAAAACAGTGGCACTTATAAAATTCTGCAAAATGCAATAAAAGGTGCTTATATTTGGTAGAAATTCTTCTGAATAAGTTTGATTTTTTTGTTTGTCTGACAATGTACAAAATCTAATTTTCTCTAAGTGGAATTAACTATATTTATTGTGCTTTCAGATAAGTTTAATATTTCCTTTTACATTTTGAATAAGGTATATAACCATTGCAGGCTAATAAGGTTAAACTAACAACTGCTGGCAAAATTTAAACAATCAATTGACTTTAGATTGATGTTTATTCTACATAAAAAATTTAAAAGTCATTTTATAAAGGTTATTCAACAAGAGAATTAAATGAAATATATCAAGATTTTATTTTATTTTATTTTATTTTATTTGAGATGGAGTCTCACTCTGTCATCCAGGCTGCAGTGCAGTGGTGCGATCTTGGCTCACTGCAAGCTCCACCTCCTGGGTTCATGCCATTCTCCTGCCTCAGCCTCCTGAGTATCTGGGACCACAGGTGCCTGCCACCAGGCCCAGCTAACTTTTTGTATTTTTAGCAGAGACAGGATTTCACCGTGTTAGCCAGGATGGTCTCGATCTCCTGACCTCGTGATCCACCTCCCTCGGCCTCCCAAAGTGCTGGGATTACAGGCCTGAGCCACCGTACCCGGCCTAAGATTTTATTTTATTAAATACAATCTACCGAGAGGGAGGGAGAGGGGGAGAGAGAGAGAGAGAGAGAGAGAGAGAGAGAGAGAGAGAGAGAGAGAACGAACATAAAACAAGTTCTTTCCAAAAGTTTACTGTAGCATATAGGGTGAAATGGAGAATTGTAATTGTTTTAAAATCTGAAACTATTATTGTATTGTTCTAGTATAATGCTATTTTAATATGAAATCCCAATTAAAATATACTGTTATTGTCTCATTATAAAAAGAGAGAGAGAACTGAGGGTTCTGGTGTTGATAACATCAGAGTAGCTAGTACTACGATAACTCTCCCACAGAAAACAATGATAAATCCTGGACAAAATGTGACCAACTATTTTAAGGCACTGGAGAGGGACCAAAAGCAGGCAGAAATTAGAAGGGATTTCAAAGTTAAATGAGGGGAACCATACTAATTTGATTGGATCTACATTTATCCATATTTTCCTATATTTTTACAGCATGGGGCAGTTAGAACTCAAGTAGAAATATGCAGTCTTATTTGCTGGAGGTGTCAAAGACCGGGATTTCAGAGCTGCAAGAGTGGCTAGAAATCTAAAGTGAAATCTGAGAAAAAAGCCATGAAAGAGGGAGTCCCCAAATCTGCATATAAACTCCTATCAACTAGTTGGCTGACCCTCCAACCTGTGCATGTGCAGAGATTATTTCAAGGGGCCCACTGGAAAGCAATAGTTGAAAGGATGAGAGAACTGAGCAGATATGTCAGCTACTATCTACTGCAGGAGAGAAGGAGTTTGAGCGCTGCATAGTTAAGAGACTCAGTAAACACCTTGGTCTTTGAATAGGCTCACACTGAAAAATCATAAAATCAAGACTTCACAAGGTTAAGGTGATCTGCCAGGAACCTAATTGTCTGCAGAACAAATATCAACACTCTTCAGAGAAATCTAACAGAAATCAGAGTCTCTACAAAGTATCATCCAGGATGTCCATTATAAATATGAAATTACTAGACATGTGGAAAAACAGGAAAATTTGACACAGACTCAAGAAAAAAAATTGTGACATAAAAATATACCCTAAGATGACTCAGATGTAATTGGTAGACAAGGATTTTAAAGTAGCTATTATATGTAGTTTCAAGAACTTAAAAGATAGTCATAGTGAGTAGACAGATGGGGAGTATCAACAGAGAAATGAAAACTATAAGAAAAAATAAATTGGAAATTCTAAAATAAAAGGTACAATTGCTGTAATAAACAATGTACAGGGTGAGCTGACAAAGAGATTGCATATAGTCAAATGAGGACTAAACTCTGATTTTTATTTTGCCCAAATTCCTGTCTAAGGGGTCAGGAGAGTCATGCCCTACAAACCATAAATTCTCATCAGATGGGTTTTATTTAACCCTATAGATCATGATTTATTTTCCAACCTGACTCCGGCATAACATTACGAGACAAGGTGGCCAGGTGCAGTGGCTCACACCTGTAATCCCAGCACTTGGGGAGGCCGAAGCGGGTGGATCACCTGAGGTCAGGAGTTCGAGACCAGCCTGGCCAACATGGCGAAACCCCGTCTCTACTAAAAATACTAAAATTGCTGGGCCTGGTGGCACATGCCTGTAGTCCCAGCTACTTGGGAGGCTGAGGCAGGAGAATCATCTGAACCCAGGAGGCAGAGGTTGCACAGGGAGCCAAGATCGCACCACTGCACTCCAGCCTGGGCAACCGAGTAAGACTCCTTCTCAAAAAAATTAATAATAATTATGAGATGAGGAATAAAATCCAAATATTTTACCCCAAAACATGTTTCTTTGCCATATTTTGAAATGGCCCTGCAAAGCTGTTCTGCATGGGGGAAAATTTGCACCTGTAATGAATCTCTATTAACGTAGTTAGATCTTTTTCTTTCAGACCCTCCCAATCCTAAAGAGATTAACTAAGATCTGAATAGGAAACATTTGTCATCTATTGTCCCTAAAGGCAGCCACTATAAGACTTTAAAAGAACTTTCGTCTTTACAATCTTTATCTTAACCTGAACATTCCCTTTCTATCAATCCCAGGTCTTTAGACAAACACAACCAATTGTCAACCAGAAAACATTTAAATTCACCTGTAGCCTGGAAGACCCCCTGCTTTGAGTTGTCTCGCCTTTCTGGACCAAACCAATGTATTTCTTAAATGTATTTGATTGATGTCTCATGCCTCTCTAAAATGTATAAAACCAAACTGCACCCCGACCACTTTGGGAACATGTTCTCAGGACCTCCTGAGGGTGCTGTCACAGGCCATGGTCACTTGTATTTGGCTCAGAATAAATCTCTTCAAATATTTTACAGTTTGATTCTTTTCATCAACACAAAGAAGGAGTCAGAACTTTAAGACAGATCAGTATAAATTATCCAATCTGAGGAAAAGAGAAAAATCAATTTTAAAAATAAAACAAATACTCAGTGACATATGAGACAATATCAAACAGACTAAAATACATGTAATTGACATCCAAGGAGAAAAAACTCAGAGAACAAATGAGTCAGAAAAGAATTTGAATAAATAAAATAGTCTCCCTCCTTATCCTTGGAGGATATGTTCCAAGACCCCCAGTAGTACCTAAAACCATGAATAGTACCTGCTATGGTTTGAATATGTTTTCCAAAGTTCATATGTTAGAACCTTAATCCCCTGTGCGGCAGTCTTGAGAGGTGGGTCATTAAGGAAGTAATTAGGTTGTGAGAGCTCTGCTCTCATAAATAAATAGTGCAGGAGTGGGAGTGGGATCCTGATAGAAAGAAGAAGTTTGGCCTGATTTTCTCTCTCGCTTGCTCACCATGTGATGCCTTCCACCTTGGAATGACTTTGTCAGATGCTAATGCCATGCTCTTGGACTTTCCAGCCTCCAGAACCATGAGCCAAATAAACTTCTGTTCCTTATAAATTGCCCAGTCTGTGGTATTCTGTGATAGCAGCAGAAAATGAACTAAGACAGTACTTAATGCTACATATACACTCTTTTTCCTATACATAAATACCTATGATAAAGTTGAATGTATAAATTAAACACATTACTCTTGTACTTTAGGCTCATTATTAAGTCAAATAAGGACTACTTGAATATAAGCACTGCAATATCATGATAACAGATCTGATAACCAAGACAGCTAGTAGTAGGTAATATATATATTGTGGATATGCTTGACAAAAGGATGATTCATTTCTCAGGCAGAATGGAGTGAGATGGTGCAAAATTTCATCATGCCTCTGAGAATGGCATGCAATTTAAAACTTATACTGTTTATTTCTGAAATTTCCCATTTAATATTTCCAATCTTAGTTGACTGCAGGTAGCTGAAACTGTGGAAAGTGGAACTGCAGAGAAGAAGGGACAATGGTAATGGCTGAAATTTTGCCAAATTTAGTGAGAAATATCACTTTACAGATATACAAAGCTCAGCAAACCCAAGCAGAATAAACACAAAGAAAACCACACTTAATCACAGTATAGTCAAACTACTGAAATCAAAGAGAAAAAGAATTTCTTTCTTTCTTTTTTTTTGAGACGGAGTCTTGCTCTGTCACTCAGGCTGGAGTGCAGTGGCTCAATCTCAGCTCACTGCAACCTCCGCCTCCTGGAGTCAAGCAATTCTCCTGCCTCAGCCTCCCGAGTAGCTGGGATTACAGGTGCACGCCACCATGCCCAGCTAATTTTTGTATTTTTAGTAGTGACAGGGTTTCACCATGTTGGCCAGGCTAGTCTCAAACTCCTGATCTCAGGTGATCTGCCCACCTCGGCCTCCCAAAGTGCTGAGATTACAGGTGTGAGCCACTGCGTCCAGCTGAGAAAAAGAATTTCTTGAAAGCAGCCAGAGAGAAAGAAAAACATATTACATACAGGGGAACAACGTTAAGAAGGACTGCCAGCTTCTCATCTGAAGCAATGGAGGCCAGAAGGTAATGAAACAACATCTTTAAAAACACTAGGGGAAAAAATCTCTGCCAAAAACTCAATATGGAGTGAAGGTATCATAAAAAATGGGGCATAAGGTAAGACGTTTTGAAATATCAGGGTGATAAAACTCATAAACAGTAGACATATAGTACAAAAAAACAGTTTAGCTGAAAGAAATGACATTATATGAAATTTGGATCTACTGAGTGGAAGAAAGAGCATAAGAAATGATAAATGTGCAGATAAATAGAAAGGGCTAACTTTTTTCTTTCATTCTTTCTTTCTTCAGAGACAAAGTCTCACTCTGTCACCCAGGCTGGAGTACAGTGGTGCCATTATAGCTCACTGTAGCCTTGAACTTCTTAGATCAAGTGATTCTCCTGCCTCTGCCTCCCAAATAGCTGGGACTTCTGGCACATACCACCAGGCCTGGCTATTTTTTTTTATTATTTTGTAGAGACAGGGTCTGGCTATGTTGCCCAGGCTGGTCTCAAACTACTGGCCTCAAGTGATCCTCTTTTCTCAGCCTACCAAAGGGCTGGGATTATAGGCATGAGCCACCATACCCTGACTTTTTTTCTTTCTTAATTTCTTTTAGAAAGCAGCTGATTGCTGAAAGCAAATAATATTGTATTATGGGATTTTAACATAATATAAAACCTATAAAAAGTATATATGACAACAATAACAAAAATAATGAGGAAAGTAAACAAAATTATACTATTACCAGGTTCTCAATTTTATGTGAAGTGGTACAATATTAACTCAGAATGTACTAATAAATTAAGAATCCATATTGTAATCCCTAAAGCAAGTATGAAAATAATACAAGAGGTATAGTTTAAAAGCCAATCAAGCAACTAAGATTGAGTACTAAAAATATTTGACTTACCAAAAGTAAGGATGGGAAGGAGAAACAAAGAAACAAAAAAATTTGAGACAATTGGAAAACAAAGAACAAAACAGTAGAATTTAATTCAACATACTGATAATTATATCAGATGTAAATGTATTAAACACATCAATTAAAAGGCTGTGACTATAGACTGAATCAAAAAGGAAGACCCAGGCCAGGCACAGTGGCTCACGCCTGTAATCCCAGCACTTTCAGAGGCCAAGGCGGCGTGGATCACCTGAGGTCAGGAGTTTGAGACCAGCCTGGTCAACACGGTAAAACCCCGTCTCTACTAAAAATACAAAAATTAGCCAGATGTGGTGGTGTGTGCCTGTAGTCCCAGCTACTCAGGAGGCTGAGTCAGGAGAACTGCTTGAACCCGGGAGGTGGAGGTCACAGTGAGCTGAGATCGTACCACTCCGCTCCAGCCTGGGTGACAGAGTGAGACTCTATCTCAGAAAAAAAGGAAGACCCACCGTGTGCTGTCTAAAAGAGGCCCACTTTAAATGGAAAGGCATAGGTTGAAAATAAAAGGATAAGGAAAGATATACCAGATAGACAGTAAGTATAAAAAAATAAGAGAGGCTATATTAATGCCAGACAAATTAAGCTTCAAAACCAGAAAGTATTATCAGAAACAAACAGACACATTTTATAATGATAAAAGGGTTAAGTCACCAGGAAGATCTTTCAGTCCTAAATGGCAATATAGAGCCCTGTCTCTACAAAAAATTTTAAAATTAGCCAAGTGTAGTGGTGCACACCTATAGTTGCAGCTGCTTGGGAGGCTGAGGTAGGAGGATTATATGAACCCAGAATTCAAGGCTGCACTGAGCCATGATCACGCCACTGCACTCCAGCCTGGGCAAGAGAGTGAGACCCTGTCTCAAAAAAAAGTAAACAAACAAACAGAATTTGAAGAATTTGAAAATCACAATCAAGAAACTTTAATTACTCAATTGATATTTATAACACATTTCACCCAGTAACTATAGAATAGCAAAATATGCATTATTTTCAAGTGCAAATGGAACATTCATCTAGATATACCATACCATGTGTTAGGTCAGAAATAAATCTTAATAAATTTCAAAAGAAATTCTAATTGTGCATATTTCTTAACCACAGGGAATTAAGTTAGAAATCAATACCATTAAGATATCTAGAAAAGTCTCAAATATTTGGAAATTAAACAGCACACAAATAATCCATGAGTCATAAATTATAAGGGGAAAAATATTTTGTACTGAATGATGATAAAAGTACATTAGAGCGCCTGGTGCGGTGGTTCACGCCTGTAATCCCAGCACTTTGGGAGGCTGAGGTGGGAGGATAACCTGAGGTCAGGAGTTTGAGACGAGCCTGGCCAACATGGTGAAACCCCATCTCTACTAAAAATACAAAAATTAGCCGGGTGTGGTGGTGGGTGCCTGTAAGTCAAGGAGAATCACTTGAACTGGGGAGGTGGAGGTTGCAGTGAGCCAAGATTGTGCCATTGCACTCCAGCCTGGGAGACAGAGTGAGACTCCGTCTCAAAAAAAGAAAGAAAGAAAGAAAGAAAGAAAAACAGTACATTAGAAAAGGCAAAATGAAACAGTGGTTATAAAAATCAGAATAGTGATTGCCTACAGAATATGGGGATTAAGTGAAAGATGGCACGAGGGATGACGTTCTTGAATTAGCAAAGATGTGACTTTAACTGTTTTTGAGGATAGACTGTCTGAACCAAAGGCAGTGATGCCACTGTGTGCTATGAGTGCCATTACTATAATTATTATTTTTTTTTTTTTTTTGAGACGAAGTCTCGCTCTTTTCTCCCAGGCTGGAGTGCAAAGGCAAATGGCATGATCTCGGCTCACTGCAACCTCCACCTCCCAGGTTCAAGCCATTCTCTTGCCTCAGCCTCCCAAGTAGCTGGGATTACAGGCGCCTGCCACCACATCTGGCTAATTTTTGTATTTTTAGTAGAGACGGGAGTTCACCATGTTGGCCAGGCTGGTCTCGAACTCCTGACCGCAGGTGATCTGCCCACCTCGGCCTCCCAAACTGCTGGGAGTACAGGCGTGAGCCACCGTGCCCAGCCTATTACTACCATTATATGTCTCCAGCCAAGACTTTTCCTCTGAATGCCAAATTCATATGTTTAATAAGCAACTTGATGTCACTTTGAATGTAACATATCAATAATGGGACTGTTGATTCCCTCCTTACATCTACTTGTCTCCAAATCTTTTCCACTGCAATAAATGGCATTATCATTTACCCAGTTGCTTAAGCCAAAAACCTAAGCATTATTCTTAATTTCTCTCTGCATTTTTTTTTTTTTTTTGAGACCGAGTCTCACTCTGTCGCCCAGGCTGAAGTGCGGTGGCGCGATCTCGGATTACTGCAAGCTCCGCCTCCCAGGTTCACACCATTCTCCTGCCTCAGCCTCCCGAGTAGCTGGGACTACAGGCACCCACCACCACCCCTGGCTAATTTTTTGTATTTTTAGTAGAGACAGGGTTTCACCGTGTTAGCCAGGATGGTCTTGATTTCCTGACCTCGTGATCCACCTGCCTTGGCCTGCCAAAATGCTGAGATTACAGGTGTGAGCCACCGTGCTCGGCCAATTTCTCTCTGTTTCTTATGTTTCACATCTAATCTGTCACCAAATACTGTTGATTCTGCTTCTAAGGTACAGTAGTTCCTCCTTATCCTCAGTTTTGCTTTCCACAGTCTTAGTTACCCACAGTTAACCTCAATTTGAAAATATTAAATAGAAAATTCCAGAAAGAAACAATTTATACGTTTTTTTTGGCCTGGCAATAAATATTTTAATTTTTGTTTCATTTTTATGATAACAAATAATTTTCAAGTTTATTTCCTTGCTTATTTGTTTAAATAGAAAGCTAAACTACAAACAGGTACAATCAAGACATTGTATCTCACATTTACACTCCCATCAGATCCTCTTCCAATTCACTGACCACTGACCAGGCTAGTGGGGGGTGGGGAGGAAGGCTTTTTTAGGTAGCCCCATCGTGAGGCCTGGGGTGGGGCTGGGGGGAATCAAAAAGGAGGACAGGCTCTCATACCTGTTTCCATTCACACTTACCTGGGACCAGGGTGGGCAGGAGACACCAGGTCATGGCTCCTGAGCCCTGGTCCCTTGGACTGAAAGGACAGTGAGTGAGAATCGTCTAAATTGTGTGCCATTCTGAGTAGCATAAGAAAGTCTTGTGCTGTCTCACTCCATCCCACCCAGCACATGAACCATCCTGGGATGCATATATATTTTGCTATGTATGCTACCCACCTGTGAGCCACTTAGTAGCCATCTCAGTTATCAGATCAATCATCAGGTCAACTGGATGTATTGTAGTACTTGTGTTCAAGTAACTCTTCTTTACTTGATAATGGCTCCAAAGTGCAAGAGTAGTGGTGCTGACATATTACTATAATAGTTCTATTTTATTGTTTGTTAATCTTGTTAATCACTTACTATGCCTAATTTATAATTAAACTTTATTATAGGCATGTCTTTTAAAAAAGCATATATAGAGTTTGATATTATCTGCATTTGCAGGTATCCACTGAGGAACTTGGAATGTATCCCCTGAGGATGAGGAAGGACTATGAATATGGCAAATCCATCTACTTTTTTTCTCTGCTACTATCATTCTAGTGTAAACCACCATTATCACTCTGAGTGCTCCACTGACTTCATAAGCCAGAGCAGATTTTTAGAAAAGTAACTTGGTTTGTGTCACGTTCCTGTTCAAAAAGTCCTTTATCAGGTTTCCATTGCCCCAGGTACTACGTGATCTGGCCTCTGCCCACCTCCCCCATCTCATACCAATGCACCACCTGATTAATGTGGTCGGCACAGGAACATCTCAAAACTACCTTGAGGCCTTTGTGCTTGCTATTCTGTCTGCGTGAAATGATCTTTGTGCTCTGATTCTTTCTTAGCCTTAAGTCTTTCTAAGTTTAAATGTTACCTCCCTTAGGTCCTATATTATTTTCAGAGTGGTCTCCCCTAAATCCTATTATATTCTACCTCAGTGCTATGGTTTGAATGTGTTCTCCAAAGTTCATGTGTTGGAAACTTAATCCCCAATGCAGTAGTGTTGAGAGGTGGGACCTTTAAGAAGTGATTAGGTCATGAGAGCTCTACCCTCACACATGGATTAATGGTGATATTGCAGGAGTGGGTTATTTACTGTGGGAGTGGGCTCTGGATAAAAGGATGAGTTTGGTCTCCTTTTATCTCTTGCTCTCTCTTGCTCTCTCTTACTCTGTGATGCCTTTTACCGTGTTATGCAACAAGAATGCTCCCAGCGGATACGGCCCCTTAATCTTGGACTTCCCAGCTTCCAGGACTGTGAGCCAAATAAATTTATGTTCATTATAAATTACCCAGTCTCAGGTATTCTGTTATAACAAAACAAAGTGGGCCAGGTGTGGTGGCTCATGCCTTTAATCCCAGCCCTTTGGGAGGCCAAGCTGAGAGGATCACTTGAGCCCAGGAGTTCAAGACCGGCCTGGGCAATGTAGTGAGACCCTGTCTCTGAAAAAATCCAAACAAAACCAAAACGGACTGAGACACTCTGCGTTTCTATTTATTTTCACCACAGTTCCTTTCAGAATCTGAAATTTTTATAGTTATATGTTTATAACATTTCGCCTACAGTACCCAACACACACAGACACAGAGAGAGACACACATACACCCCTACCTAGAATGTAAACTCCAGAAAAGCAAAGACCCTGTCTGTCTAATTCATAGCTGTCATCTTTGTGTGGTGGCCTGTATATCCTAAATGTTTAATGAGTTCAGTTAAGGAACACCAGGGGATGCCAAGACAGCCAACTGAGAGTTTCCTGGTTGTACTATTTGTAACACTCTCCTTTTCGTTAAAACCTACTAAGTGCTCTTTTGATTTAGTAAAAAAAAAAAAATGCTGGGTTTGTTACTCTCGTTTTTGACAGCTATAAAAAGGAGAAATTAATCCACACAATCTCACACATTCTGGGAGGAAAAATAAACTTCTGGACTAGGCCTCTCAAGGCTCTTAGAGACGGAGAGAGAAACAAAGATGGACAAAGAACAAAGGAGATGGACTAAGAAGCTAAATCATCTCCCTGCCTCCTGTCTTACTCCTACCACCACAACCCACCCACCCAACCCAACCTCTCCCTGGCCTTGATTACACACATGTGACTGTATAGTTCCCCTGTTTGCAATTCCTCAATGACTTTCCATCAAATATTGAATACAAACTCATGATTTTCAGCCCAGGCCATTTATTAATCTTTATTTCTTTGTTCTTGCCAGTGACTCAGCCTGCTTTTCTTTTCTTCTTAAAATTCCACCATCCATAATCCTCTATTGCTTCAATTTCTTTTCTTGCTTTCCCAAGGCTGGCTATGGAATGGGTCACATTTCCCGAGCAACCCATGTAGGGTAGATGTAGGGGATCGAAAAATGCTACTCCAAAATGTGTCATTTTGACATAAAGATTGTTTTGAGCAGGAAACAAATGAGAATCAACCGATATGAAACCGCCATTGCAAAATTGTAGCTGAGGCAATGAAAGAGATCTGACCTAACCAACTCATCTGGCTTCTAACCTCCAAGCTGTCCTTGTTCATTCCTCGGTATAAGCTGAATCAATAATAAGAGAATAAATTAGTTTATGGTTTAAAACAAAGATGATAAAAGCCCTTTCCCAAAACAAACCTCTTTCTTGCCCGGGGACTAGACTGCCTTTGTAGGACTAACAAATTAGCTGCAAGAATAGAAATTATGGTTTAGGAGTCATGCAGCTGGAGGCTACAAGATTCCAATCCTCCCTAAACTGCTTTTAAGATCAGTCCTTGAGATATTTTGCAGACCCTGCACTTGATGGGTCAGCTGGGACCACCCAGATCGATGAACTGGCTCATCTGATCTTGTGGCCCCCACCCAGGAACTGACTCAGCACAAGAGGACAGCTTCAATTCCCTATGATTTTATCTCCTACCTACCTAATCAATCAGCACTCCTGGCTCACTGTCTGCTCCCCCCGCCAACCCCCCCCAACCCCAGCCCACACCCACCCACCCACCAAATTGTCCTTAAAACTCTGATCCCCAGCCGGGCGCAGTGGCTCGTGACTGTAATCCCAACACTTTGGGAGGCTGAGGCGCGCAGATCACTTGAGGTCAGGAGTTCGAGACCAGCCTGGCCAACATGGTGAAACCCCCTCTCTACTAAAAATATAAAAAAATCAGCTGGGAGTGGTGACACATGCCTGTAATCCCAGCTACTCAGGAGGCTGAGGCAGGAGAATTCTTTGAACCCAGGAGGTGAAGGTTGCAGTAAGCCAAGATTGTGCCACTGCACTCTAGCCTGGGTGACAGAGCAAGAGTCTGTCAAAAAAGAAAAAATAAAAAACTTCTGATCCCCAAATACTGGGGAGTCTGATTTGAGTAATAATAAAACTCTGGTCTCCTAAACAGCCAGCTCTGCATGAATTACTCTTTCTCTATCGCAATTCCCGTCTTGAGAAATCAGCTCTGTCTAGGCAGCAGGCAAGGTGAACCCACTGGGCGGTTATGAAATGGGAGAGTTCCCTTGTAGCAGGACGAGCCACAGACAAAACTCCTCAGACACCGAGTTAAAGAAGGAAGGGGTTTATTCGGCCGGGGGCATCGGCAAGACTCCTGTCTCAAGAACCGAGCTCCCCGAGTGAGCAATTCCTGCCCCTTTTAAGGGCTCACAACTCTAAGGGGGTGTGGGTGAGAGGGTCGTGATCGATTGAGCAAGCAGGGGGTACGTGACTGGGGGCTGCATGCACCGGTAAGTAGATCGGAACAAAACAGGATAGGGATTTTCACAGAGCTTTTCTATACAATGTCTGGAATACTATAGATAACATAACCGATTAGGTCAGGGGTCAATCTTAACTACCAGGCCCAGGGTGTGGCGCCGGGCTGTCTGCTTGTGGATTTCATTTCTGCCTTTTAGTTTTTACTTTTTCTTTCTTTGGAGGCAGAAATTGGGCATAAGACAATATGAGAGGTGGTATCCTCCCTTACCCTGATCCCCTCACAGGACTTGTGACAGGGGTGTGGCTTATTTGCTTGGCTGCCACACACACTCAAACCCCTTACGGGATGGGGGGCATGCAGACAGGCAGGTGCAGGAGCCAGGGCAAGCACTTTTGGGCTCCGGCCCCATGGTAGCGTCTAGAGCTATGTTACAATTAATGCTTTTTTAGCAGTTACTATCCACAGATGACTGTTAAACCAGCTCAATGGAGAGTCAGAGTGACAGCCTTTTACATCCTGCCACCTTGGTATCTGGGGCCTTGTCCAGTGTCCAGGAAAAATCAGGTCACTCGGACTTGAAGGATGGTGAATGCAAGGATTTTACTGAGTGATGGAGGTGGCTTTCAGTGGGATGGATGGGGATCTGGAAAGAGAATGGAGTGGGAAGATGATCTTCCCCTGGAGTTCAGCTGTCCCCCCACCAATCTCTTCTCCAACTGTCCCCAGCCAAACTCCTCTTGACATTCAGATGCTCTTTCTCTTCTCCTCTTCTCTGCTACGCTGCTCTGCCACTCTTCTGGTCTTCTGTACCTGCTCGTGGAGCTTGGGATTTATATAAGCACAGGATAGGGGCGTAGTGAGCCATAGTGGTCTTGGAAAAGGCAACATTTGAACTGAAAAGAGGAATGTCTGTTCCCATTTAGGGCCATGGGTTTCCAGGCTTGAGGGTGGGGCCTTTGCTGGGGAACTGCCCTCTTCTACCCAGTATTTCCCTGCCTCCTGTCCATATCAGTTACAGAGGCTGAAAGAAGCCTTTTGGACCTTTACTTATCTGACCAAAAGCAGACACTTCTGAAAATGAGGATTTCCATAAATCCCCTCTCCCAGGGAGGTTTTAAGACATTGTGTCACTCACAGACAATTGTTGTCTTGTTTAATATTATTCAGTTTTATGGCCATGAAGACCACAGAGAGTTGATGCTAAAATGGATCTGCAGAAACAAACCTTGCCCCATCAGTTTCCCCCATGTATTTGCCTTCTCGCAATTTGTCACCCCTGGAAACTCCAAGTCCTTTTTTTTTGTCTTGGTACTTCTGTAACCACCCAGTGGGTCCACCTTCCTGCTGCCTGGACACAGCCAATTTCTCAAGACATGGAAATTGCAATAGAGAAAGAGTAATTCATGCAGAGCTGGCTGTGTGGAAGATCACAGTGTTATTATTACCCAAATCAGTCTCCCCTCACAGGACTTGTGACAGGGGTGTGGCTTATTTGCTTGGCTGCCACACACTCAGCCCCTGGCTAACTCCTCTTCACACAAAGTAGGCTAGAAACAGCAGCCAAAGAGAAACAATAGGTACTTTTGTCTTGAGTGGGTGATTTGCATTTTGACAACTTCCTTCCAAGGAAATGCCTATTCCAAACAGCTTTTGCTTCAAAAAAGAAACGTGTTCTGAGACGGCTTTTTTTTTTTAATTGACAAATTGCAGCCTGGCCAACGTAGCGAAGCTCCATCTCTACTAAAAATAAAAAGTTAGCCGGGCGTGGTGGCGCACGCCTATAGTCCCAGCTCTCGGGAGGCTGACGCATGAGAATTGCTTGAACCCGGGAGGTAGAGGTTGCAGGGAGCCAAGATCGTGCCACTGCACTCCAGCCTGGGTGACAGAGCCAGATCTTGTCTCAAAAAAAAAAAATTGTAATTGTACTTATTCATGGGGTAACATTTGATGTTTTGACACATATATCTGTTGTCTAATGATCAAATCAGGATATTTAGCTTATCTATCACCTCATGCATTCACATTTCTTTGTGGTGAGAGCACTCAAAAGCCTGAGCAGGCATTTTTAAATCACTCTTTTTAGACTTAGGGGATGCTTTCCCAAGCTCCCTTAAAGAGTGTTTTGTCTCCTAGACTGTTCTGGCTCCAGTCACTAAGACTCTTGAAAACAGGGACCGAGTATTCCGATGCCTAGCACAAGAATGATGGAGTGTTGATTCTGAGCACAAACTCTGACCTGGGGTGGCTGCATGGGGCACTGAGAGTGGTTGTGATTCTGGAAGGTGGAAGAGCACAGCAGCCACCTAGCAGCTTCTGCTTGATAGGAATTACTTATGGTCACAAATGTGCATTTGTCTTGTCCTGGTGAGCCTTCATCCTCACTGAGAACCATTTAGGTTTCTTATGTACCATAACAATTCTGCAGACTTTAGGCTTTCCTGCAAGAACTCTTGTTATCCTCCAGGCCTCTAGCAAAATGGCCTTCACTGCAGCTTTCATCACCTGTATCTTTGTAAGGCCCAGCCCCTAATTGAGATGGCCTGGGGAACTCCAGGGTCTCTAGGTGACACCCATCAGCTCCCCACACCTCACCCACCATGAATGAGAAGACAGGTCATGAATTCTCCTAGTGTTTTATGGCTCAGTTCAGTTCATCAGTCTCTCATTTTCAGGCAAAAGCCTTCTGAAGCTCCCACTGCCTCTGCCTTCAATTCCACATCCCTTTGCATTGATCTCATTCATCAACCAGCAGATTACCAGGGATTTGTCATTATCCTCAAGAATGTTACAGCCCGTGCAAATGACCCATCCAACAACTTGCCTTCAGACTTCCTTAATGTGATTCTAAAGATTCTAAAGATGGCCAAATTCCTGTCACACCTGAGAACAGCTCCATTTGCATAATGGTCAACTCTAATGACACCACTCAACGTCAATCTCCTGGCCCTCTGCCTCACTTCCTCGAGGGCTGCTTTACAGTTAAAGAAAACCTACCTCTCTCCAACTACTAGCCCTTTACTCTCTGTGCTGCTGTGCCATTCCCCCACAACCTCTACCCAGGCCTTCTCTGGCAGCTGAGAGCTGTTGGAAAAAAATTACATGACAATGAAGGCTAATATTACACTCAATTTATGATGTCTAATTTAGGCTGGATTCTCAATTCTTCTATTCAGCGCTTTATAGGATTTCAGATCAGTTCTGTCCAAAGACAAAATTACAGCAAGTTTAGTTAAAGATCTAATTGGCTTTTATTTGTGATTCATGAATCAAGGCAGGTTCCATTCTATAAAACAGAATGAGAGCTCCCACTGGGCAATGGCAGAACAGCCAGTTTTGTAAGGTGGGAACAAGGAAGGAAACAGAACAATTAAAAAAAAAAAGCTGATTGGTTAACTTCAGGTTACTTTTTTGTAAAGATTAAGGCAAAGAGGACCTCCTGAATATGCTGATTCAGTTAGGCTGGAATGTCCTGTTTCCAGGGTAAAAAACCGTTTTCGAATCTACCTGCTACCTTGGTTTCAGTTTGATTATGTGACATTTAGCATGAGTGACTCCATTTTGGTGTGGTCTGGTCTGTTGAGGCCTAGTGCAGAAGCCTAGTCCAAAACAATGGGTTCTCATAATTTTTGTGTACCAGTTCCTTACTTAAATCCTGCTGAGGCTTATCCAAACCATTCACTCCTTTCATCATGTATTTGCCCCCTCCTGCTTCTCTTTTGGCCAGGGATCCCACCTCCTACCCTGATAGGAAATAAAGGTACAATTTCCCACCTAGTTTCCACCTACAAACACCTCTGCAGTTTCATGTATTCTTAACTCCAACCTGTTCCCATGCCTGGATCCGGGAACAATAGCTTCAGCAAAGGTTTTGGAATTTGTTAATAATGTAAATTATCATTGGACTCACCCCAGACTTGCTCTGGGGATGGACCTGCAGACTGTTATAAGAGGCCCTCCAGGTGATGCTGGGGCAGCTGTTTGAGACTGGTGTAGGCCTCCTCCTCTGAGGACTTCCTTGTTCTTCTTTCATCTGTCTTCATTTTCTCTCCTGTTTCACATAATATTTCCCCTTCTGGAAAATTTATCCGAAAGAAATAACTGAAAGGAAAATAAATCTTGGGGACCCAGAACCACTAAGGTAAAGGGAAAAAGTCAAGGTGGGAACTGCTTAGAGCAAACCTGCCTCCCATTCTATTCAAAATCTTCCCTCTGCTCACTGAGATAGATGCATATCTGATTGCCTTCTTTGGAAAGGCTAATCAGAAACTCAAAAGAATGCAACCATTTTTCTCTCACCTACCTGTGACCTGGAAGCCTCCCTCCCTGCTTCAAGTTGTCCTACCTTTCTGGACAGAACCAATGTACTTCTTACACATATTGATTGATGTCTCGTGTCTCCCTAAAATGTATAAAACCAAGCTGTGGCCTGACCACAGTGGGCACATGTCATCAGTGTCAGGCCTCTGAGCCCAAGCTAAGCCTTCATATCCCCTGTAACCTGCACGTACACATCCAGATGGCTGGTTCCTGCCTTAACTGATGACATTCCACCACAAAAGAAGTGAAAATGGCCTGTTCCTGCCTTAACTGATGATATTGTCGTGTGAAATTCTTTTTCCTGGCTCATCCTGGCTCAAAACGCTCCCCTACTGAGCACCTTGTGACCCCCACTCCTGCCCGCCAGAGAACAACCCCCCTTTTTCCTTTACCTACCCAAATCTTATAAAAC
This sequence comes from Pan paniscus, assembly GCF_029289425.2. NCBI lineage: Eukaryota > Metazoa > Chordata > Mammalia > Primates > Hominidae > Pan > Pan paniscus. Next base: position 75,978,185 of record NC_073262.2, on the reverse strand, counting down.
GGCCCCACCCCTATCTCCCTTTGCTGACTCTTTTCGGACTCAGCCCGCCTGCACCCAGGTGAAATAAACAGCTTTATTGCTCACACAAAGCCTGGTGGTGGTCTCTTCACACGGACGCGCATGAAAATCAGGTCCTCCTGAGGCTGTGTCACAGGTGCACCTCCTCAACCTTGGCAAAATAAACTTTCTAAATTAACTGAGACCTGTCTCAGATATTCAGGGTTCACATAACCTAAAATGAGGACACAGTTTTCTACTTACACAAAGATGTTTATTACAGTATTATTTATAACTGGGAAAAACTAGAAAGAAGCCCAATGTCCATGAAATTATTAAGAAAGGACAATGATGGCTGGGCATGCACCTGTAGTCCCAGCTACTTGGGAGGCCAGGGCGGGAGGATGGCTTGAGCTCAGGAGTTTAAGGATGCAGTGAGCTATGATCATACCACTGTACTCTGCCTGGGCAACAAGCCAGACCCTGTTCCCCTTCAAAAGAAAAAAAGGACAATGGACTATAAGTAGCAACTGAAATGATGTTATTAGTGTAAACCAAAAATAAAATTTGAAGGCCCCCCAACCATCTGAATGGACTTCCTCCTCAACCAGGGCTCTTGAAATGTAACCTGAGAGACTGTTTCAGGCTATGATGTGAAGTAGGGGATCAAACATGCCTCATTATACCTCTCCAGCATTAAACTCAACATAGACTTTAAGTCTGAAAAGAAACACTTTGCAACCTATTCTCTCTGAAGCTTGCTAGCTAAAAGCTTCATCTGCATGATAAAACTTTGGTCTCCACAACTGTTTTTTTTTTTTTTTGAGATGGAGTCTTGCTCTGTTGCCCAGGCTAGAGTGCAGTGGTGTGATCTTGGCTCACTGCCAGCTCCGCCTCCCGGGTTCACGCCATTCTCCTGCCTCTGCCTCCTGAGTAGCTGGGACTGCAGGCGCCCACGACCACACCCAGCTAATTTTTTGTATTTTTAGTAGAGATGGGGTTTCACTGTGTTAGCCAGTATGGTCTCGATATCCTGACCTTGTGATCTGCCTGCCTCAGCCTCCCAAAGTGCTGGGATTACAGGCGTGAGCCACCACACCTGGCCTTTTTTTTTTTTTTCTTTTGAGACAGAGTTTCACTCTGTTGCCCAGGCTGGAGTGCAGTGGTGCAATCTCGGCTCACTGCAACCTCTGCCTCCTGGGTTCAAGCAATTCTCCTGCCTCAGCCTCCCAAGTAGCTGGGATTACAGGCATGCACCACCACGCCTGGCTAATTTCTGTACTTTTAGTAGAGACGGAGTTTCACCATGTTGGCCAGCCTGATCTCGAACTCCTGACCTTGGGTGATCTGCCTGCCTCGGCTTCCCAAAATGCTGGGATTACAGGCGTGAGCCACTGTGCCCAGCCTCTACATCTTATCACAACCCAGACATTCCTGTCTATTGATTCCAGGTCTTGAGACAAACTCAATTGTCAATCAGAAAATGTTTAAATTTACCTATAACCTGGAAGCCCTCCACCCTGCTTCGAATTGTCCCACCTTTCTGAACCAAACCAATGTATTTCTTAAATGTATTTGATTGACGCCTCATGCCTCCCTAAAATGTATAAAACCAAGCTGTACACTGACCTTAGGCACATGTTCTCAGGACCTCCTGGGGGCTGTGTTATGGGCCATGGTCACTCATATTTGGCTTAGAATAAATCTCTTCAAATATTTTACAGAGTTTGACTCTTTTGGTCAACATTACGTTTTTAATCACACAGGGAAATGATTATACTACAATACTAAATAAAAATTTTTTAAAGGAAATATAAAATTGTACATAAAGGCTGCTTTAAGGCCGGGCACAGTGGCTCACACTTGTAATCCCAGAACTTTGGGAGGCCGAGGCAGGTGGATCACAAGGTCAAGAGATCGAGACTATCCTGGCCAACATGGTGAAACCTTGTCTCTACCAAAAATACAAAAATTAGCTGGGTGTGGTGGCGCATGCCTGTAGTCCCAGTTACTCAGGAGGCTGAGGCAGGAGAATCACTTGAACCTGGGAGACGGAGGTTGCAGTGAGCCGAGATTGCACCACTGCACTTCAGCCTGGTGACAGAATGAGACTCCATCTCAAAAAAAGAGGCTGGTTTAAAATGTTGGTTTTAATACCAGCAGTTAGCTATGTTCCATCTCAAACCCCTCTAAAACCACAGTAACAGGAGTTTCCCTTGTTATTTTTTAATTTCTTAATTTTTGATAGCCATAGGGGTGTTGCTATGTTTTACAGGCTGGTATCAAACTCCAGGCCTCAAGTGATCCTCCAGCCTCGGCCTCCCAGAGTACTGGGATTACAGGCAGGAACCACTGCATCCAGCCTATTTGTTTCTAAAGTAGAAAAGCACAAGAGCAATGAGGGTAGGAGAGGAGACAATAATGAGAGGTGAAGCCAGCTGGACTTTCTGGGATGAGTGGGGACTTGCAGAACTTTTCTGTCTAGCTAAAGGATTGTAAATGCACCAACCAGCACTCTGTAAAAATGCACCAATCAGCACTCTGTGTCCAGTTAAAGGATTGTAAATGCACCACTCAGCACTCTGTGTCTAGCTAAAGGATTGTAAACTCACCAATCAGCACCAATCACTCTGTAAAATGGACCAATCAGCACTCTGTAAAATGGACCAATCAGCAGGATGTGGGCGGGGCCAAATAAGGGAATAAAAGCTGGCCACTACAGCCAGCAGTGGCAACCCGCTCAGGTCCCCTTCCACGCTGTGGAAGCTTTGTTCTTTTGCTCTTCACAATAAATCTTGCTGCTGCTCACTCTTTGGGTCCACATTGCCTTTATGAGCTGTAACACTCACTGTGAGGGTCCGTGGCTTCATTCCTCAAGTCAGCGAGATCACAAACCCACCAGGAGGAACAAATAACTCCAGACACACCACCTTTAAGAGCTGTAACACTCACTGCGAAGGTCTGCAGCTTCACTCCTGAAGTCAGCAAGACCACGAACCTACTGGAAGGAAGAAACTCCGGACACATCCGAACATCTGAAGGAACAAATTACAGACAAACCATCTTTAAGAGCTGTAACACTCACCGTGAAGGTCCACGGCTTCATTCCTGAAGTCAGCAAGACCAAGAACCCACCAGAAGGAATAAATTCCGGACACAATAACACCAGCATTTTAGGAGCTGGAAGATGGTAGAATGGCAAGCAACTTCAGATGAATTCCCTAGCCAGCAGTGAGGAAATATTCAGTAACAGAGCAGAATCCCCCCTGCAGGAATTCGCAACATTGTGTATCTTTCCGAGTAGTGGCACAGGTGAGTTACAAAGAGAAGGAATGTTTGAAATTAGGTTTGTTTTTTTGAGACAGGGTCATGCTCTGTCGCCCAGGCTGGAGTGCAGTGGTGCGATCTTGGCTCATTGCAGCCTCTGCCTCTGGGGCTCAAGCAATCCTCCCATCTCAGCCTCCTGAGATGCATGCCACCATATTTATGCATAAAATATTGTATATTTTATAGAGAGGGAACTTCACCACATTGTTCAGGCTAGTGAGAGAGTAGAAAGGAAGAAACTGGCCAGGCAGTTAGGGTGGGTCCTCGGTTGAATTCTTTAAACAAAAGAACAGCCTGCAGGTACAGATAAGGGAACTTGCATAGAGGGGCTTGCCTAAGACGTGCCCACAGCTGAACAGATAAGAAAGGCTATGCAGGTGACTTTCCCAGTCATGCCTGCAATGGAAAATTCCATCCCCTGACTCATGCACAGTAAGGGGAACAAAGCAATATGGAATAGCAAGGTAAGAGCCCACATGCACACTAGGAGGATGGGGTGGAGCTAGCATAAATTTGCATCTTATGCAAATGAGACACCTAGTCCTCTTCAGTTTCTTATAAAAGCCTTTGCATTTAACTGTAAAAATGGCAACCCTCTTCCAGGCTCCCTCTCCACAGCAGAGAGCTTTCTTCTTTCACTTATTAAACTTTTGCTCCAACTTCACCGTTTGTGTCCAGGCTCCTTAATTTTCCTGGTTGTGAAACAAAGAAATGCAGGTGATACCCGGCAATGAGAAACTGCTACATTGCGGTGCATTGGCAAAACTGTAACATTTTAGTGCATTGGCAGGGAAAGGAAACATTGGAAAGTTGAGTAGGAGGGACCTCCGATTCTTCATTTTTGTTTGGGGGCTTCTTGCCCTCAGTTTTTTTAATTAAACAAAACACTGCGCCATTCAGCCAGTTAAAAGCTTCTAGAGTGGCTGCCATCCTTACAAGACTCAGGGGACAGGCTTGCTGGAGAGGACTTTCTCAATCCCCTATCGCCCTCACATGGTGGGAATGTTGGCTCTGTTCCAATCCAGTTTCCTTTGGAAGGAGGTCCTGGGGCAACTGAAGGCATCTGGCCAAGGCTATATAGGCCCCTGGACAACCTCTGGCCCCTGGACTACCTCTGGCCCCCAACAGCCCATCAGGGTGTCAGCATCAGGACTTCCAGACTTTTCTATTGAATTTCTTTCTTCTCTTTTCACAGCTATCATATCTCCTATCCCTTCTTTATGTACTACGTTGAGGGATTTTTTACAGCCTGGGAGATAATCTTGTTGGGTACAGTTAGCAGGTGCCTTGGTAACCAAGAATGTAAATTTTAAAAAATTGCTGCTTCTGTGATTTCCTTGAGATGGGGGGATTTCAAGATTTCAGTCTAAACTTTCACCTAGTAAGGGCCTTTTTGTCCCCCAGTGATAGGCGTTCCTGGCACTGTATGTGCGGATATTTCACCCCGAGTGAATACCCTCTGCTCCATTTTTTTTTTCCCCATGTAAGAGCTCAGCATTCCCCAGTGAATTTAAGCAGTTCCTCTATGACAAGTTAATTTTTTCCTGCTAGTAGGCATGTTGTGGGGACATCCTATTAAGCCCCAAACTTCTCTTTCTAACATCTGCTTGGAAAGAATTTGGAGTCAGAGTTTTTTCCTGACATTTTAAGCACTCCAGTGCTACCTAGTGGGGTGGGATTCTTCTCCATGGGGAGCCTTGTCAGTCCTTCCAGAACCTCTAGTTCCCTGATTCCTTTCCCTCTTACGTCCCTCTCTCAGTGATCAGGCCCCATGCCCTATTTGTAAGCAGAAAATCTCCCCTTTCAGCAGCTGGGAGGAAGCCATCCTGGCAAGACAGATTTTAGCCTCAGTGCTATCCCTATCAGAGGGAGGAGAGCCATTCAATTCTTACATTATTTTGAGACATCTGTTCTGCATTCAGCTACATTGGCATCTAAGTGAGAAACGGATCTTATGTTTAGAAGTCAATTGGTCCCATTCTCTAGGAATTCATAACTTTGCCCAGGCAGTAGTAACAGAATGTATGGATAGAGTTAAGACACTCCCTCCATTAAAGGGTCTTGCCCAAATTCAACTATTGTGCAATCTCTCCTGGGCCCCTGGGGTACCCTGAGAGCCTTATGGGTCATGTGGGTCTGGGAAACCAGCAGGGTGGAGAGCTAGGGCCTCATACAGGTAAACATGACTACTCTTGCCGACTGGCTCCTCTAGATCCATGGGCGAAGGTTATGCTTGCATCCATGGGTGGCATCTATGATGGTTGCTGGGACCCTGAGGAGATGGGATGAAAGAGGAGAAGTGGGGCACTCTTTCTATCTTTCTCTCCACTCTGGGTCACTCTGAAAGGAGGAGGAAGACTAATGGACACCTTCTCCTCCCCTCTTTTCTTTTTTTCTTTCAGGCTCAATTCACTTTATTTTTCTTGTATAAAAACCCTATGTTGTAGCCATAGCTGGAGCCTGGGTCCTCTGCATGGAGACTCTGGTGTGGGTCTTGATGGCGTGGTCAGTGAATTCCTGATAGGGAGACTTGGTTAATACAGTCTCCTTCCAGGGTCGGGGGTCAGGTAGCTGTAGGTCTTAGAGATGGCATCAAAGGTGGCCTTGGCAAAGTTGCCCAGGGTGGCAGTGCAGCCCCTGGCTGAGGTGTAGCAGTCATCGATACCAGTCATCATGAGTAGCTTCTTGGGCACAGGGGCCAAGACAATGCCAGTGCCCCTGGGCACAGAAATGAGGCACACCAGCACAGAGCCACAGCAGCCTGCCACCTTGCAAGGGATGGTGTGGGGCTTGCTGATTTTGTTCCCCCAGTAGCCTCTGCACGCAGGGACAATGGAGAGCTTGGCCAGGATGATAGCCCCACAGATGGCAGTAGCCACCTCCTTGGAGCACTTAATACCCAGACTGATGTGGCCATTGTAGTCCCCAGTGGCAACAAACGCCTTGAACCTGGTACACTGGCTGGTATGGGTCTGCTTCTGCACCAGCATAATTTTCAAAACCTCGTCCTTGAGAGAGGACGAGGTTTTGAAAAAGTCAAATGATCTCAGATTCCTTGATGGGCAGGGAGAAGAGATAGATCTCCTCCAGGGACTTGATCTTGATGTCCTTGACCAGGTGGCCCAGCTTGGTGATGGTCATCCACTCCTTATACTCGGCCTTGCCTCCACGAACTCCACGGCCTTGGCCCTGGCCCTGTCCACAGCCACAACCCTGGTGCCAGATGCCACTACCAAAGCCTCTGCGGAAGCCACCACGGTTCCCCATCCTAGGGCCCCCAGGGCCTCTGGCCCCCTACTCCTGCACCAGCATCATCTGCCATTTGGTGTTTTCTTGGAGAAGTTCCTTCTCTCTTTTCTAGATGGGCAACAACCCATCTTCAAGCCTGCACTCCCCTTGAGCATAGCCTATATGTAACCTGGTGTAACCTCAGATCCTGAAGTTCGCTTTGGGCACGCCCTAACTCATATATAGAGATCTTCCAACTATTTAACCCAACTATTTAAACTCTCCTGGAAGGACGTTATGTTACTCTTAAATCAAACTCTAACTGCTGCTGAGAAACACACAGCCCTACAGGTAGCAGAGAAATTTGGAGATGAATAACATATTTCCTCTAGCCATTCAAGAAAGAAAGCCAGTCAAAAGGGGAAACAGAGTGAGAAAGAGGCAAAATCCCCATTCTCAGTAGGAAGAGAGGCAGTGCCCCTTGAAACCTCTAATTGGAACACTAGTGATCCCATAGATGAGTGGAAAAGAAAACACTTTCAGATGTGTATATTAGAGGGCTTACAGAGGACCAGAGCCAAACCCCTCAACTACTCTAAGCTATCCATGATACGTCAAAAGCTAGATGAAAATCCCTCAGCCTTTTTAGAAAGGCTGAGAGAAGCCTTGGTAAAACACACCTATCTCCTAATTCAATTGAGGGACAGCAAATCTTGAAAGACAGATTTACTCAGGTGGCCCCGGGTATCAGAAGGAAGCTGCAGAAACAGGCTACTGGATCACATAGCACCAAAGAAAACCTCCTAAGGGTACCCACCTTGGTCTTTTATAATAGGGACCAAGAGGAGGCCCAGGAAAAGGAGAGGAAACACAAGAAAAAGGCAGAGAGAGGGATACCTTGAAATGGAATGCAGGCCTGGGACTCCATAAGCCTGCTGTTCCAGCCAGCCTGGTAAGTTGGTCAGTAAAAAATTTTGCTGCAGGCCTCCATCTTGTTTTATATCCTTGGGACCGTGACCTTGTGACGTGGTGGTACTTTGTTTTGGCCTCTGCTGTTTTACAATGGTGGCCTGAGTTCAATCCTGACTTGAGGAATGAGCACTTTTGGGTTAATATCTGTGTGACTTTTGCCATTTCCTGATTCTCTTCTCCTCTATGAACAACATTTACCTTTTTTCTTAAATCTTCATTTCCCTGAGTTATCTTTAAAGGTTCTATATTTTGTAAGAACTGCTTACCCCACTTTGAAAACACCTCATACACTTGTGGTTAAATCATAATCTTAATTGAGGCTTGTTGTTTTCACCTGTGAGGTTACTTCTGGTAAAGCTCAAAAGCCAGAAATACTAACCACTTGGTGTGGCTAAAGTTGGATAACAAGGGATTTAAAAGGATTTTCTTAAAGAGTGCTCAGTTTAATTAAAAGTGGATATCTAAGTTATACGTATATTTAAAAGGCCTTTGTTTTTCTCTTCTTGGATCTTGTTTTTCTGGAAAAGGGTTTTTTTCAGTCACCTGAATTCTTTTTCTCCATTTTGTCTTGCCACTGTTTTTTTGTTTGTTTGTTTGTTTTTGTTTGTTTGTCTTTTGAGATACAGTCTCACTCTGTCACCTAGGCTGCAGTGCAGTAGCATGATCTCAGCTCACTGCAACCTCCGCTTCCCTGGTTCAAGCAATTCTCCTGCCTCAGCCTCCTGAGTAGCTGGGATTACAGGCACTCACCACCACACCCAGCTGATTTTTGTATTTTTAGTAGAGATGAGGTTTTACCATGTTGGCCAGGCTGGTCTTGAACTCCTGACCTCAGGTGATCTGCCCACCTCGGCCTCCCAAGGTGCTGGTATTACAGGCATGAGCCACTGCAACCAGCTTCTTACCACTCTTAATGCACACCTCAGAGGCCCCAAGATAACTTCTGGTGGCCTGGGACTCCTTGGGAAAAACAGAAAAGGTGCCATAGATTCCATTTTGGGAGAAACCTTTGTTTTCCTCCTGGAGCCGAGGAATTAGAGGCAAATAGATCCCTCTCAAAATCTGTTTCTGTCCTCCAGCTATGCCTGTTTATTAGGCCCTAAAAACTGCATGTTTTCCTAGCCCTGCTCTTAAAGGGGGCCACCCGGAGGCCAATAATCCAATTTAAAAATTGGCAAATGAATATCTTATAACTACTAGATCTGCTTGTGTTTTTTGGTGTAGTTATATGTGTGTTGCATGTGATGTCTACAAAAAGAGCTGTAATTAATTGGCTTAAAGAAAAATAAGTGTTTAGTTCAAATTTTTTTTTAAATAAATAGTAAAAGCTGTAATGCTTCTTGGTTCACAGAACTTTAATCTTTGAGAAACAAAAACAGTCTTAAGGATTATTGGCAAAATACAAATGTGTTCAAAATGTAAATAGATGGTCTAAATTATGCAAGTCAGATACTAGGTTCAGATTCTATCTAGTACATCATTAAAATAATTTACCAGGTTTCACATTAAAATTTAAAATTGCTAAGAGTTACCATTATAACATGTAATTGAGACTACTGAAAATAGATTTACATGCAAGATGTGTAAAAATAGTAAAATGTGTTTTTAGTAAAAGATTACAAGAAGGCATGGAAATATATATTTGCCTAGGGTTAAGGGATTGTTTTGAATCAGATAAGATAAAGCTGAAGGTTTAAACAAGTTGTGGAGATACTGTAGAAATTCTATGTGGACATCAGCTAAAGTTAAAAGGCTATTATTAAATTTTTCTGTAAATTAAGCATTGAAATAAAAGCCCAACAAGGTTTTCTTTTTTTCTTTTCTTTTTTCTTTTTTTTTTTTTTTGAGACAGAGTCTCGCTTTGTCGCCCAGGCTGGAGTGCAGTGGCGCAATCTTGGCTCACTGCAAGATCCGCCTCCTGGTTCACGCCATTCTCCTGCCTCAGCCTCCCAAGTAGCTGGGACTATAGGCGGCCCCCACCATGCCTGGCTAATTTTTTGTGTTTTTAGTAGAGACGGGGTTTCACCATGTTAGCCAGGATGGTCTCAATCTCCTGACCTCGTGATCCACCTGCCTCGGCCTCCCAAAGTGCTGGGATTACAGGTGTGAGCCACTGCGCCCAGGCTTCTTTTTTCTTTTTGAGATGGAGTCTCGCTCTTTTGCCCAGGCTGGAGTGCAGTGGCACAATCTTGGCTCACTGGAACCTCTGCCTCCCAGGTTCAAGCGATTCTCTTGCCTCAGCCTCCTGAGTAGCTAGGACTACAGGCGCCCGCCACCATGCTCAGCTATTTTTTTGTATTTTTAGTAGAGACAGGGTTTCACCATGTTGGCCAGGATGGTCTTGATCTCTTGACCTCATGATCCACCTGACTTGGCCTCCTAAAGTGCTGGGATTACAGGCCTGAGCCACCATGCCAGGCCAAGTTTTTTTAAGAAGCTAATCTGCTCTGGGCCGGGCATCTCAGAAAAAAAAAAAGAAGATAATTTGCTCTTTAGCAAAGTTTGTAAAGGGTTATAAAAAGTTTATAAGAGTCTCACCTCATGGTTAAACTGATTAAGATTAGATGAACTTGTCTGTAAGTTTTCATTTAAAAAATGGGGTTAACATTAATAAACTAATGCAAGGGTGAAATTTGGCTTTGAACAGGATTTTCATGTAATAGTAAAGGCTAGTGAAACGTTTTTGCCTTTTAAAATTTTTGAGTCATTATTTTGGCAAATAAATAACTTATAGTAATCTGGAATTCTATTTCATAACATCAAGTGTTTTAAATCTCTAACCTATTTAAGAGGCTTCTCAAAATCAGTTTTGGGAATTTTGTCAATTTTGAATTTCAGTTTCAGAATTGTCTTTCCTGACCCCTAGCTTTTGGATGCTACAGAGGGCCTCTGAAGCATCCAGAAGAGAGGTAAACAGGGTTATCTAACATGTTTAGGTATGTGGGGTTTCCAAAATGATGTTTAATCTTCTTCAGGTTATATTTTAGTGAATAATATTAATATACATTCAAAAATTGTACAGGATTTCAAAAATTCTAATGTCTGAGTGTATACCATCAATCATAATTAAGGTTTTTATGTTAAGTTATTGTAAACCACAGAAATAACCAAATTTCTTTGTCAATTGTGTTCTTGACTGTAACTACCCAGGACATTTCATCATTCATAGATAATTGTTATCTTACTTTAATCCTCTTCAAAGATTGGTTCATAATCAGCTATAGGACTTTGACAGGTGCCCTCAAATGCAAGTTTCTAATCAGTTTGTAGATTATGACATTGAAATAAAGGAAAAGTGCTCAGGACCCATGAAGAGCTGAAATGTTCATGAATATCAAGCAAAACAATAGTTAAAAAAACGGGCTTTTTAAAGTTTTTGCTCAAAATGTTGCTGATCCTTGTTTTTTTTTTCAGAGTCAAGGAAACTTATCTTAAGCTATTTACAGCCTTTCGTAATTACATAAGGCATACTCCTGTAAACAAAATTTGGAGGATGCTTGCTTCTTTCTGCCTGGCTTCTCCAGAATTTGGAAACTGTGAGTATTCTTAACTTATGGCAGTATAGTTGTTTGCCTCAGTGCAATAACAATCTATTTTCTTTTACAACAGGACACAATTGCAGAAACTAGTTGTTTTACTAAGGCTTTGACTGGAAGGATATGCTTCCCTTTAAGAAATCAAGCTTGGCTTACAGAGCCAATAAAAGCCCCTTGGGGAAACTGGCTTCATACCTTGTCTATACAGTCCCTGTACAGGGTTCCTAACCTGTGGTGAGTAAAGAATGTCACTTTCTAACAGGCCCAGGAACCCCATATTCTTGGGACCTTAAGAAGAGAAGAATTCACCTAACTCATAGGTATTTGAGGGTACAAACCCATGGCTGGGCTTGGTGTTAAAAAGTCCTATCTGAAATTCCACAGGTCTCATCAAAGCCAATTTAAAAAGCCTGTGTAAAAATAATTATTCTTATTGCACCTTATGTAAATAATCAGACCAAGTATAAAACTAAAGTTTCTATCATGATTTGTTTTTAACAAAAATGAGGACTGGAAAGAGAAAAATTATGTTTCAAAACTTCTTACATGTTTGTCATTAAATTCTAATTTCATTAGTTGCTTTAAAGTTCTTGCCTACATTTTAGACTAAGCCTGCTTATTCATGTAAACCAACCAGCATCTCAGAAGAAACAAAAAGGGATGGTTAATGTAAAAATCTGGATCAATATTTTAGTTCTGGTTAATTATCGTGCAAATCCTGCATGGTGATGGGAGTAAATAAGGTGTCCATTACTCAGAGATTTCTTTGTTTGGGAAAATAAAACTAAGGAAGTTAACCAAAGCCGAGCCCCATTCACCTAAATCTTAGAAGCATAACTATAGCCACTACTTATCTGGGCGTGTTGGCAGCCTTGGGATTTTTAAGCTGTTCTTACCTTGCCCCCACCTTGTTTCATTTTAATAGATGTCCTGTAATAACCCAAATTGTTTCTTCTTACCTAAAGGCTATCAAGCTCCAAATGGTAATGCAAATGAAATCACACATGGACACGCCTTTCTTCCAAGGACTCTCAGACCAGCCCTAGGAGGAATCATAGCTGCTGTTCCCCACACAAAGCTACTCTGTAGCAGCAAGTAGCCGGAAGGCTCATCGCCCCATCTCCCTAACAGCACTTAGGGTCTCCACTCCTGAGGGGGTGGAAAATGAAAGAGTAGAAAGGAAGAAACTGATTAGGCAGGCAGTTAGGTGGGTCCTCAGTTGAATTATTTCAAACAGAAGAACAGCCTGCAAGCACAGATAAGGGAACCTGCATAGGAGGGCTTGCCTAAGATATGCCCACAGCCACACAGATAAGAAAGCCTACACAGGTGACTTGCCTGGACACGCCTGCAATGGAAAATTCTGTCCCCTGACACATGCACGGTAAGGGGAACAAAGCAATATGGAGTGACTCAAGCTAAGGACCTACATGCACACTAGGAGGATAGGGTGGAGCTAGCAGAATTTTGTGCCTTATGCAAATGAGATGCCAAGGCCTCATCAGTTTCTTATAAAAGCCTTTACATTCAACTGTTAAAATGGCTATCCTCTTCTGGACCCCCCTCCATGGCAGAGAGCTTTCTTTTTTTGCTTATTAAATGTTCACTCCAACCTCATCCTTTGTGACCACGCTTCTTAAATTTCTTGGTCATGAGAGAAAAAACTCGAGTGATACCTCACAACGAGAGACTACTACATTGTGGTGCATTGGTGAAACTGTAAAACTTGTCTTGAACTCCTGCACTCAAGTGATCTGCCTGCCTTGGCCTTCTAATGTGCTAGGGTTACAGGTGTGAACCACCATGTTTGGCCTGAAATTAGTTTTTTTTTTTTTTTTTTCTGAGATGGAGTCTCTCTCTGTCTCCCCGGCCGAAGTGCAGTGGCGCGATCTTGGCTCACTGCAAGCTCTGTCTCCTGGGTACACACCATTCTCCTGCCTCAGCCTCCCAAGTAGCTGGGACTACAGGCGCCAGCCACCACACCCGCCTAATTTTTTGTATTTTTAGTAGAGACGGGGTTTCACCATGTTAGTCAGGGTGGTCTCGATCTTAGGACCTCGTGATTCTCCCGCCTCCCCTCCCAAAGTGCTGGGATTACAGGTGAGAGCCTCCGCGCCTGGCCCTGAAATTAGTTTTAAGGAGGAGGTGGAGCCCCAAGTCCCTCCTGCTCTGCAGCTGCTGAGTGGCTGCCCCTCAATCACAAGACTAGAGGTCTGTCATCTTTACAAGATAAGATAAGGGTCTCTGAAGTGAGGGACTTGACACTTGAAAAGAGGTGATTAATGACAGTTCACTTTTCAAATATCAAAGCTCCAGCTTCTACCCAGTTTGGCTTCCAGACTTCTAGCCACCAGGCAAGTATTTTCCAGACAGGAAAAAGGGAAAAGTATCTTTTGGGTACTTCTCTGATAATTCCAAGAGAGGGATCTGATCTGCGATTCCTCAGGAAAACAGGCCCTCTCTCTAGAGGTGACCACACATTACTGAGTCATGAAATAAATTTAGTATATTGTGTCCATACAGTAGAAAAAAAAGTATCAGATTATATCACAATAATAAAGGGAAGTATTGAAGTATTGTGAAAAAAGTATGGTGAAGCTTTTCTAAGATGCACGCACACACATTCACATACCCAGGGTTATCATGTAAAATACATTTCTTACTGTTGACTTGATCAAAACGTTTTGAAAGCCACTGCTCTGTGGTGAGATAAAAATTGATAAGCCACATTCATATGTTATGAGCTTCCATCAGCTTCTCTTTCTCAGTCTAAAAGATGACATTGGAGGATTGCATGGAATATAAAAAACAAAAACAGAAAAAAAAACCACAAAAAAATGGAGAAAAAGCAACTTGGAGAAAACAGAGACTCCGGGGCGGGGGGCGGGTGGGGGGGGAAGGCAGGGCTCAATGGCTCACGCCTGTAATCCCAGCATTTTGGGAGGCTGAAGGGGGTGGATACCTGATGTCAGGAGTTGGAGACCAGCCTGGCCAACATGGTGAAACCCAGTCTCTACTAAAAATACAAAAATTAGCCAGGCATGGTGGTAGGCATCTGTAATCCCAGCTATTCAGGAGGCTGAGGCAGGAGAATCGCTTGAACCCAGGAGGCAGAGGTTGCAGTGAGCTGAGATGGCACCATTGCACTCCAGCCTGGGCAACAAGAGCAAAACTCAATCTCAAAAAAATATTCAAAAAAGAAAAGAGACTGCAGCTGGGCGTCGTGGCGTATGCCTGTAATTCCAGCACTTTAGGATACTGAGGCAGGAGGATTGCTTGAGCCCAGGAGCTCGAGACCAGCCTGGACCACATGGCAAGACCCCATCTGTATTTAAAAAAAAAAAAAAGGGCCAGGCGCAGTGGTTCACACCTATAATCCCAGCACTTTGGGAGGCCGAGGCGGGCAGATCACAAGGTCAGTAGGTCGAGACCATCTGGCAAACATGGTGAAACCCCATCTCTACTAAAAATACAAAAATTAGCTGGGTTTGGTGGCTCACGCCTGTAGTCCCAGCTACTTGGGAGGCTGAGGCAGGAGAATCACTTGAACTCGGGAGGCGGAGGTTGCAGTGATCTGCCACTGCACTCCAGATTGGCAACAGAGCAAGAACATGTCTCAAAAAAAAAAAAAAAAAAAAAAAAAGACTGCCTCCATATGCTCAGAGATAAGATTATATTAAACAAGAATATTAAAGAAGGACTATTCAGAAAACAACAAAAGAAAAGCTTTTCAAAATAAAAAATAAAATTGTGGAAATGAAAACTGCAATAGAAGAGTTGGAAGACAGATGTAGGGAAATCTTGATCACTTCTGTATCCATTTCTAGCACCATACTCTTTACAAATGAAACCATAATGAAAGATTTGTTAAGTGACTAAATAGACTAATAACTGTAACACAGAGAGGGTAAGTCATCTGCCCAAGGTCACACAGATAATTTTCAGAGCTAGGAATGGAAACCAGGTCACCTGGCTAAGAAATCTCTCTAACATCCTAGAATAATGCAATCAATGTATCAAAATGCTTAAATGTATTTTACATGATTAAGCACATGTTTTGTTTGCATTTTGATATGTGGTAGTGAGAAAAGAGTGGGCTGAACTGAGTGTGGCATTCATGGTTTTATCCTGAATCATCATCACTTCAGTCATGTCGATAGTGTCAGGGGCTCTGTGCCTGTCTTAGTCAGTGGCCTATAAACAACAGAAACTTATTTCTCGGAATCTGGGAGGCTGGAAGTCCAAGGTCAGGTGCCAGCATGGTTGGGTTCTGGTGAGTACCCTCTTCAGTATTATATCCTCTCATGGAAGAAACAGGGCAAGAGAGCCCTCTGGGGTTCCTTTTTTTTTTTTTTTGGAGATGGAGTCTCGCTCTGTTGCCCAGGCTGGAATGCAGTGGTATGATCTTGGCTCACTGCAACCTCCGCCTCCTGGGTTCAAGCAATTCTCCTGCCTCAGCCTCCCAAGTAGCTGGGATTACAGGCGCATGCCACCACACCCCGCTAATTTTTTGTATTTTAGTAGGGACGAGATTTCACCGTGTTGCCCAGGCTGGTCTCAAACTCCCGAGCTCAGGCAATCCGCTCGCCTTGGCCTCCCTAAGTGCTGGGATTACAGGCCTGGCACCAATCCCATTCATGAGGTAGCCACCCTTATGACCTAATTAGTTCCCAAAGGCCCCATCTCCTAACACCATCACATTGGAGGTTAGGATTTCAACATATGAGTTTTGGGGGTGCCACAAACATTGAGTCTGTTAGTACCTATGATTTTTGTGGCATTATTGGATATTCAAAGGATATTATCAATGACTCTGCTGAAGAGAGAGATACTGTGTAGTGAGAAAAGACCAATCTACAGAAGCCAACTATTTTAACGCTTGATTACGTATTCTGTATTAAAATAAAATGTTAGGATATAAACGTTGGACCATGAGTTTAACAGAATTTTTGAGAAAAAAAAAAAAACCAAACTCTTTGTGAGCCTGAATACTCAGAAAAGCCCAGAAAGTCATTCGGGTGGTGTTGCCTATGCTGGTAAACTCCTAAAGAAGAGGCAGATGGACATTTGGCTGTTCCTGCAGTTTTCAGTTAGAAGATTCTGGTCCTTTCCAGCTGGGTCTAACATCAGGCCTATTCTGTTTTTCCACACAAGATGTTTACACATAGTTAAATATAATCTCTGCAGACTGTTATTAACTTTAGACATATAAAACTCCTCCTACATAACCTCCAACCTGTCACAAGCAAGGGTGTGATTCTTGGAGCTCTAGAAGTTTATTATAATAAAAAATTAGAGCTCACGCCTGTAATCCCAGCACTTTGGGAGACTGAGGTGGGGAGATCACTTAAGGCTGGGAGCCTGAGACCAGCTTGGGCAACATAAGGAGACCCCATCCCTACAAAATTTAAAAATTAGCTGGGCATGGTGACGTATGCCTGTAGTCCCAGCTACTTGGGATGCTGAGTGGAGAGGATCACTTGAGCCCAGGAATTTGAGGTTGCAGTGAGCTGAGATCGCACCATTGCACTCCAGCCTGGGCAACAGAGCAAGACTCTGTCTCCAAAACAAACAAACAAAATGGATAAAAAATTAAAGAGAATTCTTCCACATTGTATGTTGCCCATTACAAAAGATTTCTGCTGATCTCTATCTTCTTCAGGGGAGCATGGCGATTTTCTTTCAATTTATTGCTATGACATGTCAGGAGGTCTTTCTAGCTCAGATTTTTTTCCCTCTCTATTACCAAATAAAGCAATTTGTCTTATTTTGGATCAGAATAATAATGGTAATTAGGTCATAAGGCATATTGCTGTGGAAGTAAAAATTCGGTGGAGTATCTTTGAAGCACATTACCAGGATACTTTGGAGTTGGGTTTGTGGAAAACATAAGCTTAAATTAAGGTAAAGTTTTGATCCTCAGCAGTACTGCTTGAACCTGATAACAAAACTGTCACTGAATGCCAGTGCACACAGAGGTCCTTGTTTTGAGTGACTGCACACAGGAGGAAGGGGAGGAACAATGATCTGAAAACTTTGTGGGGTTCAATCAGCTCAGCAAGTTTCTAGCTAATGGACAGGGAATCATTTTGATGTGTCCCCTGCAGAGTTGGCTTCTGTTGGTCTTCCTCAAGTACTTCCCTATACGTGGGGACATCTACTGGGGGTGGCTGGAATAAAGAAGAAGAAACCCAAGATTAAAAAATAATAAGGGACTCTGCATTCAAACACATCTGAGAGGACTGAAACTCGATTGGGTATGGAATCAACTAGTTATTACTCTAGTTTATGGGAAACCCCCAAACCAAGTTTCTCTATGAGACAGAATAATGTTCTGCCACTCAACTTCCAGTAACGACGGTCATGCAGAAATCACCTTAGAGATTGTCTATCTATGGCCTGTACTCTTGCCTATGACATTGGCATGCATACGTAGTGATTTTCTAACAATGGGTATCATGAAACAGAATCACTCATGTAGGCAGTCTGCCATTCTGATGGACTGATGGAGTTGCAAATGTTAAGTGGAGTGTATTTCACTTTTATAATAATAATAATAGCCACTTACTATATGATGAGCTTTCACTGGTCTAAGAAATTTACCTCATGAGATAGGATAGGTACTATTATTATCTTATACTGTTGAGGAAACCGAAACATAGTAGGGTTAAAGTGGTGAGTTGGAGCAGGCTGATTTGAGAGACCTTGGGCTCTAGCCCAAAGAGTTTTAGATATGGACTTAGAAGACAATTGTAAACAAAAAAAAAAAAAAAGAGAAAGAAGAAGAAAAGCAGGTGTCTTGAACAGTCTCGAAATGAACACTGCCCAAGGAGTATTTTATTGACTTAATTATTTAGAGAGGGAAAAGGTCTTTAAGAATATGGGTGGTTTATAAATTAGAAGTGTAAGCAGGACAGAAGCTAAATTATTCAGGAATTAGCAGTAGTATTTATGATTTGGTAGTCATTTAATCAGCTGCTAAATGACTATAAGCAGCTGAACTAAATATAGGTTTTAGTTATTTAAAATTGAAAGGGTATTGTCTTAAGAGATACACATTTTTTTTTTTTTTTTTTGAAACAGAGTTTTGTCTTGTTGCCCAAGCTGGAGTGCAATGGCGTGATCTTGGCTCACTGCAACCTCCACCTCCCAGGTTCAAGCGATTCTCCTGCCTCAGCCTACTGAACTGCCTTGGTCTCCTAAAGTGCTGGGATTACAGGCATGAGCCACCACGCTTGGCCAATACAGACATCTTAATCATTTCAACAGCAAATGAGTGCAGGCTGTTCCTTTTCTCGGGCAAGGCTGTGTGAAACGAAAGTCTGCCTTCCTGTGTTTTTTCTTTTTTTCTTTTTTGTTGGGACAAGGTCTCACTATGTTGCCCAGGCTGGTCTCAAATTCCTGGGCTCAAGGAATCCTCCCACCTCAACCTCCCAAAGTGTTGGGATTACAGGCATGAGCCACCATACCCGGCCCTTTTTTTGAGATGTTAACACTTAACGTCTCAGGTGGGGGAATGGGCAAGAACCTCTTGCTGTTTGACCCACAGAGAAGAATTATTAGAGTGGCTTCTGTGGGTTGAAAGCTCACACTTGCGAGACACTTTGTTCAGAGTTTTACACTCATTGTCCCTAACACTCATAACTCTCCTGTGAAGTAAATATCCTTGTCCCCATTTCACAGATTGGGAAAGTATGTCCTACTCCATACAGCTCCTAAGTGATGTGTTAAAATGTAGGGTTGCCTTAATCTCAAAGATGAAATTGTCAGCTCACATCTGATAGAACAAAAACTCAGAGGGTTTTTTTTACTAGCAGTGGTACAGATTTGTGCTAGGGCTTATTGGATACCCCCTTGAAAATGCCTGGCTAGAATTAGGGGTGCTGACAACAAAGACTCTCATGGATAACTGTTGTGATTCCTTCAGAGGGTAGGGAGATACCAAAAGAATCCACTGGGCCAAGGAGGTAGAAAGCTCTCTTTCGAAGGTTTATCTAAATATATTAGATTATAATATTAACAGAAATATAGTTAATTTTTTTATTTTTATTTTTTGTAGAGATAGGGTCTCATTACATTGCCTAGGCTGGTCTGGAATTCTTGGCCTAAAGTGATCCTCCTGTCTCAGCCTCCGAAAGTGTTGGGATTATAGGTGTGAGCCACCACATCCAGCCAGAAATACATTTTTTAACTGAAAAAAGACAAGCAATTCATGCTCATTTTTGACATATTAGACAAATAGGCAAAACAAGAAAAAATACACAGCTGCTCTCTCACCACCCAGAGATAAACAAAATTAATATTCTATTGTATATCCTTCCAGACTTTTGTTTTCACACTCACACACACACTTTTTTTTTTTTTAACTTGACTAAAAAGTAATAATGTAATAATATCAGATTGGAATCTTGGGGATCCATTAAAAATTTACAGAATTTTATTCAATTTACTAAGTCACCATAGTGTTTAATGTTTACGAACATGTAAACTTGTACAACTAAGTCCCTGACATACAATCCTTTTACAGTAGCCAAAGCCTGAAGACAATAGGTATATTTATTTTGGGAGTAAGCTTACTAGATTATAATATTTTAAGGAATTTTAATATTGATCCACTACAAACACAGTTATTACCCATAAGGCAATTTTTTTTTTTTTTTTTGAGATGGAGTCCAGCTCTGTCACCTAGGGTGGAGTGCAGTGGCATGATCTCAGCTCACTGCAAGCTCCGCATAAGGCAATTTAAAAACAAAACAGAAAAGGGTTGGGGAGAATGGTTTAAACAAAGATGATTAACAAAAAGAGCAAAGCAAAAATGCTTGTTTTGCTAGTGAAAGCTGGTTTAGAGCCTTACTATTTCTGTCTCAGGCCTGACCATTTTATTTTGAATTTTAAGATATAATAATATGCTAGTAACAACAACATCAAATACCATAATAACAGCTACGTTATGATGACAAGAGCCAGGTGAATGGAGCACTTTACATAGATACACTTTATTCTTTTAAAGATACTTATCTTACTTTTATTTTGGAGCAAATCTAAAATAATTAGTGAATTATTAGTGAAACAATTAGTAAGCATAGTGAAATAATTACTGAGTATTCTTCTTTCTCAGGTAAGGAGAAGATAAAATATCACCAGAACAAACTTAAAAAAAAAAAAAAAAGCTTGGCATGGCGGCTTATGCCTGTAATCCCAGCATTTTGGCAGGCCAAAGCGGGCAGATTGCTTGAGTTCAGGAATTTGCGACAAGCCTGGGCAACATGGTGAAACCGTGTCTCTATAAAAAATACAAAAATTAACTGAGCGTAGTGGTGCCTGCCTGTAGCTCCAGCTACTTGGGAGGCTGAGGTGACAGGATTGCTTGAGCTCAGGAGGTTGAGGCTTGAGCCTGGGAGGCTGAGGCTTGAGCCCGGGAGGCTGAGGCTGCAGTGAGCTGTGAAGGCGAGAGGTGACAGTGTGCTGGCAGCCCTTGCACCCCTCGTTTGCGGTGCCTCCTGGGCCTCGGTGCCCACTCTGGCTGTGCTTGAGGGGCCCTTCAGCCCACCACTGCACTGTGGGAGCCCCTCTCCGGGCTGGCCAAGGCCGGAGCCGGCTCTCTGAGCTTGCGGGGAGGTGTGGAGGGAGAGGCGTGGGTGGGAACTGGGGCTGCATCCAGCACTTGCGGGCCAGCGTGAGTTCTGGGTGGGCATGGGCTCAGTGGGCCCCGCACTCGGAGCAGTCGGCCGCGCTGCCGGCCCCAGGCAGTGAGGGGCTTAGCACCCGGGCCAGCAGCTGCGGAGGGTGTGCCAGGTCCCCCAGTAGTGCCAGCTCACCGGGGCTGCGCTGGAATTCTTGTCGGGCCTCAGCTGCCTCCGCACGGGGCAGGGCTCGGGACCTGCAGCCCACCATGCCTGAGCCTCCCTGCTGCCGTGGGCTCCTACGCAGCCCGAGCCTCCCAGACGAGCACCGCCCCCTGCTCCACAGCCCCCGGTCCCATCGACTGCCCAAGGGCTGTGGAGTGCGGGTGCACCGTGCGGGACTGGTGGGCAGCTCCACCTGTGGCCCCTGTGCGAGATCCACTAGGTGAAGCCAGCTGGACTCCTGAGTCTAGTAGGGATTTGGAGAACCTTTATGTCTAGCTAAGGGATTGTGGATGCACCAATCAGCACTCTGTATCTAGCTCAAGGTTTGTGGATGCACCAATCAGCACTCTATACCTATCTAATCTGGTGGGGACTTGGACAATCTTTATATCTAGCTAAGGTATTTTAAATACACCAATCAGCACTCTGTGTCTAGCTCAATGTTTGTAAACACACCAATCAGCACCCTGTGTCTAGCTCAAGGTTTGTAAATGCACCAATCAGTGCTCTGTGTCTAGCTAATCTAGGGTGGACTTGGAGAACTTTTGTGTCTAGCTCAGGGACTGTAAAACGCACCAAGCAACGCCCTGTCAAAACGGACCAATCAGCTTTCTGTAAAACAGACCAGTCAGCTCTCTGTAAAATGGACCAATCAGCAGGACGTGGGTGGGGCCAGATGAGGGAATAAAAGCAGGCTGCCCTCCCCCAGCCGTCAGTGGCAACTTGGTCGGGTCTGCTTCCGCGCTGTGGAGGCTTTGTTTTTTACGCTTTGCAGTAAATCTTGCTGCTGCTCACTCTTTGGGTCCGCACTGCTTTTGTGAGCTGTAACACTCACGGAGAAGGTCTGCAGCTTCATTTCTGAGCCAGCGAGACCACCAGCCCGCCAGGAGGAAGAAACGCCAAACACAGCCGAACATCAGAAGGAACAAACTCCTAACACGCCGCCTTTAAGAACTGTAACACCTCGAGGGTCCGCGGCTTCATTCTTGAAGTCGCAGAGACCAAGAACCCACCAATTCCGGACACAAATGCATCATTGCACTCCAGCCTGGGTGACAGAGTGAAACCCTGTCTCAAAAATAAGTAAGTAAATAAAAATAAAAATAAAATAGTGCCCCCCACCCCTGCCAAAGACCCTAATTTTGTCAGAGAAGCTATTCACTATGGTAAAGGAGCCAGTACTTTTCAGTGGTGGGTCTGACAACCAGCTGAGCTAATGTTGGCTTCTCCTTACCTTCAACCCAGCTCTGACTCTGTTAAAGGTCAAACTCTGCAAGTGCAGAAAGGATTGGGATTATTTTCCTTTCCTTGTCTATTAATGGTAATGTTTTGGTTTCCACATGCTGCAGCAAACTCAGGAATAGCAATTTTAAGAAGAGTGTGTGTGCCGGTTATGATTGGTTTTCTTTGTTGTCTTTGTTCTTAATCATTTGTTTTTAAATTGGAATCAGGTTGGACGCGGTGGTTCACACCTGTAATCCCAGCACTTTGGAAGGCCAAGGTGGGTGGATCATTTGAGGTCAGGAGTTACAGACTAGCCTGGCCAACATGGCAAAACCCCGATTCTACTAAAAATACAAAAATCAGTCAGGCATGGTGGCAGGCCCCTGTAGTCCCAACTACTCGGAAGGCTGAGGGATGAGAATCGCTTGAACCAGGGAGGTGAAGGTTGCAGTGAGCTGAGATCACGCCACTGTACTCCAGCGTGGGCGACAGAGCGAGACTCGGTCTCAAAACCAAACCAAACAAAAAACTAGAATCAATGTTTAGTCAGTCACTCTTTCCAGCATTGATACAACACCAACTTTTTAGGGAGCTCAGAACGAGTGTATCTTTTACCTAGGCTTTATTTAGTAAAATAGCTTGTTAATAAAACTTGAGATATCCATCCCACTATAACAGAGTGATTGGTAGCAGGGCTGGGGGGAATAGCTATCTTTTGAGAAATTCTCTTTTAAGATATGTATTAGGGGAAATGTTCCTGTCTTTATAAAACACAAACTAATGGAGTTCGTGCTAATTTCCCACTCAGGGAAGCCAAGTGCTGTCTTTTTGTAGCAGCAGGACCTAGCACAGTCTGATTACGGCCCTGCAGGTTGAATAGAATGCTCATTTTTATCTTTCTATAGCTATAAATGGAATCAGTCTTGCAAGGATGATGTACACGGGACCACAGTGATCTGGATAAAAGACTAAACTTTGGTTCTTCTGCATTAAAATTTGGACAGCACTCTTAGATTTTTCTAATACCACCAGGGAAATCTTTTCACCTCTGTAGAACAGAGATAACGGTGTTCAACTAAGGTGGTAATGTTGCCTGTTATGGGGGCCAGCCTCTGTGCTCGGCTGTGAAGCGCTATATAAAGAAAAAGGTTTGTTACATTTAATGGTTTTCCTGTTTGCTTGAGAAACCTGTCACGGTAGAAATAATGGATTGAGGGGAGAACAGGAAGGGTGTTTTCTTTCAGGGAACTTGGCTGAGGAAAACAGAACTCATAGCAGAACACTACAAAACACAAAGGTTTCCACTCGCATGTAAACTGTCTTTTACTGAGAACCAAATTGTCACAGTCACAATAGCAAGCAAAATGAACTGTCTTTAAGGACAACAAAAAGCTCTCAAGATAACGACTGACAAGTATCATTAATTCGTGATCCCAATAATAGGCACAATGGCCTAATTCAGGTTGAAAGTGCACACCCTTCAGGAACACCGGCAGCCATTCAGCTTGAAAAGCCGCCTAGCTCGAGAAACTTCAAGACGAAGACATGGGAAAAACAAAATTGCAAAGAAAACAAAAATAAAGACAATCCAGGATTTGCGGAGTCTAATTAAACATCACACAAGATCATGTTTTTAAAGCACTTGGCACAGAGTTAGCTATATAGTTAGATTTATTATTACTACTGAGAACTGAGGAAAGAAAAAAGGCAGGAAAAAGAAATGAGAAAGTGATGACAGTTAGGTAATCCGGGCAGGCAGGTGTTTAAAGGCTCTGGGAGTGGAGTTGAGAGAATACAGGTCTAAAACTCCAGTTCTGACTCTGTCTCCACCTTGCGTGGTCTTGGGCACTTGAGTTTACTACCACTTAACAGAGGATCTAACATTCTGGGCACTTGGGATGAAGAAGTTACAGTCCCTGTCTTAAGTATTAGTTCACAGGGTTGTTTACCGTGCCTATCTTGATCATCTTACTGGTCACTTTCTGATGTCTTTTTCCTGTTTTTTTCTTCTCTCCCATTTTCAGTAGTAGTAGTAATTGTAACTATGATTTAATTGTAGCTTATTTTAGGCCCTGTGGCTACCATCTAAAACTCAGTAGGGTTGACTTAAATCAGCATTTCTCAAACTTGAGTAATGTATGGCATCCTTTTAAAGGAAAAGAATTATGAGATTCTCCTAGGATTACTCAATTACTTCGGTTATGATGTTACTTAAAAGAAAACCACCACTCCAAAAAGCAGAAACCTCTTTCCTGAGAGTTGTCATTCAACTATATACATCTCTCACAGACTTACAAACTGAATATAAACAAAATCAAACTTAATAGCATTAATTGGATATGAAATGGGATGTTTTTTAGAGCAAAATTGTTGTTCCCATCATGAATACGGTGTCTTCACCTACTCAATTCTGTCATCGTTTTTCTGTGTTCCAATTACTGGGAAACCAAACTACTACATGCAGTGAGCTTTGGCATAAATGCATTTCATGTGTGTTTAGAATTTCCCCTTGTATTTTTAGCCCACCAAGAGTAATATTAATACTATTTGGCATTAAGAAAAACCCAGACTCACTTAATAATTTGCATGGCAGTGTATAGTTTTGAGGTGGCCACATGGATGCTCCAGAATACATTCATACAAATTTTTTAGATTGTTCTGGAAATACGAACACAAAACTTTAAAACATTTCTTACAGAATGTGTGACCTTTAGAACACGTCTGATCTCAGTTTAAGGAACACTGAACTAAGTGATCCCTAAAATTCTACAAACTGTATTTCTTATTTTATTTTTATTTTTTTCCTTTGAGACAGAGTCTTGCTTTGTTATCCAGGCTGCAGTGCAGAGCATGATCCTGACTGACTGCAATCTCTGCCTCCTGGGTTCAAGCAATTCTCATACCTCAGCCTCCCAAGAAGCTGGTATTTCAGGCACGTGCCACCATGCATGGCTAATTTTGTATTTTTAGTAGAGATGCAGTTTTGCCACGTTGGCTAGGCTGGTCTCGAACTCCTGGCCTCAAGCAATCCACCCGCCTTGGCCTGCCAAAGTGCTGGGATTACAGGTATGAGCTACCATCCCTGGCCTAATTCTTACTCTTAAAAAGAGTCTTAGCCAGGCATGGTGGCACACGCCTGTAATCCCGGCTACTTGGGAGGCTGAAGCAGGACAATTGCTGAAACCCGGGAGGTGGAGGCTGCAGTGAGTCAAGATTGTGCTGCAGCACTCCAGCCTGGATGACAGAGCAAGACTCCATCTCAAAAAAAAAATAATAATAATAATAATAATTCTGTTGGCCAGGCACGGTGGCTCATGCCTGTAATCCCAGCACTTTGGGAGGCCAAGGCAGGTGGATTACTTGAGCCCAGGAGTTCAAGACCAGCCTGGGCAACATGGCAAAACCCTGTCTCTACAAAAAAACACAAAAATTAGCCAGGTTTAGTGGTGAGTGCTTGTAGTCCTAACTACTGGGGAGACTGAGGTGGGAAGATAGCTTGAGTTTGGGAGGTTGAGGCTGCAGTGAGCCATTATGGCACCACTGCACTCCAGCCTGGGTGACAGAGTGAGATCCTGTATGGAAAAAAAAAAAAAAGTCTGTCCTCGATGATAACTTACACATAGTAGGTACTCAGTTTAATACTGGTTTAAATTGATTACACTTTGGTATATAAAATTATCTGATCCGATCTTTCTTAAAAAGCAGAGATTTTTATCTGCATAATTTTCCTGGTACAGTTCTTATAAGTGCCACATAAAAATAGACATTAAATTCAGCAAATTTGTCGAAATATGCCCTTGTAGCAAACTGTGTAAATTAATCACTAGAGAATAACAATGTGCTGAAAAGGTTATGCCCTTACTCTGTTCTAAGAGAAATTATTGCACCTGCAGGCCCTTGTAGCCTAAATAGCCATGCTTTATATCATTTGCTATTCTCGTACTCTTCTCTTTATGGGCCACAGCTGACAAGACCAGGAATGGACACCTACCCAACATAGGGTCTGCTGAGCAACCCGCAACCTCTGTGGTCTGTTTAGAAAATATGAGCTGGGCCAAATAGACTCTCTTGGCACTTTGAAACAAGAAATATGGAAGGCTTGAAGGTTTTACTGGTTAAAGGTGGGAGCTGCAGCTAAAAGTTCAGGAACTAGCAGCAAGGATGGGAAGCCTGTGGCTGCAAGCTGAAGGAGGGAGAGCAGTGAAGATCAGATGGTGGTGGCATGGAAAGCAGCAGCTCTGTGGGGGTAGTGGAATCACATTAATGGCAGAGCACAAGGGCAAGGATCTGCCGCTAGAGCCACCTTACATTCTGAACCATCTCCAGCTCCAGTCTTTATGGGGTTCTACCCTATTACAGTTCCATTTCTTGGACTGCCTTGGGCAAATAGCTAATTTCTCTATGTCTCAGTTTCCTCAACTGTAAAATGGGGATGATAATAGACTCTACCTCATTGGGTTGGTGTGAAGATTAAATGAGGAAAGGTTTTAGAGCCAGGCTTGGCACATACATAATGAATACTCAATAAATGTTAACTCTAATCATAATCATTCTTTCCATGATATGTTTTATACTACGCTACAGAAAATTCAATTGTGTTTGAACTAGATAGAATGAGACTGTTTCTTACAGAGAAACCTCATTAAAACAAGCAGGTGAAGCTGGGTGTGGCAGCTCATGCCTGTAATTCCAGCACTTTGGGAGGCCAAGGTGGAAGGATCACTTGCATCCAGGAGTTTGAGACCCCAGCCTGGGCAACCTCTCATCTCTACAAAAAAAAAAAAAAAAAATTAGCCAGGTGTAGTGGTGTGTACCTGTAGTCTCAGCTCCACAGGAGGCTGAGGAAGGGGGATCGCTGGAATCTGGGAGGTCAAGGCTGTAATCAATTCTGATTGCACCACTGCACTCAGCCTGGGTGACAGACTGAAATCCTGTCTCGAAAAACCCAACATAACCAAGCAGATATTGTTGATTTCCTTTTGAGTTTCCTTGGAACTTCATCTGTATTGGTAAAGAAGAATGGGACTTCTGAAAATTGCCGAATGTCTTAGTCAGTTTGAGCTGTTTTAACAAATTACCATAGACTGGGTGTCTTGTCTCAACACAAATTTATTTCTCACAGTTCTGGAGGCTGGGAAGTCAGATCAGGCATGATTGGGTTCTGGTTAGGGCCCTCTTCTGGGTTGCAGGCTGCCATCTTCTTGCTGTATCCTCATGTAGGAGAGGAGAGGAGAGTAAGGGAGAGGAACGAAGCTCTCTCATCTCTCATGACTCTCCTTATGGGATACTAACTCCATCATGAGGGCGCCACCCTCGTAAGCTGATTACTCCAAAAGCCCCTGATATGGTTTGGCTCGGTGTCCCCACCCAAATCTCATCTCGAATTGTTATCCCCACATGTCAGGGGAGGGACTGGGTGAGAGGTGATTGGATCGTGGGGATGGTTTCTCCCATGCTGTTCTCATGATAGTGAGTGAGTTCTCAAGAGAGCTGATGGTTTTAAAGTGTGGCACTTCCTCGTTCTTGCTTACATTCCCTCCTGCTGCTTTGTGAAGAAGGTGCCTGCTTCCCCGTTGCCTTCTGCCATGATTTTAAGTTTCCTGAGACTTCCTAGCCATGCTTCCTGTTAAGCCTGCAGAACTCTGAGCCAATTAAACCTCTTTCCTTTATAATTACCCAGTCTCAGGTAGTGCTTTATAGCAGTGTGAGAATGGACCAATACAGGCCCCATCTTCAAATACTGTCACATTGGAGATTAGGGTTTTAACATAGGAATTTGTGGGAGGACAAACATCCAGTTCATAACAACCATCTGGTGTTGGATTAATAGAGCTCTTATTTTTGGTAAACTTATTTTGAGCCTTTGATAAAATAAGATAGTGATTTGCTAAAATGGCTCAAATTTAAGGAAAGGTCATCATTGAGTATGTTATATTAAATGCAGGAGCTAGTGATTGTTAGACATTTTTAAGACAAAAACAAAGAATAATAGAGTAGGCTAAGTCCCGAGAACTTCAGGTTCAGAGCCTCAGGTCCCTCAGGCAAGGATGAAGTGCAAACAGGGGAAGGGGGAGTGGAGAGTGGAGAGGAATGCAGAAGGAACCAAAGAATGGCAAAGGAGTGGGGAACAAATTATTCCTGTTCCACAAAATAAATGCTTTTTCTTTTACCATTTTATGTTTCAATTTCTTTCTTTCCAAGTTTCCAGTTAGGTCAATAGGGAAATAATTCTCCTTACCTCTGAGACTTGTTCCTGAATTAACAATGGAAACCAGAGAGAATGCAAGGCTGATACCTAACACCCAGTGGGTGTCAGCTAATGTTTGCTTGACTGAATTGAGCATTAAAACTTACTTTAAAGACGACTTTGTTAGAAATATTTATTCCATAAAACACATAATCTCTCTATAGCACCATGAAATCCGGAGGAAACCAACACAGGCCTGGTGAAGGAAAGAAGAAATGTAATTGCCTTAATGTCTTGCTTTTAGAAGCATTTACTCATCTACTAATTCATGAAGACTCTTCCCGCTGTTTATGGAGACCCAAGAAAATTCAACTGTACCATAACAAAAGCATTAACTTACAGCTGATGGACCTCATGAACACTATTTTTACTGGAGATTAAACATTTCACAAGGCATAAGCTTCAATGAGAACAGAGAAGAGCCAGAGCTGGGTAGCCTTGAGCTCTGCCTTTGCCCATAGCTGGCTGAGTGATGGGGCAGGTGCTTCAGAACCCCACAGGCTTTGGTTTCTTTATCTGCAAAATGAGCACATTGAACTTCTGTAAATGGTCTTCAAGATGCCTTCCTGCTCTAACACTCAGTTGAACTATGCTCAGGTCCAGATTTTAGGTTGGGAAAACGTGAAACAAGCAGAAACAGCAAAGCTTAGAAAAGAAGACACCAAATTACAATGGGGAGGCCAGAGATTTAACTGGTGCCTGTGGTTGCAAGCCTATGAGATGACAGCCCCTGCCCTCAATAATTCTCACTTCCTGGTGTTTGTACCCTTGTGCAGTCCTCCCACATTGAGGTCCACGTGGGGAGGAGCTGATGCCTCCTAAGAACACCAGCACACTCTTGAGAGGACCATCTTGGAAGCAGATTCTCCAGCCCCAGTCAAGCCTTCAGATGAATGTGGCTCCAGTCAGTGTCTTGATTGACACTTCATTAGAAACCCAACCCAGAACCAGCCAGCTAAGCCACTCCTGAATTCCTGACCCACAAGAACTGTGAGATAGTAAATGCTTGTTCTTATTTTAAACCACTAAGTTCTGGGGTGATTTGTTACATAGTATTACATAGCTATTATGCTGTCTGTAAGAAAAATATAGTTGTTCTTGTTGAGTGTTTATATAACATGCATTGATTTTTTTCACCTTCTATTTATTTATTTATTTATTTATTTATTTTGTGATGGAGTTTTGCTCTTGTTGCCCAGGCTGAAGTGCAATGGTGCGATCTCGGCTCACTGCCACCTCTGCCTCCCTGGTTCAAGTGATTTTCCTGCCTCAGCCTCCAGAGTAGTGGGGATTACAGGCACCCACCACCATGACTGACTAATTTTTGTATTTTTAGTAGAGACAGGGTTTTACCATGTTGGCCAGGCTGGTCTCAAACTTCTGATCTCAGGTGATCCACCTGCCTCAGCGTCCCAAAGTGCTGGGATTACAAGTGTGAGCCACCGCCCCGGCCTCACCTTCCTTCTTTAATTTAGTCATTCATCCGAAAATTTATTGAAAACTTACTCTGAGCCAAGTGATAGAAATTCAGTAATAAAGTTTCCTACCTTCAAGAAGCTTATAATCTGGGAAGCTGGGGGTTGAGTGGGTGGTAGTCAACTATAAATGCCTATAACAGATGCCCCTTGTATTCTTGCTTTAACATCGCATTTTCTGTTTCTGCCAGTGTTTTGAGTACATAAACTTTGGCTGTGACTTCAGTGGTTGAAGAGAATGCTCATCAGTTACTGCTACATTATTGTTTTTACTTTTAATAAGAGTGATCAATACCATCAGCTCCCCCTTTAAATGCTAATGAATGCTTTAACACAGCAGATGCAGACATACAGTACACTGCAGATTAAAATTAGGCACAAAATTAAATTGCTTACACATAGCAAAGGAGCCAGTTTGGACATCTTGATAATCAGTCACTACCAGCTGACAAATCTTGAATTGTCCCCGCACCAACACAAAGCATCCTCCAGTCTCAGCCAGAAGAGGCATCATCTGGCAACTAATGAGGGTGCTGGTGTCTTTGGGTAAGAGAAAGGAAAGGAAAACTGCCAGGTCAGACTTTCAGTAAAGCTTTGTGTACTTTTAGAAGCAGTCACAGCAGGACTGTAGAGGGCACTAGGATCAGAAACAATTCATATTCATTAAAAAGACAGAACTTTGGGCCTCTGAAAAGGAAAGCCAAATAGTGAGATTGTATGAATGTCCAAAAGGACATTCACACGACTGTGTGTGAATTTCACACATATCTATGTGCGAATTTCACACTAATCGGGAAATTAAATTGACATAATGACATTCATTCCATGAAATGCTTTCTTGACAAAAACATCTCTCAATATTTATATAATTCAGATCAAAATATTTTATCTATAAGTAGAGTCACACACGACTATTTGTGAACATACATAATATTTCTATTCTTTTTTATTCCTATGACAGGTGTTTATTGAGAACTTGCATTTATAGTGCTATGCTAGGTGTCAAAATTCAAAATGGAAAATGAGCACAGTTCACTATGATACAAGGGGCTTCTTAGGAAAAATAGACTGGCCCTTCCCTTGGGGTCTTTGGCTACCCAGAATCTGCTCTCAGTAATACACTCCAAATCTTAATCAATGTCTCAGAGTTGTACTTAGGGGCCAACTCACATTAGCAAAGCTCACAGGAGAGTGATGTATAAAATTAGAATGGTAATTATTTCAACATTAGACCTAACTCCTAGTTGGATTGGAGACTTCTGTTAAGGTCACTTAATGAACAAGAAATTAGAACAAGAATTTAGATGATTTGATGTGTGTTAGCCTGATTAATAAGTTAATCAATTAATCCATTCAGCAAATAGAGTATCAACTATGTATTGGAGAAAGATTATCAACTATGTATTGGAGATACACAGGGGATCAAGATAGGCACAATCCTGCTTTCATGAAGCCGATAGTCCAGTGAGGCATATAGAGGAGCAAATCTTGGGAGATTTATTACAATAGAGGGGGATAAATATGATTGAGTAACCAAAAGTTGCTATGTGAGTCACAAGGGCGGGCCTAACTCAGACACGGGGATCTGGAAAGGTTTCCCGGAGATGGTAATGTCTCAGCAGAGAGCTGAAAGGTGACTTAAGCAGACAATACAGGGGCAGCTGGATCGGGGGTAGGGGGAGAGAAGGAGTACAAAGTTTTGAAGACAAAGGAGGGTTTGGCAGCTAATTCAGTGTGGCTGCTGTGTGATGTGTGGTTGCTTCACTGTGGGGATGATGCAAAAGAGGTTCAGAGGAGCGGGGTTATAGCACCATCTCGACACCAGGTACATATTTCTCAGGCTGAATGGATTCTCACATCACTTTGGGAGGGATTATGCTGGACAATATTATCTAGTTTACAGGGCCACTACCTGAGATTGGGCAGGTCGTGCCCTGCATGAAAGTCTTGCTTGCCCAGTATGGCTAACCTTTTCCTTTGTGGATTGCGTTCTTCTAGGCTTCCATTGACGACCAGCTTTGGCTGTTCCAACTCACCACAGCCTCTGAAAGACCCATGCTCTCTTTGGATTGCTTGGTACCTGCAGCACGTTTCCATGCCTGGGAGGTATTGTAACCATTTCATCAATTAATTCTCAGAGCTTAGTCTTATTTCCCTTATTGTCAAGTTCTTGGGCAGCACTGCACTGTACTCACAGAGCACCTGCAAGGGAGTGGGTTTGTCAGGGTGAAGTAACGGTGCAAGAGAGTGTGTGATAAAGGGCCTTGGAGAGGAGCAGAATGGAGAAGTGGCTGGAGCTGTTGGGGAGGTCTCCAGGGAGGCAGGACTTCAGCAGGACCCTGAAAGCTGAGTAAGTTTCATCAGGGTGGTGGTAGGCAAGGAGTTTCTCTGGTAGATTTGAGTAATGGGACATTGGTTATAGAAACTGAATCTTGATTTTAGTGTTGAATGAACTATGAGGTTATAAATCTTCTTCATTCTGTAACTCTGTTGGTTCGGTCATGCATTATTTGGTCAGCTGGTACACTAAAGCCTTGACAGTTTTGACCCTCCATTTGGCACTTTTTCCACTTTAGCAATCTCATAAGCCAGTTCCAATAACAGCAAATAGTAAGAAGCTGAGTCCAGGTCTTTCGCTCTAATTTCCCCAGGGCACCCCAGCTTCACTGTAGTTTCTCAGATCCAATGATGGCAAGAGAGCTGATACACCTCCTAAGTGCAGTCTCTATAATTTAAAATTTCAGGGAGGTTACATCCTGAACAAGGTGGCACAGCTACATCATGACATCTTAAAATTGAGTAGTTTCTGAGAACCAGAGTTGTAGAAGCATAGCACATCTGTACCAACTTGTTGAAGTGAAAGGATAAATTGTAGAGAAGGTACTTAAAAAGCTTATCAAATATAAAATATTTTGGTACAACTGAATTGGAAAAGTTGCAGTTAAGTCAGAATGCCTTGAGGTGTATCCAGGATGTTTTGACCCTGCCATTTTGAACTACTGGAGATTCTGACCCTACTGTTTTGATCCTGGAGACATTTTGACTTTACTTATACATAAAACATTTTGATCGGAATTATATAAATATTGAGAAATGTTTTTGTCAAGAAAGCATTTCATGGAATGAATGTCATGTCAATTTAATTTCCTGATTGGTTTCCTATCCAACATAATGCTGTTTCCCATTTGTGTATTATTTTTTTGAGACAAGTTCCCACTCTGTCACCCAGGCTGGAGTGCAGTGGCATGATCTTGGCTCACTACAGCCTTAGCCTCCTGGGCTTAAGAGCTCCTCCCATCTCAGCCTTCCCAGTAGCTGGGACTGCAGACATGTGCCAGCACACCTCGAAAATTTTTGTATATTTTGTAGACACAGGGTCTTATTATGTTGCTCATGTTTCAAACTCCTGGGCTTATGGGATCCTCCTGCCTCAGCCTCCCAACGTGCTGGGATAACAGGTGTGAGCCACTGCACCTGGCCAAATTTTTTATTGTACTGATTTTTTCCCATGGAATCAATTATTTTCAATTTTAATTTTACAATGAAGATTTGCATATCAATTTTTTGTTGTTATTCATACTGCACATTACCAATTATAGCTTCTGCCACTGTGAGTTTTCGTTTATAGTTACTGTTTCTTACCTAATTTTCCCAGGTCAGATTTTACTGTTCTGAATTTTACTGTAAATAGTTTTAAATATTATACTTTTTATTTTTATGAGCTATATTCATTATAAATTGGCTGAAAACAATTGCTAATTGTATTTCTTTCAGAAGTAGTCCTTGATTAAAAAAGAAATCTCCAGTTCTCCTAGACAGATTTGGGATTATCCAGTTATTCAGCCTAGGTCCATGGTATTGCTAATGTGGTGACTGTGCAAGGAGCTAAACATCCTGCTTTGTCTGGGCCTTGCCTGGACTAAAGACTGCCTCGATGGTAGCAACCAGTGTAGACTTGGCACTTCCAAACTAGCTCTGAAGCCTATTTAGGGAAAATCTCCACATTTAGAGGTTCCCTGTCCAATATATACTCTTTCGATTTGTTTCTACTGTAATTTTTTTCTCCTAATCCTAGAATAATATCCCTTTCCTTTTTATTTTCTTCTTCTTTTTTTTTGGTCTTAACCACCTCACTCCTTGCAACTAATAGTTTCTCATTGTTGGCTACTAATTTATTTTTATGGGGAAAAAAAAGTCCTGTTAATCCCTGCTTTGCTCTTGACTTACATTGATCTTTCAACCTGGCAAGTGACTTTTGGTGAATAAGCATTATTAGGAAAAGAAAAAAATAGAGAGAACATCCAACTTATTATTTCTTTACAGTCAAGAAGCAGACTGCAGATGTTCTTACTCTGATTTTGACTGGGAGCATTGATGCTGACAAGTATTTTTCCATGAGATATTACAAAGTGGTCAGTTTTGTGGGCTGGTGGAATAACCTCTTTGCAGTCACTGACTGCACTAAATAGGGCTGAGATCATTGAGTTATTTTATTACCAGCTTGGATTCCCTACCCCATAACCGAAGAAAGCAAGATGGAAGAAAGTGGCATGAAACTAGCAACGATCTGCATAGTGCCTTTTAAACTAGACTCTTCAGCAATTCCCCAGAATGCAAATTTTGTTTCACAATTAAGGCCATACTTTGTGTTCCTTTCAGAGTGACTCGGTCAAGACTGTTCATCTATTTATCCAAAAATTCTGATCACAGAAAATATTTTATTGCTTATTTAGAAACAGCATGATATTAAGATAGCATATTTTGCATTAGTCTACTTTAAATTTAAATGAAGGACAAAAAGCAAAAATAATTGAAAACAGGCTGTGCTTGATAGCTTCATGAGAAAGAATCATGGTGGAGCTGAAAACCTTAGAAGTTGGTTACACATGATGGAAAAGAGGCCCTCACTAACTGATTACACCATTCCCATTGCTTTTGCTTGTAAATACATTTGGCACCCAATAAAACTTTATAAAATCAAGTTGTTGAATCAATGTTTAGGTGATGACAACTTCCCTTGTAAATAAAGGTCATTTCCTATAATTTTGACTTTAGTATTGATTGATTGATTGATTGATTGAGACAGGGTCTTGGTCTGTTGCCCAGACTGCAGTGCAGTCACGTCTCACTACAGCCTTGACCTGCCAGGCTCAAGTGATCTTCCTGCCTCAGTCTCCTGAGTGGCTGGGACTACAAGCAAATGCCACCATGCTCAACTAATTTTTGTATTTTTTTGTAGAGATGGTGTCTCCCTATCTGACCCAGATAGGCTGGTGACCCAGGCTGGCCTTGAACTCCTGGGCTCAAGCAATCCTCCTGCCTCAGTCTCCCAAAGTGTTGGGATTACAGGCGTGAGCCACCATGCCCCACCCACCTTGACTTTAATGCTACCGAAATACAGTTTTCCCCACCAGGCCTCAAGTAATGTATCACACACAGCAGGGGAGCTACCCTGAGAACAAATGCATGTACTCTGATGACCAGCTTCTTTTAAAAAAGAATTCAAACCCACAGAATTAGAAGAGTGTCCTCTGGATTTCTACAGAGCACTGAGTCTATGTAGGGCTTAGTGAATGCTAAACAGGGTTAGTGAATGCTGAACAGAATCTCAGAATATTGAAAGTAACATTTATTGATTTGACATATAATAAGTTTGTTGCTACCTGACTTTTTGGTTTGTAAAACATAAAGCATTTCACAAGTTGGATCCCACCATTTCTGCCCTAAGCTGCAGACAGTCTCCTTGCACCCCCACCGGTTTACCTCTTTGCCCGCAGCTGCTCAGAGCTGTCTTGCTGCAAGGCTGATATTTACTGTCTTACTCCAACAAGGATGTTGGTAATTTTAAATTTCTCTGGCTTTTAGCTTGTGATGTTATTGTCTTGCTCTGTGTCTGTTTTCTTTTAGATTTTAGATTTCTGACATCCCAAGAGGCCTTTATGGAGTGATGTTTTATCCTCTTTGCTCCTTTGGTGAAATTTAGAAAATAGTATTTGAAAGCAGTCCCTGGGAACTTAGGAAGAGAAAGAACCACAAATCTAGGCAATTTAAATCTTTGGTTTCTGATAAATCATAATGAATGAGATATGCATCATATTCAACATTAAATTCAGTAACTTTTTTTATTACTGAAAAATGACAAGCCAGATCAGTTCAACTCTGACCATCATACAGACACAAATATCTTACTAAAATAAATACTAAATACTAACCAGCAGGGCTGAGCCAAGGATGAGATGAGTGAGGTACCTGCCTTGGGCACAAAATTTAAGGGGACATCCAAAAAAAAAGAGGGGGAAAGAAAAGAAAAAAGAAGCAACAAAAAACCTCAAACCAAAAAACTCGATAATCAAGCTAAATGATATTTTAATGCAATATTTAAAAAAATAAAACAAAAGCAAAAATTATGATGAACAAAATATCAAAATGTTAAAGACAAGATCAGTAACAGTGCCTTGCCAGGCCATATTGCAGCCTCAGCCAAAAGGAAAAATCAGTAACATTCATCTTATCTTTTCCTAAAAATTTGATTTTTTGGTTGACCTCATTTTCCTTCCCCTTGTCCTGGCCCTGCTAACCAGAATATCAGTGGTTAGGGTAAAAAGATGGCATAACCTTTCCTCTAAAAATGTTCACTCAAGGCAGAAAATACGTGTAGTGATTTTCAAGCCTAGTTATGATCACTGGGTGACCAATATCCATAATTTTGGCCCTGGTTTGGCTATAGTCTCAATTAGAAGGTATTTCCCAATCCAAAAACTGGAAGCGTTGTCTTTTCGTTAATTCAATCTGAAGGGATCATATTATCAAAAACCATTACATTTCTTTTTTTTTTTTTTTTAAAACCTGCTTAGAAAATCTATGTAGTTCAATTCATCAAAAGTTTCTCCATCCACGGTGGTCCCCTCTGGCTCTCTCTTTATTGGTTTTGGCGGGAGATGGCCTGTGGGGCTTTTTCCGGTATTCCACTTTTGTCCAGCCCCCTTCGCTGACTTTGCTCTCCTCTTCACTGGCTCTTGAGTCAGTCTCAGGGTGCAAAGGCATCCCTGGTATGGTGTTGGGTTGGTGGAGGTCCCTGGGGCTTCTCTTGAAGTCAGGCGACTGGTGAAGATTGAGTGCTGACTGAGAAACCCTGTAGAACTTTCCAGGGTATCTTCCTCTTGAAGGAGTGGAATGCTGACTCTTTCCACTGTATCTTCCTCTAGGAGAAGAATTGAGTGATATACTACCACGTCCATATTTGTTCCTGCTTCTGTCTGAGTATCGACCCCTCTCTGAAGAGGTGTCAGTATTGCCACTGGAAAAGCCACTGTCCCTAGAGTTGAGATGTAGGGAAGAGAAGTTTTTGGTCAGTCCATACTGAGTAGGAGAAGAGCTTCTGGACTGGTTCACAGGTGTAATCTGTTGATACTTAATGGGCACCTGGGTCCGTCTCACAGCAGCAGCATAGGAATCCTGGCCATCAAAGTGTGAGAAGAATGGTGACCCCAGAATAGGATTGCTCTGGGAACGCTGTAAAGAAGTGTTGGATGCAATCTGCCGCATCCTCAGAGTATCTAACCACTGGCAATCAGCACCTGCGGGAGAAATGGAAATGAGCATCTTTTAAGCCACACTAAAGCTGCGTGTCTAATTCATACGCCTGTCTTAGGATAATTCAGGGCTGTTTGGGATGCTCTAAGCTTTACCATTCATAGAAATTCTAGGCTACGTATAAGGACATTTCCTTTATTACAAATACTTTAAAAAATAAGGACATTTACACTTATTCAGTATATGCTATGTGCTTGGCATTGTTCCATGGGCTTTACTTACACTATCTCATTTAATCCTCTCAGTAATCTTCTTAGGTAAACACTAATAGTTTTATTCTATAAATGAGGAAGCTTGAGAGGTCAAATGACTTGCCCAAGATCACTCAGTCAATAATACCAAGTCCTTCTGCATCTAAATCCCATCTTCTTCCTACATAGTTGTGTTGTTACTTCTAGAAAGTATGTTCAGGTGGCAGGGGCATGTTTAGTAAACAAAAGGTTTGTTTTGCAACCTGCATTTTTAAAACCTCAAGGACCCTAAATGCAGATAAGAGAAATGAGGTTCCGAAGGTTGAGACAGCTAGAGATTGTTTGGAAGAAAGACCGTTCGTGTGTCCGCAGGAGAGATCCTGAGGCTCAGGAACAAGAAGTATTTTCAGCATAAAAAAATGAAGCTGCATTGGCAAATAGGAAGAAGTTAAGGTAAAAGAAAATGGTGAATTAACAAGAACCATTTAGTAAGCTATATTTCAGTGAATAAGCAAGTTCCTCACACCTGAGATCTTTTCTGTTTTCCCCCGAGCCTGAACAACGTTACCCATGTTCTAGAGTTCCTGGGTGGTCCTCCCAGCCTCAGCTTCCTCAGCTACTCCACCCCCTGCTCACGCAGATAGCGCGCGTGGAGAGTATCAGAGCATGCACATGTCTCTGTCTCCTCACTGCCTGGGCACAGGTGACCC
Source organism: Pan paniscus (assembly GCF_029289425.2). Classification (NCBI taxonomy): domain Eukaryota; kingdom Metazoa; phylum Chordata; class Mammalia; order Primates; family Hominidae; genus Pan; species Pan paniscus. The sequence continues at coordinate 75,939,837 of NC_073262.2, read as the reverse complement.
CCGAGCTCTGAAGTGAGTGACTTGTCCAGACAATTCCAGAGACTCCTCCCAGGCTTCAGTCCATCACAATGCCTTCTTTTGTTGTTGTTATTGTGTGTATGTGTGTATTTTATTGTGGTAAAAACCACATTTTCCATCTTAGCCATTTTTAAGCCTCTAGTTCAGTAGTGTTAGTATAGTCACATTGTTGCGCAGATCTCTGTAATTGTTTCATCTTGCAACACTGAAACTCTATACCCACTAATCTCTACCTTCCTCTTTCTCCATTTCCCCTCCCTTCTCCCCTGCCCCCTGACCGCCACTTGTTAACTGTCTTCTACTTCCTGTTTCTGTGACTTTGACTACTTCAGATACTTCACATGAGCAGTAGCATACAGAATCACAATGCCTTCTTTCCTCGCCTTGACTTGTCTGGAATTTTGGCTTCCAATAGAACCCTGATTTTGCTCCGTCTCCATCCCCCTCCATGTAGCCACGTGATCGGGAGAGTTGACTGCATTCTGGCTCCAGGGATCGACTTTAATTAGTTTAAGTCAGATGTGCTCATGCTACGTTTAGGAACGGACAGGTTGCTCCATTCTGGCCAAAGCAGAATTGCTGACGGGTAGTCTGTTGGGGGTTTCTAGAAAAGTTTTCCTTACTCCTATATATAAGAACAGGTAGGGACCTAACCCGTTATTTCCTCTGGGCATTGTGATATCTTTGTGTGATGACTGTAAACAGGAGAGGAGCCGAGGGCAAAGGCAGCCTATTGAGCATGGCAGTGCAGAAAGAAGGGAAGGTTCATTCCACTCTCTGAATATGGTTGAGCCAGCTTGTCTTACTGCACCTGGAGCCTGCCCTACCTCTGGGCTTCTTGTTATGGAAGATAATACATTTTATTACAGTTTAAATCAGTGGCTTAAGGACTTTAGAGTTGTTCTTAATCACTGGGAAGGCTCCTTAAAATGCAGACTGCAGCTCCTATCCCCAGAGTTCTGATTCAGTAAGTCTGGGTTTGGGCCTGAGCATCTGGATTTCTAGCAAGTTCACAGGTGATCCCGATGCTCCTGGTCCTGGGGCCACACTTGGGGAATTATTGGGGTAAGCCAGTTGCAACTGGGTTTTCTGCTACTCGAAGCTCAAAGATAGATCTTAACTGATTGAGGTGGTATCCTCTGAGTCTTTAGATCATCTGGAAATGTCATAATTAAGTTTCTGGAATCTAGCACACATCTAATACGGGAACACTAACTTACTTGAGTCGGACCTGCTTCCAGGGTTGCCGTCTGAATTGGTGAATAATGTCTGAATGGCAAGTTGGACTGCTTTCACTTCATCCTGAGGTTTTGTTCTACTCCACTGAATCGAATGGACATGTTTAGTGCTTTTTGGAGTTCTAACATCACTCTGGTAAAACAAACAAAAAAGACAAAAAAAAAGACAAATAGAAACATATGACCAAATAGACACACATACATAAAATGGGAAAGAAAGTCATCCAGGTTATTATATCACTTCAGTTTCACCTCTTAGAACACTATCATAATGCACTAGGAAAATATTCTGAACAGTTGGCCCAAATATGCTAATTCAATGAAAAGAAAAATTTTAACCACTTTATTTCTTAGTGGGTTATAGCACTTATTCCTTAATGGATTATAACATAAATTTCTTAGTAAACTATAGTAGCTAAAAAATATGGTTGTCTTTTCCCAGAATTTATTATATTTGACAAATCTCAACTTACCTCTTTGTTTAATAAGAAATAAAAAATTACATCTTGTATTTATAGTACTTGATGACAGCTATTTTGTTGAATAAATGAAAATCTGACCACCATGTTTGCCTAAGACTGAATTTGGATCATCAAGGAAACTGAGTGAAGGTGGTGGGGTGAATTACCTGCATGGAGGGGAAAGGGTCTCAGATGCAAAAGTGAGACAGGATCAAGAAGTAAGAAATGGGGACCAGGAAAAGGAGAGGACACTAGGTCAAGACACATTACTTTCTTGTTCTGAAATCTCCCTCCTCACTAGCTGTCACCAATCAGTGTCAATTAAAGAGTCTCCAGGATTCAATATGGTTAGGGAAATCTGTTTTAAAAAACTCTGAAGTGAAAAACCCAGACAAAAGTGGCATATCATCATGGGGTCTGAAAAAGGAGGAGGAGGGAGAGAGAAGAAGAAAAAGAGAACTGGGTGTGCTGTCTCCAAAACTGTCTAAGGCAGGCAGAGGTAGAATCTGGTTGTTCTAATTGTCCGATTACTAACAAGAGGGCTTTTCCTGGGTAGTGAGGACCAGTTAACAGGCTGTAGAGTAGTCTAGTTTCCAAGTTCCTCAAGACCAACCAGCCTCTTTTGTTTGGGTTTTGCACCTTGCAAGCAATGCTTTGACAAGTAATATAACTTCTCAGATGCCTCATCCCTGACAACCTGTGCACCCCAGCAGGTGAGGATAAATAACTGCTGTAAAACTTTTTGGCTTCCAGCCTGGATAAGTGGACTGGCCAGAGTTCGTATTGCTTTTCTTTTCTTTTTTTTTTCTTTTTTGAGACAGTTTTGCTCTTGTCTCCTGGGCTGGAGTGCAATGGCGCAATCTCAGCTCACCACAACTTCTGCATCCAGGGTTCAAGCGATTCTCCTGCCTCAGCCTCCTGAGTAGCTGGGATTACAGGCATGCACCACCATGCCCAGCTAATTTTTGTATTATTAGTAGAGATGACGTTTTACCATGTTGGCCAGGCTAGTCTCGAACTCCTGACCTCAGGTGATCCACCCGCCTTGGCCTCCCAAAGTGCTGGGATTACAGGCTTGAGCCACCGTGCCTGGCCCAGGGTTTGTATTTCTAATATTGAAAAGCCAAATCCTGGCAGCCCAGGAAACCATCAAAATGCCACACTCACAGAGTCCTCTTTGAGGTGGACTTCATCTTACTGCAGCCACTGGGAGCTAACAGGGTAGCCAGGGAAGCGCAGAAAGTGTTTTTTATAGTCAGAAAACATGGAATTGACTTCAACAATTCTGTCAGTGAGGACCTCACACCTCAAGACTTCCTTTCATCTCTCTCAGCCTATTTTTCCTATCTGCAAAATGAGGATAATAATATCTTTCAGTATTTTTTTTTTTTTTTTTCTGGAGACAGGGGTCTCACTGTCTCACCCAGGCTGGAGTGCAGTGGTGTGATCTCGGCTCACTGCAGCCTCAACCTCCTGGGCTCAAGCAATCCCCCGACCTCAACCTCCCGAGTAGCTGGGACCATAGTCATGTGCCACCACACCTGGCTACTTTTTGTATTTTTTGTAGAGATAGGGTTTCATAATGCTGCCCAGGCTGGTCTCAAACTCTTGGGCTCAAGTGATCTGCCCACCTCAGCCTCCCAAAGTACTGAGATTACAGGTGTGAGCCACTGCGTCTGGACGATATTTTTCAGTATTGATTTACATGAAGTTAGTGTGATCAAACTGGTGTAAGCACCTCTAATAGTGCCTGGTTCATGGTAGATCCTTAATAAATGTTTCTTGAATGAATGAATTGATGAATGAATGAAATGCATGTTCCTTTGGTGGTGGGTGCACACTAATATTTCCAGGTGTGCCAAGATTGTACTATAACTGTTGCCTTCCACCCACTCCCACCGGGTCTACGTACCTTGTAAGGTGTATGTCCTACCAGCCACGAAGATCTTGTTGATTTAAAAAAAATTAGTATTAACTATTAGTATCCCCAATACCAAACATCTTACATGGTATACAGAAGGTGTTCAATCCATAACTAATGAATGACTGAAGTACTACCTCAGTCTCTATCTGGGTAAGTTTATCCTGTTCTCTTTTCTTCCCAACACGTTGTGAGAGAAATTATATTGATCTTCCTATGTTCATGTTGGTTGGTTTACTCCCAATAAATTATATGCTCTGGGTATATCTCCCAATAAATTATATGCTCTGAGATAACAGATAAATTTATATTCATTAACTGATGGTGAGGCCACCAGCCTCTTGCCCCCAGAGCTTACCTCATATGTGACAGTGCACTCCACAGTCTGATTTTTTGCTATTCCTACAATCCACTTCTCCATTACAAATGGTGGCTGAAAAACAAAAGTTAGGATGGTGTAGTACCATAACACAGTCTGCTCTACTATAGTATGTTTCTTTGAGGCCGGTTGTGCCATACACAATTAGCAAATAGGAGCATAATATCAGATTATCACGAAAGCCTTGTTGGTTCTCATGTGATCACTCACAACATGCTAATGTTTGAAGTTTTGCTTTTCATAAGACATCCTTTCGTATATTTGTAAACAGCTAGTCATGGCCTCCCACAATCTTCTTTTCCGATATAACATTTGCTATCACTCAATCCTATCATTAGGGTATTAATTCTTGCTAAAGTTTGAAGCATCAGTTGGAAAACTTTCCAACAATTAAGAGAAATCCATAGCAATATGAGAAGACCCAGAAGTGCTTTCCTTGAGTAAAGCCGTGGCTGGTTTAGTGGCTTCAACAATCGCTCTGCTTTCCATGACATCACACTATCCAGCAAAGCTGCACATACACATGAAGAAACCATGGTTATGTTTTCCCACTATATTAAAACAAAGGATTAGTGAGGAAGCCTGTAGCTTTGATCCTATTTTAATTATGATAAAAACAGCCTCAGAAATAAGCTGTACTCTCCTGCCATCCCCCTTTCACTTCAGGTTTAAGGCTGCAAAGGAATGACTGGCTGTGAGCTGGGTTCAAAGAAAATGTGATAGAGATTTAGCTGGGCTAGGTTTTCTTTGAGACTGAGTCTCACTCTGTCGCCCAGGCTGGAGTGCAGTGGTGCGATCTTGGCTCACTGCAACCTCTTCCTCCTGGGTTCAAGTGATTCTCAAGGCTGAGCCTCTCAAGTAGCTGGGATTACAGGAGCACGCCACCATACCTGGCTCATTTTTTTGTATTTTTCGTAGAGATGGGGTTTCACCATGTTGTCTAGGCTGGTCTCCAACTCCTGGCCTCAAGTGATCTGCTCACCTCAGCCTCCCAAAGGGCAGGGATTACAGGTGTGAGCCACTGCACCCAGCCTGGGCTAGTTTTTTGTTGTTGCTGTCGTTTGTTGGTTTTAAATTAGGATTGTTATTGTTTCGGTTGATGTTTAAAAATTCTATAACTTTTGATTGGTCTGTCCCAGTTCTAGTTTTCCTATAAGCCTGCTAATGTTGCTGTGTGATTTTGTATGTATGGCATGATAGCAGAAACACTTATATTCAGTTTTACAACTCCGTGGCATGGGTGGGGAAGAAAGAAAATATCTTTCCAGTCTTCAAGACAACATACTGTGTCCTGACAAAATAAAAAGGTAAAACCAAGTGACAACCCTTACAGATAAATAATGCCATGGAAATAACTCCTGGATGCACAGTGGAATCCAATAATGAATATCAAATCAATCTGCTGGATGTCCACTTGCAAATTAAAAGGACTTGGTGGTTTAGCACTCTGATGTGCACTCTAATGCAGGTCTTTGAAGAACCATTTTAGTTCCCTATTTGTGTTTGTATCTGGGTCCTTTGCTACAAGCCCCACTTTCTTCACTGAAACCAAAGACCTGGTGAATAGTGTATTACAGTTAATGGATTATGTGAGGTTATGGTGACTGTCCTGTTGACTTCATGGTTATTTACCTGAAGTTGTTGACCTTCTACAATTGAAGTCTCATATGTATTGTTCCAGTATGACTGGGACAGAATTGAATTTTTTTCCATTTTGAGGAGCAAGCTAAGCATTTCCGCAAGTCTTTCTTGTTTTCATCAGCATGCTTCCACCATTGACCCTGGAGTAGTAACATGTTCTCTGGCCACTCCAGGAATTCATAGGTGTGAACTTAAGGAAGCCATTAAGACTTCACTGTGTGCCTCATAATTAACCTCATCTCAGTCCTTCAGGAAATTGACCTCAACCAAGAAAGTCATTCTCTGTGAAAAGTTTTCCAAAGTTTAAATACTCAAAATTTGAAGTAAATATTTTCATCGTTCACATTTTCCTTCCTTTAATAAATGGCAGAGTAAGCATAAAGAAATAATAGACAAAAAAAATTAAAAAAATTAAACGATACCTTTTTGCAGTGCTTTTTAGTTCACACAGCATAAGTAGAATTTTAACAAACACCTATTATGATCTCAGTCTGCTAAATAAAATGTGCCTTTCAACAGCCAGCTCGAGGCTGAGCTGATGTGAGCATGGACAAGCACAAAAGCACACTGCTGGGGTATTTTAATGTCTTTGTTTGATATCTGTGAATTCAAAAGAGCTTTTAAGCCGTAAATAGAACCCTACCTTTGTCATCTTTAAAATCTCCGCATCAGGTAGGTTAGTGTTGAATGTCACATCTTTTATGTAGGTTATTGCAATTTCATCCCCATCCATCTCCATATACATTTTCCACTTACAATCCTGGAATTAAAAACAAAATTACAGAATTTGAGAAAGTGAAACAATTTTTTTTTTAGTCTCAATATTTCCTAACATGCAAAATATTCTAAATGAAGTATTATTGGAGTGGCTTTTTTTTTCCTTTTTCAATAAAAGGACATGAAATTAGATTCCTATGTATATCTAAATAAGCCCCAGTTAGTGCAGCCTTGAGACATAATGTATCAGTGTTAAGTGTTCTATTATAGGAGTTAGAAACTCAAAATCCCGAAGGGACTAGGCAGATAATAAAAAGGAGTAAAGCCAGGCAGTTTCCTTATAAAGCTTTAAGTGGCAACCTTTTAAAATAGACCCATTTAATTTACATATTAAACATTGTAGGAACATTTTCTCATTGCCACAAAGAAATGTGGGTTTTCTACCTTTCTTGAAACATAAGGCCCTCTTGATCCACCTTTAATTTTCCTAGATTGATAATGATGTGGGTTCAAGAAACTCTCACTTTCCTCTTAATACGAAAGAAAACAACAGTGCAAATGTGATGATATATGATAATGGACAACTAGGGAGTTATGGGGTGGGTGAGGGACTCTGGGAAACCAAAGAACAGTTCCCCTAAAGGCACAGCTACTTCGTGGCTTCTGTTGATTGTTCCCATGTGGAAATATGAGCCCAGTTTTGCTAGGTCCTTTAATATTTCATGAACAGCTGAGAATTAGGATCCTTATGTAAAACTCTAGATTTTTAAACGATAGTATGTTAATTAAATTTTTAATAAAATCACCATATAATGAAAAAGTGCTTTACATCATTCGTTACCAGGAAAATGCAAATTAAATCCACAATGAGGTACCACTATACACCCATCAGAATGGCTAAGACTGATAACATCAAATGTTGGCTAAGATTTAGAGTTACTGGAACTCTCATATTAATATTAATACATTGTTGGTGGGAATGTAAATGGTACAATTGCTTCAGAAAAATTTTGGTAATTTATTATAAAACCAAATATATGCCTATTCTATGACCCAGAAATTCTACTCCTAGGTATTTACCCAAGAGAAAAGAAAAAAGACTTGTCTAGATATGTTCTTAGCAGCTTTATCATGTTGACTGGGAAACTTGAAACAAGCCAAGTGTCCATCAAAATGAGAATGGATAAACTGTGATATATGCAAAGAATGGAATACTACTTAGCAATACAAAGGAAGACATTATTGATGCATGCAACAATTTGGATAAATCTCAAAAACATTATAGTGAGTGAAAGAACCACACAGAAAAAAAGAACAACCTAATGATTCCATTTATGTGATATTCTAGAACAGACAAAACTAATTAATGGTAGAAAAATTCAGAAGGGTGCTTGCTTCAACAGATGGGGACTTACAAGGGGTATGAGGAAACTTTCTGGGGGTAGCAGTGCTCTATTGATAGAGGTTTGGGTTACATAGGTACATGCATTGGTCAAAACTTAGTGAATATATATTTTAAATCTGTGTATTTCTCTTTTTAATTAATTTTATAGTGATTACTAAAACAATTTTTTTGAGACAGGGTCTTGCTCTGTCACCCAGGCTGGAGTATGGTAGCATGATGTCTGCTCACTGCAGTCTTGACCTCCCAAGCTCAAGCGATTCTCCCACCTCAGTCTCCTAAGTAGCTGGGACCACAAGCACGTGCCATCATGCTCAGCTAATATTTTCTTATTTTTAATTTTTTGTAGAGCTAGGGTTTCACTGTGTTGTTGCTCAAGCTGGTCTCAAATTCCTGGGCTCAAGTGATCCTCCCACTTCAGCCTCCCAAAGTGCTGGGATTACAGGTGTAAGCCACTGCACCTGAACTGCATTTCTTATTCTAGCACACTGAAATATTTAGGAGGAAGTATACTGATGTCTGCAAATTAATTTGAAATGTATCAAAAAATAAAGATTGATGGATGGCTAGAGGGAGGGGTAGATGGATAAGCCAAGTATAGTAAAATGTTAATGGTTGAATGGGGGCTAGGAGGGTTCACTGTAAAATTCTTTCAACTTTGCTGTATAAATAATTTAATAATAATAACGTTTGGGGATAAACAAGGAAAATAAATTCATGTCTTTGTACCAAATTTGACCCCTGGACCATAAATGCACATTCTCTCTATCTGTCTGTCTATCTATCTATCTATTTTTTAAATTTCTTTTTTAGAGATAGTGTCTCGCTATGTTGCCCAAGATGGTCTTGAACGCTTGGCCTCAAGCAGTCCTCCCACCTCAGCCTCCCAAGTAGCTGGGATAGAGGCATGAGCCACTGCTCCTGGCTGTGTGTTTTTTGAAGCATGAAGAATCCTGAGGATTAAGGCTAATGTACCAAGCACCTCACATGCTGAAAATGCCCTCATAAATAAGAGTGGACCTGGAATGTTTCCTAGAGCAAGCTCAGACATAATTCATATGGAAAGGCATCCACAAAGAGGCTGTTGAAAGCCTGTTGGCTTCAACAGGAAGCTGGAGGTGCCTGATGTTTTAGGAAAGCCTCTAGATGAATCGCAAACCAAGCAGGGCCCATGTCTGACCCTCTTTGGCCAGCCACATTCACAAGATGGAAAGCCAATTAGTGAAGGAAAAGGTCTATTCAATAAAATGAAAACCTGGTTCTTGGCTAACATAAGTCAAATTAGTTTCTCCGAATTGACAAATCTCTCAGTATTTCTTTGTTTTGGAGCCACTGCTACCCAGGCAACGTGGGTCCTGAGGTAAGTGGGCAGGATAATGACTGTTTGGTGTCATGATTGCTCTTCTCTGAAATAGCAAGAACCTCCTCAAGGCAGCAGCTGGGATAAAAAGCCTTAGAAGAGATGAGTTTACTTAGTTCAGTTTCTTTTGCCCGTCAAGTTTGGGAATTAAGTTAGTCAAAAGCACAGTCAAAAGACCTTGAACTGTATGAAAACGCCTGAACTTCCCCTGCTTCACTCTCATCTCCTAACCAGGGAGCTCTCCCATGACTTCAAGCTAGAAATCAGACCCTCCTCTGCACACTGTCAGAACGGCTCTGTGTGAAGAAGCGGCTGACAGGAGGAGAACTCAAATTTGTGGAGTGCTTACTATGCTCTAGGCATGTTGCTGGGCACTTACACCATGCTGTTTTATTGGATATCCATCAGAACCCTGAAAGTCAGGACTATTTTCCCTTTAGACGAATGAGAAAAATGAGGCTCAGAAAGATTAAAGAACTTTCCTAGGGTTTCATGACCAATACGTGGTTGACATCAGCACAAGGCTGCGTGACTCCAAAGCTGGAGGAGATACTAATGGGGACAGACAAGCGGGAGAGGTGGCAGGTGAACCTGCTGGATGGTTTTGTTGAGCTCCATAAATGGGTCCAGCCATGGACAACAGGCAGGTGGAAGAAGGACCAGAGATTTCGTTGATACAACCAAGAAAGCTAGTGGCCATCATCCTCCCTGCAGCAACTGCTTCCCTGCTCCCCAAAGTCCAACTTTTGGAGAAACACTGATACAAATAATAGGGTTAGAGACCTTTTATTTTTAAATTCTCTTTTTCCCTTCTACTAAAGAAAGGCTTTTACCTGAACCATAAAAGAAGGTAGCTACAGAAGGAATAAAACTATAATCAAGGAAGTCATAAGACAAGGAGGGCATCATTCATTTCACTAAAAAGTAGGTTCTGCTTGTTACAAAGCTGGGTAAGAGAGAAAGAGAATATGCTGCAACATGCAGTGCCCATGTAAATCATTAAGTTAATCTGACAATGGCCTGACCTAACTCCAGGTATCTTCAGGGCATCTATGATGTCATCGTTGCCTAGTTAACAAAAGTAATCCACAAATAAAGTAATGGAATTCCTTATATTCTGCTCAGTTTCAAATTAGCCTAAGGTATCCTTAATGTTTTTGCCATCTTGTGAGTCATAAATTGTCAGTGAGGATTGTCCACAACTCTGGGATTCAAATGGTTATTGAATTGGACTGGACACACTGCAGACATTGAGATGCCATGTAACGAGTACTTAACTGATCAACCCCTGAAAAGGCTATCATTACAAATAAAATGAATTAAGTCATCAATAACATCACTAAAAATAACAATTCCACAAGTTTATGAGCCTAATATAGGATTTTACTTACATATCTGCAACCTTTTCAGTACCTTGGCTGTGGCAGGGACCAGGTAATGGGCACAGTGGACTCTGATTTTTTTTTTTTTTTTTTGAGACGGTGTCTCACTCTGTTGCCCAGGCTGGAGTGCAGTGGCACAATCTTGGCTCACTGCAAGCTCCACCCCCTGGGTTCACACCATTCTCCTGCCTCAGCCTTCAGATTCAGAGTAGCTGGGACTACAGGCGCCCACCACCACGCCCAGCTAATTTTTTGTGGTTTTTTTTTTTGTATTTTTAGGAGAGACGGGGTTTCACCATGTTAGCCAGGATGGTCTCGATCTCCTAACCTCATGATCTGCCTGCCTCGGCCTCCCAAAGTGCTGGGATTACAGGCGTGAGCCACTTTGCCCGGCCTAGTGGACTCTGATTTTAAAACCATTCACTTTGACCAGGGTAAGATTTTTTTTTTTTTTTTTTTTTCTGACACAGGTTCTTACTCTGTCACCCAGGCTGGAGGGCAGTGGTGCAATCTCAGCTCACTGCAGCATCGATTTCCAGGGCTCAAGCGATCTTCCCACATCAGCCTCCCAGGTAGCTGGGACCACAGGCGTGTGTCACCATGCCCGGCTAATTTTGCCTTTATTCTTTGTAGAGATGAAGTCTCACTATGTTGTCCAGGCTGGTCTGGAACTCCTGGGCTCAAGTGGTCCTCCTGCCTCAGCCTCACAAATTGCTGGGATTATAGGCATGAGCAACTGCACCTGGCCCAGGTAAACTACTGATTTTGGCTTGAGGTGAGTGATAGAAATGTGGGCACTGACTTTTGAATTAGAAATATTCAAGGGTCACTTTGAATGTCTGTGAACAACTCAAAAGCAAACATCTCTCTATTCTGAGGTCCTATGGGAACTGCAAAGTACTCCTTTTTCAAAACCATCTCACCCTGGTAGTCTGAAATGCTCCTGTTATTCACTCCTCTTATTAAGGTGTTGATGATTCCTATTAAAATGGAAACAGTATGGAAAAAAACTGTACATTAAGTCATTACTAGTGGGACATTGTGGGGCAAGGTGGGGCAAGATCACAAGTTTAAAGTTTGATTACCTGGGCCTGAATTCCAGTTTTGTCCCTTTTCCTCCCAACCATAGCCAACTTATGTAACCTTTCTGAACCTCAGCATTCTTTACTCAGAAGTGGATTGTTGTGTCATGTGAAGATTAAGATAATGTAAATGCAGTTCCCAGCATTGTGCCAGAACCGAATTAGGAGCTCAAAAAGGAATAATTATCATTATTACCAATATGGTCACCAACACAGCTCCAATTAGCTGGTTTGTCATCTAGCAGCCATAAAAGGGAATGGGACCGAGAACAAGGTAGCTTTGATGGGCAGGAAGGTGTAAAGAGTGGGCTAGAAGAGGGACCCTGCTGGAGTGGGCAGGCTGGGTCAGCGCGTCTCACTTGGGCAGGAGTCTGGGCGTGCAGGGGGCTGTGAATCATTTGGGTACCAGGGAGTGATCAGAGATGAAAAAGAGAAGATGCAGCCAAGCAGCAACATAACAATGGCCAGTTTCATGAAATGAATCAAAGAAGGAATAAATTCGTATCTTCTTACATAGATGGATCATATAACACCAATTCTGACCTTCCCTGCTTCCACATATCCTGATTCAGCACTACTAAGAAGCAGCACCAGATGTCTGGAGGTATTGTGTATGATTGACAGCCAGAGAGCATTATCTTGGATGAGGAAACCAAAGCACAGAGAGATGAGGTAATTTGACTGAGGTCACACAGGTAGCAAGTGGTGGGGCACAAGTGCTTGACGGGCATTTGCAGGGAGTGCTAATTACTCTTCAGCAGGAAAAGGGAACTAGCCCAGGAGCGGAGGTGGGCACTGGGAAGTGCTTTTGCTAGGATTTCGAGTAGCAAAAAGTAGTTACCCGGAACTTTCCACTAGCTAGAAAATCTGCCTCTCAATGCAAATCTACAGGAAACAAATGGAATTTTGTTGGGGCGAGGGGAATGTGTGTGTTTGACATGAATGAAAAATACAACAATTCTGGTGGGTGCCCAGAATATGCATGTTTATCTGCTGAAATACCTGGGTAATTTTAGGAGCACGTGTGTGGCTAATGGAGGATGAGAAAGCATTCTATCTGAACTGCTTCAGGATCACCAAGTGAAAAACTTTTCTGAATTAAGACTACTGGTCAACTAAAACAGAAACTCTTACACTGTGAAGATAAAATCCTAAACAACACTCAGTTGATGCTAAATTAAGTATCTCTTTGTGAGAAATCACTATTACACTCTCTGCAAGCTGTTTAAATTTTTTTAGAGTTCCAAGCTAGTACAAGTGATGCCAAACATCACAGACAAGTGATCTCCCCCAAGGAAGAAAAAAGGGAATGAAGAAAATGGGGGAAGAGGTGAGGGAATAAAAAGAAATAAGACAGAGGTAAATTTTCCAAATAGGAAAAGAGATTAAAAGGTAGCACAAAAAACTAGAGTTTAAAGTTCTGGGCAATTCGCAGACAATAATCTCAATCTCTCTCTCTCTCTATTTTTCCCTATCAAAATTTAATTGCATGTATCAACATTATAGATAAAACCATTAAACAATCAAGACCAAGATCATTCAGGATATTTCAGAAAGAAACAGACTCCCAAAATTAGCCTTTCAGGCTTTTATAGATCACCTTTACCTGATGTTACAGACATTTAAACAATTTTAAGTGTATTTTCTTATTGAGGTATAATTTGCATATAATAAAATGCACAGATTTTTAATTGTACAGTTCAGTACATTTTGACAATAGTATATATCTGTGTAACCACCAGAATAAGCAAGGTATTTACGGTACCCCAGAACCTTCCCTCGTGCCTATTCCCAAACAAGCTGCCTGCGTAACCAGGACACTGTTCCAGCTTCTATCACCATAGATTAAATTTGACTGTTCTGGAATATCACAAAATTAGAATTTTACAGCAGGTACTTGTATGTTGTTTTTGAGATTTATCTATGTTAATTAATCCTCGCAGCCTTACCCTGTTATAGAGAGCACTGCCCCCATTTTACAGATGAGGAGACTGAGGCTCAGAAAATGGGGAGATTTGTAGCCAGGTCATTTGGCTTTGTAGGATAGGAATTCAAGTCCACGCATGCCAAATCTAAGCTGAGAGGTTAATTTTCAAAATCCACCACCAGCCCCCAAAACCATGAATGGAGAAAAAGTAAAATCAACCAAGAATGCTCAGGGTTTCAGCAAAAAAGGCCTGTCTTGAGGAAGCAATTTAAAATATAAAATACAGAGGTCAGAATAAACTTTTTAAGATTCAAGGGAAGACTGGAAGAGCCACAAGAGTCACAACTGACTGTTGTGGCATCTATGAAGTAATGCAAGATGAAATAAGAATACGATAAAAATTTTGTTCATGCTGGTATTAAAAGTAGTAAGATGTTGACAATTTAGGCCTCTGAAGGCTCCTTTATATGCGTTGCTATTATCTAGCTCAGCTGCTGAAACCTGCAGTTTTAAAGGCAGGAGAGTGGAACATCCCGTGATAGCACCTGGGTTATTTATCATTAAGTATAACCCTGCTACACTATATTTTATTATGCTGCCTTTAAAAAAAGATAATACAAGTATGGTTAATTTGCTTCTCTTCTTTATCTATACAGTGTCATGACCCACCATGGCTTTGTCCCATGAGATTTGTTTTTTTTAACCAAAAAGAAATCCACAAGAAACTCTCCCTAAAAATTCCATTAATAACCTCTTTCAGCGTGTATAGGTTGCAGGGTCTGGAACTAAGAATGTTTTAATCTCTTCAGCAAAACAATGTCTCATAATGATGTACAGGACTATTGCTGTACTGATGAAGAATCATACATAATTCAGCACCTTTCACTTGGCACCACTGTGATATCCTCATTAGCCGTGGCTCACAGTGTCTGTCAGATGGTGTCCATGCGAACGCAGGCATTATATTGTCTTTGAGATGTGCAGCTGCTTCCATGACACTGCCAGTATATAAAAACATGACGCCAGTTTGTTTTATTTAGTGCTAAACCTTCCAGTTTGTAAAAACAAGGCTGACACAGAGCCTGACATGAGGCAGTGAAAATAATTAGCTCTCATTTTCTCAGCCTCCTATTTCCTTCTCCCTGCTGTGTTCTCTTTCCACTAAACCACCACATGTCAGTCGAAATGGGAGGCAATTAGTGGGCTCATTTCAGTCCCCACAACTGTGCTGAAAAGAAAGTATTTATGATGGCACAATGAACAGCTGAAAGATTAAATAACATTTGCCTTTTGAAAAGAAAATGACTTCTAGCTAAATGGGCAATTTTTGATTATTCTCAAACAAGCTTAGAGTAGTTGGTTTTTAAAATACAAGAAAGGAAAATGAGTCATTTTTAGGTGAAAGAATCAAATAAAACTTGACACAGTAATGCAAATAACTGATGTTTTATTGCAAAATATGTAAATGCGTTATACCCTTAACAATGGCTTGTGTCTAAGGTCAGGGCAGATTGGTGCCAAGTAGACACCGGTGGAGATAAGGTTGTTATATTGCCTTTTGGGGGGTTGTTATTTGAGTTATGTATGAAAAAGGGGCTTTAAGGATGATGTTAAAATAAAGTGAAACAAATCAAGTGAGACATACTTTCATATGATGCATTACACACTTGACTGTCTAAAATGGTTCAGATGTTGACATGTTTGGAAAGGGCATTTTCCCCCTTAACTGTATTTGAAATTGGAAAGTACTAGGTCTTCATGATGGAAAAAAATAATAGTAAGTCTTGCTATTGATTTCTGAATAATTAAGAATCTATTCTATGTCAGAGTGGGTTTCTTAACAAATATAGAAGTTGATCTCGCTTGCCTAAGCACTGCTTTAACATTTTTAAATACTGGGAAATCTACTGCAAATAAAGTTTTATCCAGGATCCTCAAAATATAAAAACAGCTGTTCTACCTCCTAAGTTCTTCTCCTCCCACCCCATGACTTTAGGGGTGACTCGAAGAAATATGATTTTCAAAGAAACACTAAGCTAGTTAGTAGGCATTGTTTATCAGTTGAGCTATTATCGATTCAAATCCTAATGTCCAGGATTGATATGGTTGTCCTACATCCTTGATTTTCCAACATAGTGCTTTTTAATTTTACTTCAAATAGTCTGTGTCTTTTATAGTTGATTATTCTCAACACCTAATTTTTGGTTTAGAAAACAGAAGCCACTGTGAGTACTGAGGTCTCTCGCTGCAGAACTTGCAGTGATCCTCAGAAGCTTTTGAAAACTTTCTTCTAAAAGCAAAGATCTCTCTCCTATAGACAACTGTGCCTGTCATCAAGGAGTCACAACTATGACTGTTTCCACGTTTTTTAAAGACAGTCACAAATTTACATTTTGTTTTTCTGTTTCCAAACTATATTCTTACTTTTTACAAAATTGAATCCCAATTTTTGATGTATGCATTATGGTCAGTATGAGACAATATGACAAAATGAGACAATGGTGATCCAGAGACCTGAGCCAACTGACAATGGATTCATTAGGAGACTGGAGCTCTCTTTGAGTTAAAGACACTTATTATTATAGTTGGTAACCAGCAATAATGTGCTTGTAATTTATTTGAGCCTATGTTTTATCATGTACATCACTATTTTAAAAGGAATTCGTAATCTTGATTAAGAAGACTAAGAGAGACCCAATAGTGTGCTGGAGCCAGCTCTCATGAGCTGATTGCTTACAGCCATTCCCAACTTCAAATCCAGTGATGCCAGATTGGTAACTTGAAATCGGCCATAGTGGGAATTTTTCACACCATGGAGATCTACACATGCTACAAACCAGGGCTTTCTCCCATTGTTAGACACTTCCTGGCCTGCTAGCGTGTATGCAGGACTGTCAATCCATTCAGCAGGTATGCACTGAGCACCTCGCCTAGTTCTGCTCTAGCTCTCTAGCTCTATAGGTGGCTGTCCAACCCATTTGACAAAGTACATTGCCACACTCTGTAATTAGAAATCAGCAGTGACTTATGCAGTTGTAAAATTCTGAACTGCATTTGCTTCTTTGCTCAATTAAAACTTGTGTTTCTTTCTCATTTTTAAAAAACCACTTTATTGAGATATGACTGATATATGAAAAGCTCTACCTATTTAATGTATATAACCTGATGAGTTTGGAGATACATATATAAGACAGAGTAGGGACGGGGCTCAACCCTACCCTCCCAACTAGTATGTTTTTTCCATACATCCTCACTGACCGTGAGAACTTGTAAACTGTGTGACGAAACTGAGAAGCAGCATTCCACCGTCAATCTCTAGGGAGTTAACCCTGTCACCCGCATGCACACAAAACCAAGAAAATGACCCATCCTAACCTCTTGCCTCATTATACTACTAAAATCCCCGCCCCAGGAGCTTATCTGCCATTTTTTGATCATGCGATGCATGTATTAACATGATTTCTCACTTCGCCTGCACACTCTGTGCTCTGTCCTGCACATGTAATGACTTTTGCTTACCTCATGCTTATTCATGTCACCCTTCTTAAAACACTGCAAGACCTGCCCTCAGAGAGCCAGTCAGAGAACTCTTGCTCCCATGCTGTCTCCCTTGGGCTTGAGCACAGGCCCCAGTAAAGCCTTGTCTGGGAAACTTTCTCACCCTCATGTTAATTTCTGTTGCATGAGAACTCAAGAACAGGTAGGTAACGTATGCACCTATGAGACCATCACCACAACCTATGCCATAAACATTTATCTATCACCTCCAAAAGTTTCCTCCTGCCCTCTTATTTATTAGTTATTATTTTTATAAGAATGCTTAACATGAGATCAAATTTGCAAATTTTAAGTATATAACAACCTGCTGTTAATTGTAGATACTATGCTGTACAGTAGATCTCTAGAACTTATTCATCTTAGATACTTAGGCACACAAATTCATGTGTGCATACATGTATGTTTTTCTCTCAAAAAATAGTTGATCATGGAAATAAACTTCCTACACTTAATTTTTAATAAACGCAAGATATATCAAAGTAAAGTGCCGCTTTCTGCTCTTCTGAAATTTCCAAAAAGTGTTGGCTTTATACTTACAAAATCCTTTTCTTTGTGCCCTGTTATTTTATTCATGTTTATCTATCCATTTATAAAGATTGCACAATAGGGAAAAAAAAAAAGCCCTATTTAACAGTTTTTGATATTTATAGTGCTCTGAGAAAGGGCCTGGAGATTCATCTAAGTTTATTAAAAGCAACATTTTATAAGCAATGTAATAAGGACTTAAAAGCACAATACAAGTGGGAAGCATTTGTAAAAAGCCGAATTTTTAACCTATAGATGACATGGCTGGAAAAGCAGAACTATTGATTGAATTTCTTCCACTGCGGAGTGGGAGAAGAGGCCAGGTGTTAACAATGGCAAGGGTGGAAGGCAGGAGAGGGAGTTGGCTGGGCAGGAAAGTCCTCTATTGATAAGCTTCCACTTTGTGGGCATCAGTAATTCTGCTTCTACCTCTTCCAAAGGTTCCTCTCATTTACTCTTCCTGCTTTTCTTGCCCCTTTGAAATAGGAAATTGGAAGTGATGGTCATCTGGGAAGCAGTGGCTCCAGTCTGGAAGCCTGGTCTTTATTTAAGGACCCACTCATAGGTAGCCGGCGTGTTCGGAGAGTTGGGAGGGGCAGCGTGCTGTTTCCGTTACTTTTCCCCTAACCTCAGTCTCTTATCTATGTCAGGTTATCAGTTTAGACCCATGGGAACCCAGCTTCAATCAGGTTTCCTTTGCCTTATTGGGGAGAGGAGGAAATAAGGACGCAAGGAACAAAGTCTGTGACGGTTGAGCATTTGTAAGGAATGGACGACTCCCCAAAGAGTTCCTTCCTAATTCTGCTTTTGAATTTTTATGACACACGAAGTCTCAAAAAGATCTTGGTGAGAAAACTGCTGGGTGATTTGATAGTTTATCTCTTGGCAATTTGAGAATCAGTATTCCTGCATGGTGAGCTGATAAGAGATATAATAATAAAATCTAGGCAGCCGAATATTTTAATAAAAAGGGGTGGTTGCCACCCTGGGGAGCGCATGAAGTCGCCTGAGATTCTGGAAGCCGCTTTCCTTTTGTGCCAAGTCAAAGGCCTTAGATTGTAAAACACAGGGCACTTTGATTGCAAAAACAAAAATAGTGGTAATGTAGAATTAACTGACCCCCAAATGCCTTTTCATTACCAATATCCTTATTTTGGAGGACAATGGTATCTTCCAAAATGAGGCAGTGTGACACAGTAGTTAGACCCTTAGACTGAATTTGCCCCTTACTAGGTTGGAGCCTCTGGTGAGGAGTTTCACCTCTGTGCCTCAGTTTCCTCGTGAAGAGGATGATACAGAGATAATGTTCCCTGTCATGTGGAGTTGAAACAATTACACAAATATGCCCTTTGCAAAGTGCTCACCAGAAGTACGAAGGAATAATAATTATCCCTAGCATGGGAAACATTCAAGCAGAGAAAGACACAATTTCTGCCAGTTTGATTGTCGTAACTTCCAGGTTGTCTCCACATATGATGTCATCTAAATTAGTATTATTATTTGAGATGAGTCTTGCTCTGTTGCCCAGGCTGGAGTGCAGTGGTGCGATCCTGGCTCACTGCAACCTTGCCTCCTGGGTTTAAGCGATTCTTCTGCCCCAGCCTCCCAAGTAGCTGGGACTACAGGCGCAGGCCACCACACCCAGCTAATTTTTATACTTTTAGTAGAGATGGGGTTTCACCATGTTGGCCAGGCTGGCCTCGAACTCCTAACCTCAAGTGATCTGCCCGTCTTGGCCTCCCAAAGTGCTGGGATTACAGGCATGAGCCACTGTGTCTGGTCTATGTCATTTAAATTAATAATTAACTTTACTATTTAGGAGCAGGTCAAGTAAATGGGGGTAAAACCTGTTTCGCTTATTAATTTAAATTGCCAGTGAAGCCTTTGGTCTAATCATGATGTTTTCCCTGCTAGGTTGTTTCAGAAAAAGCACATTTCACTTGTGGGAGAATTCCTGTAAGCATCAGTGGGGCTGGAGCCTGGTCAGGTCCTGGCTCTTTGGAGGGATGTGGCTGTGAAGACTAAGCGCATGGGCAAGATGGCCCTGCAGCCACTCCTGATTATGATAGCAGGGCAGGCACTCAAACACAGATCACCTTCCAGGGTTCTGCAGATCAACCTCGCTTTGTGCCATCATCCATCTGCTTGTAAAATGAAGCTAAGAGAAATAACTTAATCTGAATTCTTAGGACAAAGGTGGACAGGGTTTTTCCTTTACCTATTTGTGTATAAGGTAATATTTTCCTGGCTTGCTCTTAGTAGGCTTCAAGTTGTGGAAATGACATAATTTTAAGGGGTAGTTAGTGGGTGGTCCTTCTCAAATGCAAAGGGAAAATGTAGCTACTATTTTCATGATAAAGTCACTGTCATACCTTATTCTCAATGGCTGCCATTACAACACATTTTTCATTTTACTTATAAAAGAAAAGGTGAAATCCAGCAAATGCCTCTGCTATGCTCCTAGGTTGGAGAGAACTTGCAAAGCTCCAATTTTCTCTTGGAAAGCTTATTCCGGTCATGGAGGTGGGGGTGGACTTAAAGGCTTCACCTTTCCCATGAAGAGGGTTTCTGAGAACTTGGTTAATTGGTTTTTTCTTGGGTTCTATCTTTAAGGCCCAAGGCAACAAGGTTTTCGTGTGGGGAACTGAAATTTCAATTCAAAGCACATTAATCAGAAAATATTTCATAATGCTGAGACATAGGCTGGCATAGCTGGTATAATTTAGAACAGGACAGTAATTTATTCTAGGACTGTTTTATATAGGTTTACAGATGGCTTAAATGCTGTGGGTCAGGTGTGAGATCTAGCACATATTTACTACAAAGACAATAATAAAGATGTAATTTCTGGTCTTAGCTCTGTCCTTGCCTCATCCCAGGCAAGTCATACACTTTCTCTTGTTATCTCTTTCTGAATCAGCAACGATGATACTATGAGTTATGCATCTCACCCAAATGCTAACGGGATAAAGGAGATGACATTTATTGAATACCTGAGCTCTTTAGAAATGTATTATCTAAGCAAAAGCTTTAAGCATTATGTTCAGGAAATTATTCTGCAACTGCCCACCAACCTCTTCAAGCCCCAATAAAATACTCATGGTTCCAAAAAAGCTTTTCCTGGTGAACCTCACCCATTCCAGTCACTTCTTTATACTTTTAGCACCTTAGCATCATATTCACATTGTATATTTCACTTTTGATCCACCACTTTATAACATCATCTCTCTAGTTGCCCACACTAGAAACCTCAGCACCCTCCTGGGCCCTCCCTCCCACTTGCTGCGTCTCCAGCTAGTGACACAATCTAATTCCGTTTCAGTGTGTCCTGGGACCCATGGCACTGTCACAGGCTCAGCGCTTTGACATTTTTCACCTGGTTGTCTGCACTGCCCACTCACAGATCTTTCTCACTCTAGCCTGGCGGCCCCTTTCCAATTCATCCTTCTCTGTGCTTCTGAAAGATCTGTTAAAAACATAAATCTGGGCCGGGCGCAGTGGCTCACGCCTGTAATCCCAGCACTTTGGGAGGCCGAGGCGGGCGGATCACGAGGTCGGGAGATCGAGACCATCCTGGCTAACACGGTGAAACCCCGTCTCTACTAAAAATACAAAAGATTAGCCCGGCGTGGTGGCGGGAGGCTGTAGTTGTAGTCCCAGCTACTCGGGAGGCTGAGGCAGGAGAATGGCGTGAACCCGGGAGGCGGAGCTTGCAGTGAGCCGAGATAGCGCCACTGCACTCTGGCCTGGGCGACAGAGCGAGATTCCGTCTCAAAAAAACAAACAAAAAAACATAAATCTGATCCTATCTGCTCTCTTCTTAAAATCCTTAAAACTCCTTGGCTTAGCACATAAGACAGTGCTTTTTCTGGTCGCCAGCCCCCTTTCTGGGCACTCCCTTTGGCATCCCCCTGTTCCATGGTAAGTCTTTCTAGAGGGAGGATGCTTGAGTTGAGTCGTGAAGTCCCCTCAAAATTATTCCAAGAAAGAGCTCCCTGTGTTTTCCTGGCTTCACGCTTTTGAGCTTTTGCACACATGGTTTCTTCTGCCTTCAATGTCCTCTCCTTACCTAGTCATTCTTAGTGGCTTTAACATTTGAGCTTAAGCAACACTTCTACCAAGAAGACTTCAAGGACCCTCCCTCACCCCTTTCCCATCTGTTGTAGATCCTCATCCAGTGAACTCCCGTGGAACCACGTAAATGGCTTTGTAAAAACTCATCATTCTGTACCATAGCGTTTTGTGGATTTTGTCTATTGCTTATGATAAGCTGTAGGTTCTGTAAAGGCTGGGATTGTACTTTTTGATTTTGTATCAAAATCTAGCATCTACCTTAGAGCCAGGCACAAAGTAGGTCCTCAGTAAATGCCTGCCAAATGAATAGATAAAATTATTACTCTGGGCTGGGCGCGGTGGCTCATGCCTGTAATCCCAGCACTTTGGGAGGTCGAGCCGGGTGGATCACGAGGTCAGGAGCTCGAGACCAGCCTGACCAACATGGTGAAACCCTGTCTGTACTGAAAATACAAAAATTAGCCGGGTGTGGTGGTGTGCCCCTATAATCCCAGCTACTCAGGAGGCTGAGGCAGGAGAATTGCTTGAACCCGGGAGGCGGAGGTTGCAGTGAGCCGAGATTGCACCAGACTGCACTCCAGCCTGGGCAACAGAGTGAGACTCTGTCTTTAAAAAAAAAAAAATTACTCTGGATGAGTGACCAAGGAACAGCAGAGGATCAAAACCTGCAGCACTGCAGCAACTTTAGGGCTTGTAGATAATCTATGACTCAAGAAGTCTACATCATTATTACCAAAAACAGACCATTGTATTCAGTTTCAAATATTATCCATAGCTCCTTATTTTTACTAAAAAATAGATTTTTCAGTTTTCCATATTAATAAATTATTTCTTTTTTAATTGAAAATATTTTCTTGGCCAGGCGCAGTTGCTCACGCCTGTAATCCCAGCACTTTGGGAGGCCGAGGTGGGCGGATCACCTGAGGTCGGGAGTTTGAGACCAGCCTGGCCAACATGGAGAAACCCTGTCTCTACTAAAAATACAAAATTAGCTGGGTGTGGTGCACACGACTGTAATCCCAGTTACTTCTGAGGCAGGAGAATCACTTGAACCAGGAAGTCGGAGGTTGCAGTGAGCCGAGATCGTGCCATTGTACTCCATCCTGGGCAACAAGAGCAAAACTCCGTCTCAAAAAAAAAAAAAAAAAAAAAAAAAATTTTTCTTGGTTGAGATCTCTCTTCACAAGTCTTTTCCAAGGAAATTTTTTCTCTCTTCTTTTACCACCTACAAGCCATAACAAAGCTTAAAGATAACCCATAAATTCAATGTCATGGAATCAAGAAAACCAGAAAAGGCAATTGAAATGTGCAATTTGTTTACCATCAGATGAGCTTAGGGGTGGCCACAGCTGCAGAATCTCAGGGTTAGAAGTGCTTCTGATACTGTTGGAGACAGAAGAACTTACTTTCCTGTCCCCTTTCTGTAGCTCCTTCTAACAACAGGAATGAATAGACAGTGATCCATTCACAGAGAGAAAACTATTCTTATGTAAGAAACCTGGATCCAGAGCAGCTCTCACTCAACCAAAGTCTGTGGCCGAAACAAGGGAGGTAAAGATTTTCATTCAGCAGGTAAAGAGATAACTGCAGTGGTGCAGGCAAGACACATTCTTGCATAGATGTCTAGAAAGGGCATCTTTAAAAAAAAACTTAATGTTTTTGGGTATATACTAGGTGTATATATTTTGGGGGTACATGTGATTTTTTTTTTTTTTTTTTTTTTTTTGAGATGATGTCTCACTCTTGCCCAGGCTAGAGTGCAGTGGCACAATTTTGGCTCACTGCAGGCTTGACCTCCTGAGCTCAAGTGATCCTTCCCACTTTAGCCTTTCCAAGTAGCCAGGACTACAGGCTTACACCACTACACCCAGCTACTTTTTGTATTTTTTGTAGCGATGGGATTCCACCGTGTTGCCCAGGCTGGTCTCGAACTCCTAGGCTCAAGCGATCCACCAGCCTCAGCCTCCCAAAGTGCTGGGACTACAGGTGTGATTCACTGCGCCCAGTCTTTGTGATGCTTTGATACAAGCATATAATATGTAATAATCACATTAGGATAACTGAGGGCATCCATTACCTCATTTCTTTGTGTTACGGACATCCCAGTTCCACTCTTTTAATTATTTAAAAACATATAATTATTGTTGACTGTAGTCACCCCGTTGTGCTATCAAATAATAGATCTTATTCATTCTGTCTATATTTTCACCCATTAACCATCCCAGCATCCTCTTGCCCTCCCCTGCTATGCTTCCAAGCCTCTGGTAATCATCATTCTACTATCTCCATGAGTTCAAGTGTTTTAATTTTTAGCTTCCGTCTTTCTGCGACTGGCTTATTTCACTTAACATAATATCCTCCGGTTCCATCCATATTGTTGCAAATGACAAGATTTCATTCTATTTGGGAACAGTATGCCATTGTGTATATGTACCATGTTTTCTTTATTCATCTGTTGATGGGCACTTAGGTTTGCTTCCAAATGTTGGATTTTGTGCACAGTGCTGCAATAAACATAGGAGTGCAGATATCTCTTCAATACATTGATTTCCATTCTTTTGGTTATATACCTAGAATGGGATTGCTGGATCATTTACATTCCCACCAACAGTGTACGAAGGTTCTCCTTTCTCCACATCCTCACCAGCATTCATTATCGCCTGTCTTTTGGATATAAGCCATTCTAAGTGGGGTGAGATGATATCTCATTGTGGTTTTGATTTGCATTTCTCTCATAATTAGTGACGCTGAGCCATTTTCCATATACCTGTTGGCCATTTGTATGTCTTCTTTTGAGAAATCCCTATGCAGATCTTTTGCCCATTTTTAACTGGATTATTAGAAAAAGCATCTTTGGAAGGCCCAGGAAAAACTCAACCCCTCACAACAATTTCCAATCATTCCCAGGCACTGGTTCCCAGGAATGGCCTGGAGCAAGCATGGTTTCACTGAGGAAAGGCCAGGGCCAGCTGAGCCTACCAGAGCAATCGGTAGGCTCACACAGCTTGTGAGCTGTATTTATAAGGTCCCTTGGCTTCCCTCAAGGGAAGGCTTCCACATTATGAGTAGTTAAGAACTTGGGTTCTGAGACCAGAGCAACCTGCATTCAAATCTTTATTCTGCTATTTGCTAGCCATGTAACCCTTGGGCAAGTTATTTAACCTGTCCGAGCCTCAGTTTCCTCATTTGCAAAATGGGGGAAAGTAGTTTTCACACTTCAGTACTGTATGCCTGGTACACAATAAGTGGTCAGTTAACAGAAGTTATCATTATTATCATTAGCTATTTATAGTAATCAAAAGTAACACAAACCTACTATAATTCTAATTCACAGGCTACCTAGGCCAAATAATTTTTCCAGACTTTCAAAATGACATAAACTGAGAGGCTTATTGAAGAAGTGTTGCTCAAATGCCCTGCCACCCTATTTAGAGCTGATAATTTGGGTCTCCACATGGCCTACAGTTTCATTCTTAGTTTTTATTCTCGGTATTATAAAGCTGCTTTCTCTTATGAATCAGCAGGAAGCTGTGACATGAGTGGTATACACAGTCTGGTATCCACGGCCCCCCTTCCCTGTCCATGCTTTACTGTGAGTTATCCTGATGTTTGGGTGGCCTCACATGGGCGTCTTCAGCTGACTGAGAAAGTAAGATTCCTAGACTGGATTACAGAGGCAGCTGGCAGCCTTTCAGCTAAATTCTATTTTATAAAGTCTATAAATTTACTCAAAATCCAGTTACCAGCTGGTAGGGGGTGTATAAAACCATGGAGTTACGGAAGAGAAAAAAGAGTAGTTCGATTGAGATTTATCCAAAGGATTTAAAATGTGATTTACCTGTGGGCCAGTTCCTGGTTTCAAGTGAAAACCAAAAACCAGTTCCAGGTTCACTATTTTTTCCTCGTTTTCTTCAGGTTCACCTCCTGAGTCCTAAAACAGGAAACCAAGCACCAATTATTCTAGATGTTGTTTTTACTTCTCATGTAAAGAAGATGATATCTTGGCACTAGTTTTTTTTTTTTTCTATTCTAATCTATTAACTTTTGGTTATTTTGGATTAAGCTACAAATTCTAATTACATCAACCAACAGAAATGACATATTATGCCTTTCAGGACTTTGCCAAATGATTTATTTCATGCAGTTCAAATTGAATGTCACTGTCTTACATTTATCACAGTGCATCTTGCATTGTGCAATTTTACCCTAGAAATGCACTTAGCACCTCGAGATGCATTGTGAGATTTCAACTTTAGAGGTTCACAATACCCAGGGCATTTACAAGCTATTCCCAAAGAGGGATTACGCAGTGGATGGAGGATGCAAATGTGGATGGAGGATGAAGCAGAGGAACAAAACGAGTCTTTGAGGGCTTAGAGATGAAAAACTATAGCTGTTAGTGAATAAGTAAAGTTCTGTGTATGAATTGCAAGTATTTGCTGATTTTAAACAAAGTATGCCATATTCCTTTAAACTAGATGCAAAATGTTAAGTATACTAATATGTTATTCAAATAGTAAACCTCCCATCCCCTATGAAAGTTGATGATCAAGCGCTCCAGGGTATGAATTCTCTCAGTGACTTACATGTTGAAAAGTATCCAGGGTCAGGTGGGAGGCCACAGGACCTCACCTACAATGTTGGCACTTACAACTCCTAGCCACTAAAGTAAGGTGTGTTGTTCTTATCATGAACGAATTGTTAATATTTCAACTTGTGGGGAACAAGGGTGTTCAATTTATACACATCCCTTGCTTCAAAGGGCCTTTTGTTAGACAGATATGATGAAATTTCACTTCAAACAACCATTACCGACATTGGCAAATTTAGGTGTGGATGCAGCAGGTGCATGTGTCAATAAAGGTAGCATTAGTGTCGGTAAGAAAAACCTTACTTACCTTAATTAGTGGTGGGAAGTGAAACAAATTTATGTAATCATGGGTTAATTTCTCAATGGCTGACTGTAAAAAAAATCATATGACTTTATTAATGATCCAATAATACCAAGAGAAGATTAAAATCATTGGGTACAAACAAAAACATTCCTTATTTACCTAGTTCATAAAATATCTTGGGGGCATTTATATCCAACGTCTATTTAGAATAAATCTCATTGTCCAAAGCAGTGTAGGTGGTTTGTAATTATTTAAAGGACCAGAAATTTTTAAAAATTATTTTTTATTTTGGAGACCAGGTCTCATTCTGTCGTGCAGGCTGGAGTGCAGTAATGCTATCATAACTCACCACAGCCTTGAACTCCTGAGCTCAAGAGATTCTTCCATCTCAGCCTCCCAAGTGGCTGGGACTCAGGCACACACCACCACACCCAGCTAATTTATTTTATTTTTTGTAGAGATGGGGTCTTACTCTGTTGCCCAGGCTGGTCTTGAAATCTTGGCCTCCTGCCTTGGCCTCTCAAAGTGCTCGGATTACAGGGATGAGGCCAAGAAAGAAGACATTTTAAAGATGTTGAACCTCAGACTAAGCAATAAATAAAACAATTTTTCAAACGCCGGCAGAGTATAGTACTGAGAAGTGGATGTTCTATTGTACAGAATGCAGGTGCCACTCTGAATAACAGTGAGCAAAGCAGCACAGCACATAACACCAGACTTTCAGGAAGGCTAGAATCTCACTAAAAGGTTGATTGCATTATAAGAACATTTCTTTGGATATGTGTCCAACATCCCCTCTGCCAATGAAACACAAATCTGAAAGGAAAGGAAGACAATTTAAATGATGATTTTTTGGATACTCAGCAGGCACAGTTCAGATTTTCTAAGAACTGATTGCAGAGAGAGTAAAAAAGTACCAACCTGAGAAAATTAGATGCATTTTATTTTAAAGCAAAATAAAAACTGTTGACAGCTGACAATGTAATGAACACTTATTGGGTGTTCAGTCCTACTTCTTACACTCTACTCCTCCACACGAGGGCTTGCAGGCTCAGAGAAGAAGGGAGCCATGGTCAGGCTTAAAGGGAGGGACAAACACAAAGGAAAAGAATGGGTGGGGGCCGCGTGCGGTGGCTCACATCTGTAATCTCAGCACTTTGGGATGCTGAGGTGGGCGGATCATGAGGTCAGAAGTTCGAGACTAGCCTGACCAACATGGTGAAGCCCTGTCTCTACTAAAAATACAAAAATTAGCCAGGTGTGGTGTAGCCTGCGCCTATAATTCCAGCTACTCAGGAGGCTGAGGCAGGAGAATCGCTTGAATCCGGGAGGCGGAGGTTGCAGTGAGCCAAGATCGCACCATTGCACTTCAGCCTGGGCGGCACAGTGAGACTCCAGCTCAAAAAAAAAAAAAAAAAAAAGGTGGATATACTGCTCCACTGTCCAGTTTGATCACCTACCATTTAAGGACTGAGACTCTTGGAGAAAGTACACAACAATTGTGCCTTCCTCAGTGAAAGCGCAAAGAATAAAGGATACATTCTTACCATCAGGCTGTGTGTGAGAAACACTTCTGACAAGGACCAGGAGGACTCCTCCAGTGTGGAGCTACTCATCCCCAAAGGCCCAGCTTGGAGCATTACTTATCTTAATTGAGTCTATGCAGGGCCCTCCTAGAGTAAGTGCACATGACCCTTTCCCTTTATCTTTCCCTCTCATATAAACTTGTTGGAAATCCCCATGCTCTGGCTGAGTTTAGTGGTCACCTGTTGGCTGAGCCCCCACTGGGTAGCCATTCTTACATACAGCCCCAGCCTTGGCAGTAAGGGGGAGGGGTCCGCATTCCACACTTTGGAGACTGCCCCTCTGTGAATGACTGTCTTTAGAATGACTGAGTGCAGACTCACTCAGGAGTTTGAGGGCAGTGTTAGGACCCCCAACAGATGCAGGCTACTCCTTCATTTGGAGCTCTGGGCAGACCCTCTGCAGAGGTCATAAAAAGAGGACATTACACTGACTCCACTCTAGTGGGTCAAATAATTTTTTTTTTTTACTTTTAAGTGGCTGCTTCCAACAGGGCTTTTTCTCTCTGCATGTTCCTTGGCTTCTCTGCAAGCTTAGACCCCTGTCCCCTGTCCCTGCCTTTTTTTTTTTTTTTTTTTTTTTTTAGACAGGGTCTCACTCTATTGCCCAGGCTGTAGTGCAGTGGTGCAATCATAGTTCATGGCAGCCTCAACCTCTTGGGCTCAAGCGATCCTCCCACCTCAACCTCCCAGGTAGCTGGGACCACCACAGGCGTGCACCACATGCCTGGCTAATTTTTGCATTTTTTGCAGAGGCAAGGTTTCGCCATGTTGCCCAGCCTGGTCTTGAACTCCTGGTTTCAAGTGAGTTGCCCACCTTGACCTCCCAAAGTGCTGGGATTGCAGGCTTGAGCCACGGTGCCTGGCCCTGAGACCCTTTCGACCACCGATTCTATCTTAAAGCTTTTCCAACATTTGATTTTTGTAACAGCATTCTCTCCTTATTTCCTACTTTGTGGACAGATATTCCTGTCTTCCTCTTCACTTTCCTGGCCACACACATCCTTTCTGCCAAAGACAGAAAGCTTCCTAGCTGGAAGAAGACTACTCTTGGGCAGGGTGTAGAGGTGCCTGTGCTTTCCTTTGCTTTATTATTATTTTTTAATGAGGTCAAATTCACATACCACAAAATTAACCATTTTAAAGTGGGCAATTGAATGGCATTTAGCACATTCACGATGTTGTGCAACCAGTACCTCTATCTAGTTCCAAAACATTTTCATCACCCCCAAAGGGGGCTCTACTCCCATTAGGCAGTCAAGAACCCTTGCCTCCTCCCCCTAGCAGCTGGCAATCACTGATTGCTTTCTGTCTCTCTGGATTCGCCTATTCAGGATGTCTCATACAATATGTGACCTTTGTGTCTGGCTTCTTTCATTTAGCATCATGTTCAAGGCTCATCCATGCTGCCGCACATATCAGTGTGGAGTCCTAATAAGTAAGCAACAACGAGGAGGGGGTCCCAGGTGGGGGATAACAGTTGTTCTGAGAGACGGCTAATCACAGACAATCACAACAACCTGTTCCCAAATACCTCATTCTGCAAGTAACTCCAGCAGCATGACCTTGTCTGCACACCCTATCTGCACGTAGCCCCTCCAGTATGATCCCATAAAACTTCCCTCAAGCCCCTGCCTCTTGGCAGACAGCCCCTTCTCTGCTGTGCTGCCCATTGCACCCTTGCAACGCATCTTCATACTTTCTCTAATAAATCTGCCTTTCTTTACCTACGACTGTCTTGGTAAATTCTTTTACTGCCTGCGACAGCGGCCCCAGCCAGTCTGTCCACAACAATCAATACTTCATTGTGCTTTCCTTCTTGAGCCTGAGAACAGCCCTCTTACCTGTGACATCTTCCCCTTCTCTCCATTCGCATTTTTGCTACACTGCAGTGCTTATTATTCTCCACATTTATACCCTCCTGTTTTTTCAAAACCCAGCCTTGCCTTTTTAATACATTTTAAAACTTCCAGAAGCAAAGTGTAAACATGTCAATTCTCAATACTCCCGACAGCTGGTCAAATTCCAGCTCTTTCCCCCCAGCCTGAAGTTGTAAGCTGTCCAGGATCTGGCCCCACCTTCCTTCCACTTCAGGTGCCATGCGTTCTACTCATCACCCGTGTTCTGCAGACGGAGCTGCTTATGCTACTTAGGTCGGGACTCGTCTTTTCTGTTCCTCCACATTCTCTTCCATTTCTCTTAACTCTTTGTTCTCTCTGTCTAGATTAATGTTCCTTCCTTTCCTGGTCTACATTCCAAAATCTGTCATTCCTCCAAGATCCGGCTCAAGGGCCACCCAGTCTGTGAAGTTTACCCTCTCCATCTCCCACCATGGCCTCTCCCAAGTCCGGGTAATGAATTGGTCCTTTCCTCCCAATTGCCAAGGAGATGCTGTGTGCACGTTTAATCTTTTCTCTGAGATGTAAATTCCTTAACCACAGGTTTCTTTGAATCTTCATAGGCCCAGTCTCACAATTAGTAGACATTCACTGAATTTTTTGAACAATAAACAGTAAGTCTGGACTTCGCTTGCCTAAATGATACCGCTCAGCATGAAAGGGGTACTTAGGTTATCCAGGGCCACCCTTGGAAAGATGTAAATCACTGAGGGCTTCTGGTGAGATATCCCAGCTCACCACCCTTCCTCCAAACTGATCCTTAAGGAATACTGGGCCTTTTCAAAGATGGCAGGTGGGAAGGGGAGGTGGGAGCATCTTATTTGGCATCTGCCAAATAGGACAAGATTTACAAAATTTCTTTTTTGGAGCTCTGAAACATCTCTGTACTGCAGAAAATACTTTTTCCTACTGTGGCCCACCTAAGCCAGCATAGCTTTTAGGATGGACTTGCCCACACCCAGAGGCTGGGATTACATTCTTTGCCAGCCTTTGGGAAATATGCTATGCATGAGTTTTCCTGCCCTTCCTCTAAGAGGGAGAAGACAGCAAGGTCCTCTTTCTGTTGTGGAAGTGGTCTCTGGTGGGTGAGTGCCAAGCTGTTACTGTTACGCAAAGGGTGCTGAGAGTCTGTAAGGATGTTTCTTCCTGGACCTAGGGTCCACAGAATGAAATGAATGGGCTCTCTTTGGGCCTTAATGGAGATTTCTCTAGAAAGGTCAGTGTGGGTAGCTCTGAGGTAGGGACTAGTTGGCATGTTGGTAGAGCCTTTGTGAAGGTGTGGATTTGGACAGGAGGCTGCCTTTTCTAAATTTTCTCCTTTATTCTGTTTCTCTTCTTTCTAACCTATACACACTCGTCCATCTACCCACACCGGAATGGGGGGTGGGTTTGGGGAGCAAACCTGATTTTATTCTAAGATCTCTCTTAAAACAAGATTAGTCACAATGACCACACAGATGCCAGCAATTCTTACTCAGTTTAAGTTGCTAAATTGAAAAAACAAAAACAAACAAAAAACAACCATGACCACGACCACCACAATGAACACAGAGGTTTAGCTTTGAAACTACTTAACAGTTAAGTTTTGGGGGAAATGTTAGAACTTCCTGAGTAAGTGGGGATTAAAACACATACATGGTGGTGTCTGTTCCAGGTCATAATGACAAAAATTACAAATGCCTTTAGGTTACTGCATTGGCTTAGGTTTCCCTTTGGCCATGCAGAAATTCTGGGGTCCTTAGGGATTCCTGATGGATTTTTGTCCTCTCTAGAATTAAACTGAGTCACCTCCTGCTATTCTGGGTGGATGGCTGTTTTCCAGGCACCACACTGCCTTTGTGGTATTTCTTACAGCTGTCATTTACCATTATCGCATAAGCAGTATCTGTTTTCTCCACCAGATTAGAGACTTCCTGAGGGCAGGGGGGTGATATTCAGGTTATCTCCCTGTGACTCCTACTACACCATGTATGCACCTTTTTGCTGTTTGGATTATGAGGAAGGAATAGGGGTGCCTGGGGGCAGCTGCTGATTATCAACTTGTGTAAGCATTTCAGCACAGTAATGACCAGCATAGCACTGTTTCCATCTGCAGCCCCTAACACGTGATCTGCTGCATAGTAGGTGCTCAATAAAGATTTGTTGATGGAGGCCAGGCCTGGTGGCTCACGCCTGTAATCCCAGCACTTTGGGAGGCTGAGGCAGGTGGATCATTTGAGGTCAGGAGTTGGAGACCAGCCAGGAAAACATGGTGAAGCCCCATCTCTACTAAAAATACAAAAATTAGCTGGGTGTGGTGGCACGCTTCTGTAATCCCAGCTACTTGGGAGGCTGAGGCAGGAGAATCGCTTGAACCCAGGAGGCGGAGGGTGCAACGAGCCAAGATTGTGCCTTTGCACTCCAGCCTGGGCAACAGAGCAAGACTCTGCCTCAAAAAAAACCAAACAAACAAAAAAAGGGTTTGCTGATGGAATGTTGTCCCTTTCTCAGGTACCTTGAAGTGAATGATATGCCCCTTGGAGACAATGCCCATGTCTTTCAGGTCTTCTTCCTCCAGCAGCAGCAGCCGCTTCCCTGTAATGTTGTTTTCTTTAAACAAGCTTGCATATACACTCATCTCTGCTGAAGAGTCACCTGAAGGAAGTGATTAGAAAGCAGAATAAAATTAGATGAAATCACATCCAAAACAAAGTTAACTCCATGATTGAAGAAGGTAACTTATTCCACTTGCCTTTTCTGACGAGCTGCTGAACCCAACAATACTGTGAAAGAGAGGACACATACGGTTTTGAAGATTCACACATGGTCAGTGGCCAGTCTTCACAGTAAACATAGAGTTTTCAATAGATCAAAATAACTTTAATTCCTGGCTCAACCACAAAGGTAAAATAGAAGACTTTCTCTTTGTAGTTTTAAAACCTCAAGCTTTCAAATGGGAGATATCCCTCTCTTCGGGGGTCTTGGACAGTTAAAAGACCGTTGGTTTTCCTCCTTCTTTGGGAGATATTTTTAAATCCTTTCAAGAGGGTTCTTACTTATAGTGATTTTTCCATTTATGTGCCAGTGGTCCCCTGGATTGCTGAGGGGCACCAGTTTACTCAGGAATTGTATGAGTTCCAGGGACCACACAGCAGTGGACAGAGCAACAGACAGAAGGAATCTTTTGTTCTAGGCCAGGTCATGAAGTAGCCACGTGGCCCCAGCCAAGTCAAAGTGTGGAGCTTCCTATGTAGAATGAGGAGATTGGACCCAGTGACCCTTAGTCCCTGTATATCACAGGGTCTGGGTTTACTGGTGGCCTCTCACAGTACCTTGGTGAGGAGAGAAGGATGGGAGGCCAGACTCAGTCCCTGTGATTCTCTGGGGAGCCCTCAACTCTGGAATTTTATTTAAGTGGCCTGGAAGCCACTCAGCCTCAGAGCAAAGACTAAAAATAGCTGTTAGAACTCGGTGATTTTTCAAAATTTTCTTTTCAAATGACAGGGGAAACTTTGCAGCTAGGGATAAAGAGATTATATCCAGGCTTGTGAATAAAGGAGACCCTGAGTCCTCTTTCCTTGTTAAGCAAGGCTGGCAGGAAAGTGAGACTCACTGGGGCTCAGTGAATGGGAAAAAATAGTGGCAACTGGTGCCAAGTTTCCTTACCCTACGGAAGCCAAAGAGGTTAGCTAATGTTGAAAGCAGGTGCACTTCAAAAGAATACAAAGGGCAGAGAGGGAAATGCCTGGGCCCAAAACCAGGTTGAGCTAGGTAAACAGATCTTTTGAGGAGTTTCCAGTAGCTAGTCTGCACTTTGTGGCACCTGGTCTGTTCCCTGGGCTGGAGCCCAAACCCACTAAGGCTGGCATTACATCTTTTGTTTTTTTCATTTTCATTTAGTGATACCCTGAGCTTGTTAAATAGACCTGGATAGCATAAGTCCCTGAGTTTTATAGAACTTAAAAAAAATTTTTTTTTTTGAGATGAAGCCTTGCTCTGTTGCCCAGGCTGGAATACAGTGGTGTGATCTCAGCTCACTGCAACCTCCACCTTCCATGTTCAAGCGATTCTCTTGCCTCAGTCTCCCAAGTAGCTGGGATTATAGGCATGTGCTACCACACCTGGCTGATTTTTGTATTTTTAGTAGAGATGGGGTTTCACCATGTTGGCCAGGCTGGTCTCGAACTCCTGACCTCAAGTGATCCTCCTGCCTCAGCCTCCCAAAGTGCTGGGATTACAGGCCACCGTGCCCAACCTAGTCTCTGAGTTTTCACATCAGGAATTTTCATACCTGTTTTGTCACTAAAAAAATAGATATGGTGATGTAACAGACTAAGTTGGATTGTTTCTCAGGGTTTCTATCAAGAATGCAGAGTGCAGGACTTCTTTTGGACTTCAACAGTCTGAGTGCAGCCTCTCAAAAGCACAGGGCTTCTCTGGCTAAAGCTACAGAGAATGTCTGGGCGTGCTTGTGTCTATTCCCACTTGGGAGGCCAGAATAAGGCTGGCAAATATGATGCCTCACTTTCAAACAGGCCTGAGGTGGAAGGAAAGCCAGTTCAGCGGTGTACCAGCCCAGCACTGCCTTGACCAGATCCTCCTCTACCATGGCTCGAGGCCACCCCTGTTCTTGTAAAAAGATTTAAGATCACTTTTTTTTCAAGTATGTTCATTTGTTTTCCCGAGCTGCCACTTTAATTTCCTCATGGGTATTTGTTATTGTATTCTGGAATACTTTCAGAGCAATTTAGGAAGGTAGAACCCACTTAGAAGATTTGCAGAGATACTTGCTTTACTCTTGAGGCTTTATTTTCAATCATTATTGCATTAAAAACAGAAAAAAAGGCCAGGCGCAGTGGCTCACACCTATAATCCCAGCACTTTGGGAGGCCGAGGCGGGCACATCACTTGAGGTCAGGAGTTCGAGACCAGCCTGGCCAACATGGTGAAACGCCATCTCTACTAAAAATACAAAAATTAGCCAGGCATGCTGGTGGGAACCTATAGTCTTAGCTACTCAGGAGGCTGAGGCAGGAGAATCGCTTGAACCTCAGGAGGTGGAGGTTGCAGTGAGCTGAGATCGCACCACTGCACTCCAGCCTGGGAGACAGAGCGAGAAAAGAATTTGTCAACTTCTCCTAGTTAGACTTTCCTAAGGCCCAATCTCTTCCCCTAAAAACTTAGGGAAAAATTTATGAAATACCTGCTCAAGTCAAATAAGGCATGAATACAAAGAGCTTACCACATCGTCTTCTGTCCATGCACCAATCTCAAAGGAAGGCAGCAGCTGCATGGGAAATATGCATGAAATGAAAAAAAAAAAAGTAATATTATCATTGTCTTTTTGGTTCATCCTCTTGTCTCACTCTTTCAGCTCTCAGCTGCTGCTCTGGCTTGGTTCCTCCTGCAGGTTGGGTTGAATGGAAAACAGTTTTCCTGACCTTAAGAGGCAGTTCTCAGTGCTCCAGTAATGTTCACCAATCTCTCAGTAACAATTCATGTACTTTGGGAGCTGTTTCATATTCCTTTGTTGGTACCTGGTTTTTACATCCCACAATCAGGCCTCAGCAGTCAAGGAATTTCTGACATTTTCTCAGAGACCTAGAGTCTTCCTCAGAGTCTCAGCCAACATGAGGACTGTTGGATTATTAATGAAAATTCCAAAGCAACCACTTAGTAACCAGATCATGTATTATGCCTATTCTCAAGGGGGAATTTCTAAGTGTTTAAAGATCTCATTTGCACAATATTTTAAAAACCAAATGTTAGCACCCACGGATGAAGAAGGACATGGGAAATTGGTACGGTCCTAAGAAACCCAGGCTGCAGAGTTGCTCTAACTAAAACAGATTAAAATACCTCCCTGTGAGGTTCACAAGTACAAATGAAGATGCCTCCAGAGGACTTCGGCCTGCACCATTTTCAGAGCCAAAGAACTAATTATGCCCCATGGCCATCTAAATAATAAATGCTTACATAATTTTTAGAAGTCTGTGTGTCCTATAAGTCAAATTAGAGTTTAGTACAGCTATTAGCTTTAAATAGCCTAACTTGCCCCCCAAAAATGAATTGCTTATGAGATAATATGGCAAAACGTCACTCATCTTCTGTTACAAATATTTTCTTGTGAGTGAGTTTCAAAAAAAAGAAGTTGAGTTTGGTGGCTTTTACTGTTAGTATAAAAATCATAGGGTAGGTGAGTTAACCTTTCTAACTTACAGGTATTTTGTACCCACATGCTCAAAATTCTGCTAGGAAAGGCACAGCCCCTGCCTTCAAGGAGCTTTCAATTTAACTGGGGCTAATACAGTTATAAATTATGCCTGGGGGAGTCCAAGGTCACCTGAATCTCGGTTTACTTAATGCCTAACATAGTGCCTGGCATACGGTATCTGGTAAATTTTTGTTGAGTCATTTTAAAGAATGAATAAAATTAAAGGGTGCATTTACTGGAATGCTAAGTTCTCTGGTATAGAGTTCAATGTCTATGGGTATACCATAGACGGATGTATTCACAAAGGGATTCATAAAATAAGATGGGAGAATGGAGGGCAGCACGGCTTGAGCTGGGTCCTGCAGGGCAAGAAGAGAGGTGATTCCGGGTAAAGAGAAGCAACAAGGCAAAACCTGGCATGGCGGGAGAGGGAGGGACAGGAGGGAAGGATGGGAATGGAAGGCAGTGAGTTCATGTTGGAGGAAAAAGGGTAAATGAGGCAGACAGGGTGGGAAGGCAAGCGGAAAAACCCACTAGCTGAAATGGATATGAATGTTTAGGTTTGAGTATTTATAGACAAGTTGTCAGGACATAAAGTACACACTGAAATCGATCCTGTTCTGCGTATACTCTGCTACCTGCATGTGCTTCCCTTCCCTCCAGGGTTGCCCTTGCCTCCTCGGAAACACTTGAGGTGGGTAGGAGTCATCACACACATTCACTTGCTTTAATAATGGGGAAAGGAGAAAGACTTGAGGAACAGAATCTAAAGCTGAACTGGATCAAAGAAAAATAGGTGACAATTTTGTCTCTTCACAGGGCAGCTGGACACAGCTGCAGAATCATGCCATTCCCTTCTCCCATCACAGAAGCAAATGTGAAATACGAAACTTTTTTGGTTCGTTCAAGAAACAACAGTCTGAGTTACAGAAATACTTTCCTGCATCAAGGCTCACCTTTATAGAAATTGAGTTGGGGGGAGGGGATGTGTAGTGTTATTTTTATAAAATTCCTAAATGTTGTACTAAACAAAATTGAGAAAGTATTTTTTTGAATAGAATAGAAGTTGTAAATGAAATAACTAATCACAACCAGAATCTTTGGTTTTAATGTTGAAAGGAGAGGGGGTTGGTTGCACACTGAGGATGGTTCTCCAATACGATGCCTAGGGAAACGCACTGGCTTCAGCTGGACGCTCACTCCAGCAGGATTCTTTGCACAATGCTAGCAAAGATCAGTGAGAGGAAGGCTGGAGCCAGGCACTGCTTCATGACGGTTTGAATTTGGCAAGACAGGGGATAAGAGTTAATGGTCTCCAGCCACAGAGTGGCTTACCATTTCCTTTATGTTTTCTGTACCTTGTTAACATATCAGTGTATCTGCTGTAGGATGAGTTCTAAGCCTTTCTTTCTTTAGGGAATAAAAA
Source organism: Pan paniscus (assembly GCF_029289425.2). NCBI lineage: Eukaryota > Metazoa > Chordata > Mammalia > Primates > Hominidae > Pan > Pan paniscus. The sequence goes on along the minus strand of NC_073262.2, from coordinate 75,902,157 downwards.
AAAAATCCACCCCATGACTGTCCCATCACTTTACAAATTTATTATTTACACTCCCACTGACTTTAGGAGAGAAAAGCTAACACTTGTGTGCATGTGTGTGACAACGATTCCTTCAAAGGATGTTGGGAATCCAATCTAACAGGGATCTTATAGACACAGCAACACATAACAAAGGGATTTACTGTCAAAACGTTTATTGCAAAATGGAGTCTTAGAACAAAGGAAAGCAAAGAAAAGTTCACATCAAAATGAAATGTATGACACCAACTTGGATTTCTGAATACACTGTGGACTTTGTGCTGGAATATCAAATTCCAACTATAAAATCAGTAACTGAAATAGTCTTACCACACAAGAGTAAAATTTAATCTTCCATACAAACATTATACAAGATATTTGGCATAGGACTTGCTCAGAATAACATTGCAATAGAAGAATTGAGAAAAAGTTTTTGTTAAAAAAACAATAAAGTGATAATGCCATCTATTCAAAGCTCACACTCAAAGAATATAAATATTTTCTATTATTTAGTACAAAAATTTTAAGAGTGCAAAAGCAATATGTGCAGTGTATCATATCTGACATTAAAAGATATACTATTCTGCACACAATATAAAATAATTAATGTAGGTGCTTGGAACTCTAGTTTTGAAGTAAATAATCACATGCCAGAAAGCTCCTCACAGGCAACAGAGTGCAAACAAAGGTGGAGTCTGAGAAAACACGGCTAGTCTTCTAGATTTCCTGATGGATACTCATTTTTCATCATAGAAATGCTGTATCTAGAGCTGTCAGGCTATGCTACAATTGAGAGGAGAGAATAGATTTTTATGTCTGGCAATGCTTAACACCTAAACAGGAAAACAGTCTTACTCAAAAGCAGCAAAAGGTGCCTGATTATAGAAAATTTATGCTCTGTTATATATATGGTATGATGAAACTCTGCTACTTTCAACAGGCTGCAATAAGTCTAGTACAATAATTTTTTAAAGTATTAATATTTAACTCAGAATAAGTTTTAAAACTGTCTTTCATAAAACTCTTACCATTCCAATGAAAACTCTGAAAAATAAAGTTGTACGCACAGTAATTCTGGGAGGTCATTCTGGATCACTCCTAAACCCTCCCCCGACCCCTAATTCCTTGATTTTTAATGGGGATCAAGTTTGACTACCTTAGCTAGTGTTTAAAAGTCTAACAAATTCACTGCGCGTTAAAAATCACTGGTTAAAAACCCACCCTCAACATTTCCAGAGCACCAAAAACAGTGAGCTGTAGGCTTTCAACGTCTTTTCACTGGTTATGTAAAATAGTAAAATATAATTTTGCTTTCAAAAATGAGTAGAAAAAGGAGGCTTTAAATTAACCTATAGAATTGTAGCTATCTCAATGAGTTTTTTTTTCTTTTTCTTTTTTTTTAATTGTGGAATCAGTGTAATGGGAAAGTGACCTGCCCTGGTGCATTTGGCTGTTTCATCAAGTTGCCACCAGCATTTCTAAGGAGAAAGAAACCATTTTTAGGGAAATGGTGATTTAAGATAAAGCCACGAAACTCACAAAATTCAGGTCGTATGCTGCTGTAATTCTAAAAATACATTTTGTTTTGACTTGGGTAATTTTGTTCAGGAGAAAAATAATTAGAGACGAAACTCTAAAGCTTCTGGATTTGATAAGTTTGTCAGTGGGGAAGGGACAATGCTACTGGGTTTTGTTTTGTTTTGTTTTGTTTTTTGAGATGAAGTCTCACTCTGTCATCCAGGCTGGAGTGTAGTGGTGCAATCTCAGCTCACTGCAACCTCTGCCTCCCGGGTTCAAGTGATTCTCCTGCCTCAGCCTCCCTAGTAGCTGGGGTTACTGGCATGTGACACCACACCCAGCCAATTTTTGTATTTTTAGTAGCAACAGGGTTTCACCATGTTGGCCAGGCTGGTCTCGAACCCCTGACATCAGGTGATCCGCCCACCTTGGCCTCCCAAAGTGCTGGGATTACAGGCGTGAGCCACCGCGCCCTGCCCCTTTTGGATGGAAGACTTTACTGAGCACACTGTCCCTGGCATTCATAATGTTACTATTCCTGGCACTGGGCAGCAAATGCCACCCCAGTTGCTGTGACAACCAAAAATGTGCCCTAGCCCCAACACTCTCAAACACCATTCGGTGACAGCACCGCCCCAGCTGAGAATGACTAGGAGGGTCTCATCAAATTCTACAAGATAACTTTATGAATTAAGAAAAAAAGATGAAAGGTGAGACATTTTCAGTTGCATGTCTCTGATAATTATTCCCACAATTTACATTTCTCACTGTTTCTTTTCACCTTCTCTAAATGTACATTTTTGTAAATCAAGTAATTGGAACTAAATCCAACACTGATAATTGCCATTTCAAACACTGATCTGAAAAGTGAATTAGAAGCTGTACAATATCGTCATTAGAAATTCTGCATATGGCTAATAAATATTCCTTTTAAAATTAATAGAGTCTAAAGTCTTCCAAATGATCTTTACAGATAGAGTGGGACACTATAAAATTCTGATTATATGATTTAGATTTTAGGGATGTTTTAACATTTTCAAACCACTAGAAGGACATTGGGAACAGAAAGTAATAGAGCCAACGTCACGTGGTAATGATCAATAGTCCAGTTCTAGGAGGAGAACAATTTTAAGCTCTTCACTGAGGCCAATTCTGCTGTATTCTAATTCCTTGTAGGTTCTTGGTGGTAGAGTAATGAGCTATGACCATCTCTGGAATACTGGTGAGGAAAATGGCAGCAGTAAAGAAATGAGGAAAATATTACCTAATTAATGATAAAGTTAGGTCCAGTACAGAGTCCTGTTATTTTTCTCTTTGGCCCTATTTGGCTGCTTTTATTAATGCATCAGAACTTTATGTATAATCATATGGATTTATATGTAAATTAAGAAAAAATGTCCATTTCATTCAGTTCATATGTTCTAAACGTATTGCTGATCATTCTTAAATGAGACTCAAGGTTTACATTCTTACATAAAGTGCAGGGATCCCGAAGTTAGCCCCAAAGATCCCCTTGCCTTTTTCAGCCTTGCTCAAATGTTACCTTATCAGTGGGGCCTTTCCTGACCACACTTTAAAAACCTCAACACCCACCCATGGGCCTTGTCCTCCTTCCCGGCTTCATTTTTTGGCATATACTTATCAAATGTGAACATATGATGCATTTGCTTTATTTATCATCAATCTTCACTCACTGGCATGTAAGCTCTGTGAGTGCAAAGATTTTCATGTAGCTATCTTCCAGAACAGTGTCTGGCACAGAGAAGGAGCTCTATGAATATGTGTTGAATGAATGACTATCTGTGCCTTGTAAACCCCATGCTATTGGCTCTCTCTTCAGGTGGCTGACCACTGCACCCCAGGGCATGCTGGAAAGACAGGAGTCCCAAGCCCTCCCTTCTGCTCTACTCCGAGCTTTTCTGCTTGGGTGCATTGACTCAAGTCAGGTAGTACTTCTCTATGTCTGAGCACAGACAGGCTGTGTTCATGTATTTGCACATATGTGTGAACAGACAGAGAAACTAGTAGCATGGGTATGTGGGGGAATCCATCTTTTAGGGAGAGATTTATCTACTGTTTTTGTGTTTGGTCTCACCTCAGACCAGGTTAAGCTGGCCAGGGCTCATAGTTTTCAAAGAGCAACAGAAAAAATCTGTTTAGCTTACATTCTAAGCATGTTCTCTTTATCTTTCCTGAAAGCTATCCACTTTTAATTTCATCTCATACTACAGAGAAAATATTATTTGAAACTGATAGTTTTCCAGAAGGTTACTGAAATCACTTATTTTTCAGTGTCTTCACTGGCACCATTCACAGTAGCTAACATTAGCCACTTTCCGTGGGCCTGGCGCTGTGTTACAGTGCTTTACGTATATTCTTTATTTTAATCTGCACAATGATCCTTTCAAGTAGGTACTGTTGTTATTCCCACGCCGAAGATCAGCAAACAGACGCACAAAGATAAAATAATTTTCCCAAGGTTGTCAAGCAACTGAGCCCAGGATTCTGAGTGACAGTCAGACTCTGATCCCTTTCTTCATCACTATGCCACCTAGACTGCTGTACACCTCACACCCAGAACTTTCTACTAGTTATTTCTCCCCAAATGAAGCTGGCACAGCATACTGATCATTATGTGGTATTTTTCACCTCTCAAGGGGCATTAGAAACATGTCACGCTTCAAATTCCAAGAGGCTTTTAATGATCAAATATAGTTAGAAATACTGTTAGATCATATCTATGATGATGTCCTTTCTTTAAACTTCCATAAAAAGACCCACCAAAAATATTTTGGTGTAACAGTCAAATAATGACACTCCTTTCTAATTTAGTTTGAAAAAAGTCTTAGTTCTTTTGCCTCATATATATAAAGTGTTTTATAATTTAAACAAGCTTTGACAAATAGGTGATAACATTCTGAGAATATCCTTGGCTAGCCAGGTTTTCAGAGCAGTGCCTGTATCTACTTCTAAAACACCAACATTATTAAGCAGGGTTAAAACAAAAAACAACCCTGGTAGGCTAAACTTGATATGGAAAGGACCTGTGCTTTTGCCTAAGTGAGGATAACTTATCTTTACTATTTCTTTTATAATATTTAATTTCCTCTTTAAAATAGCTGAGCATATGCTTAGAATCCTGGATTATTATGCCCCTCTAAAAAACAAACCACCACGCATACCCCACTTGCTGGAAAATACAGGAGAGGCATGAACTCACCCCCCTGGAAGCATCCCCTTAAGACCACCTCTTTCTCTTTGTATAAAGCACAAGCACAGCCTTAAATGACAGTGTGTTGTTAAGAAGCTTCCATGGCCAGCAGTGGTATGAAAGTTTGCAACATCTGCTGTTGGTTTCAAATCAGGGTATTTTTCCTTCAAATACATTACTGAGAACACTGCTCAGGCTTTACTTTGAGCAGCTGTGCTCTTTAGTACTAAAAATTCTCAGCACTTAGGTATTTCTGAAGAGCATTTTGTTATAACCTTCTTAGATCATCTCAGTATTGTTGTTGTTGGATTTTGTACTATCAATTCTTTCTTTTTTTTGTTTTTTGAGACAGGATCTTGTTCTCTTGCCCAGGCTAGAGTGCAGTGGTGCCATCGTGGCTCACTGCAGCCCTGACTGATTGCTAGGTCTCAAGCAATCCTCCTGCCTTGGCCTCCCAAGTATCTGGGACTACAGGTGTGTGCTACCATGCCAGCTAGTTTTTTAATTATTAGTAGAGACGAGGTCTTACTATGTTGCTCAGGCCAACCATTTCTGATATTACATTGTATTGCTATAAGAAAAAAAAAGTATGTCACAGAATTACTACGTGTCAAAGAACAATTAGGAGTTAAGAGTGTTCAAAATGTAAGTTTTTAAAAATGATTTGAATAAAGGAAATAAAGTCAAATACAAACTAAAAAGTATTCATTAAAAGAAAAAGCCAGAATGTCACAACTTTAAAAGTCCTATATTGTATATAGGATCACAAATTTCTATAATCAGGCACCACATTTGCTGATTCATAAATTTACTTCTTTGGCTTAATTCTCCCCCCATTTTTCTGTAAGCAAAAATAAATCAAAAGTAGAATTGATAAGAAATTACGGTCATGTAAATGTGATTGGCTAAAAATGCAGTGCTTGGCTTTCTGCCTCCTTACTGTTTTTGTACAGACTGAGATAAACAAGTTACTTTTGTGTTTTCCAAACATTTGTGATTTTATTACTTTGCTTTCTGCTTTCATTCACTATTATCCATGTCATTATCCTCCTCCTCACCGTCATCATCATCATCATCGTCACCTTCTGACAAGTCAAAATCACTGAACCCCAGAGCCATGTTGACTTTCTTCCCCCTTCTCTTAGATGTGGTTTTGGAAGAATTCTGCTTGGCTTGCATGTTTATCTGCATCCCAGAATGCATCACAGCTCCTGCTTTGTTCATTGAGAAGATATCCCCAAAGCCCATCAGCATCATGGCCTGCAGACTTGGGTTCATGCCATGGCCCTCCCCGTTACTTGTTGCTGTGATCTGACATGACATCTCTGCACTGTTTGACTCCTCTGTTTTAGATTCAAAGTAAGACTCCTCAGACATTCTTGCAGCAAGAGGCAAGAGAAGCTATCAAAAGGGAAGAAAGGACAGAAGTAAAAAGAGAAATTAGGACCAATTTAAATCAGGAAAATAGATACCACAAAATTAGTTGGCACTACACAGGAGGTAAATGATTAGTGAAATAAATGAATGTAGGGAATTATGTGAGAATTTATTTAATGGCAGATTTGGCTCCAGCATATTTGCCATAATTTATGAATGACAGGATAAATCACAACCAAAAGTTTGCAAAGCACCACAGCAAGCCAAATTTCAAATGGAAAAGAAGTTGCAAGTTTTAAGCCCTCATTTTGCTTAAAACAAAATAGTTTCTAGGATTTATCTTGACTTTTCCCAATTTCACTTTCATAAGGAAACATTTAGTTGACCATTATATTTAAAAAAAAATAAATTAAGCAGAGATTAAATCTCAAATGAAAAATTAAGAAACTTTGTACCCAAAAGAAAAGCTTAGAGGAAGCACAAAAAACAGTTCAGCAGTCTATACAGTTCTAGGGAAATGTGGGTTATTAACTCCCTTTTTATCTGGATTAGTACTCTGAATATACACTAAAAATTAGTCTAGAATTCACTTGCTTCCACTTATTTATTTATTGTAGCCAGAACTGATGTAATACTATTTATTCAAATTATTAAATAATTCACTTGTGAACAAATTCTAGATTCTGTCTCACATTTAAGTTAGACTAAGTATGTAAACACATGAAAACTGGGAAGAAAGGAAAATAGTGTTAATTTAGATTGTTCTAATACGCGCTAATATTCAAGTTTTCTTCTTTCAACAGAACTTTTTTCTGAGATGTCACCACTCACAGTGGTCACAGACATTATCTTCTACTTTACGTAATTATTTTGAACAGCCAACTTATTCCCATAAATGTTTGGGCATATCCATTTCAGGGGTAAAACTGTTAGCACATGAAAAATGTTACTGCCTCTTCTTTTGAGAAACAAGCAAATCAAGGCTTATGTTTTTGGCATAGTTTCAATATGGATACATTTATGATAAATAATGTACAAATAATATACTGGGATGACCTCTATATTCTGGTACCTAATATTCAGGATCAGTTTCCTTTTTTTTTTTTTTTTTTTTTTTGAGACAGAGTCTAGCACTGTTGCCCAGGCTGGAGTGCAGTGGCACTATCTCAGCTCACTGCAACCTCTGCCTTCCAGGTTCAAGCGATTCTCCTGCCTCAGCCTCCCAAATAGCTGGGATTACAGGCGCCCGCCACCACGCCCAGCTAATTTTTTGTATTTTTAGTAGAGATGGGGTTTCACTATGCTGTCCAGGCTGGTCTTGAACGCCTGACCTCGTGATCCACCCACCTCAGCCTCCCAAAGTGCTGGGTTTACAGGTGTGAGCCACTGCGCCCGGCCTCAATTTCCTAATTTTTAAAGTGAAGTTGGAGCTGAGTTTTTGAAAAGTAGCTTGTTCTTTTGGGAAAAACCCTCCTGGAGTTGTTAGTTCAATAACTTTAATTTCATATAATTCAACTGAAAGGTATCCATTATATGGAAGAAAACAATTGCTTTAGATCTTTAAACATTGGAAACAGGATGTTATTTCCCTTGCAGTCAAACTTCTCAGCTTCTGAAATTCGTTTTCAATTGTTAGATATTCTCAGGAACTCTTTGTGGCTCATTGTATTATTTTGAGGGTCCTTCCTCACATGAGGTTTGACTCTAAAGATCTCTATAAATGTTTCTCAGATAAGCCTATATTCTTAAAATAAATAAAAAGTTTACATCAAGCTTCAACTATAATTAGAAAATAAACATCCATATTTATGCATAAAGGATTAATCTCCCCAAATATCCTTAACTAATGTTTTAGTTTTAGGAAAGAAAATAGTGCCCTTGAAATTAATTCGATGATACAATTTTTTATGAAGTTACATAAATGTTAAACTTACATAATTAAGATGAGGCCACCTACAGGAAAGCTAAACCTCCAGCCACTTCCTTTTTAAAATGTTTATTTCATCTTTCTCTAAGAAATCTCAGTTAAAGCTAAACAGAAACTGATGTGAGGACAAAAGAAAATACCTACTTACAAAATATCTGAACATAAACTTTCTTTCCTTCAGAAATACCAGCTCTAAGCAGAAGACACATTAAAAGCAAGTACTGTAAAGAAAGAAAACTTATCTCCCATAAGGAAAAAAGAAGAAAATCTCATTGAGATTGTGCTGCAGGCTGTCCATTGTTAGATGGTAGCCCTCAGAGCAGTTCCTTCACAGAAAGTTTTGTGGGGTTAAAAACTCAAGCAGGCAACCTACCGAGCACACAGAGCTTTATTGTAGAGCACTTTATTACGCAACTATGTTACTAAGAGCAATAATGTGTGCAAGGCAGCCCATTTCTTAGCAAAACTGATGCCAATAAACTAAAGAAAGGTTCTGAAGCATATATGAATGGGTAAAGTTTTTTCTTACAATACTACATTTAGAAAGAGTCAAGCCATGCAATGCTTTACAGCTTTAGATTTCAATGCATTTTAAAGCAAAACAAAACCTCGCAGACTTCAGAAGCTGTGCTCTAGGGACAAGGTCACATTTTTGCTCCTGTCCCTCATGAGCTCTGGGAGAAGCACTGCTCCTGTGCAGATCCCTAGAGTGAGGCTTTCAGAGGCTGCCTGCTGCCACTCAGCCAGAACAGGAAACTTCCCTCATCGTCTTTCTCACAAGCCAAGTTAAATTCACAGATAAAATGTGGCACTTATAAAATGTTCCATGATAGTGTTAGGGATAGCAATTCAATTCATTTTGGAATTCCCTGGAGAACCAAAGTCCTTTTTTTCCAAGTTGAATCTGATAATAAACATTTAGCTTCATGGTATTTTCCCTTTTTGGATATCAGGTTGCTTCTCCACACAAGTTGGGAAGGAGACAAACTATTTTATTCTTTAGACACTGGAAAATACTTTGCAATTGGGCTCTGGCTGCTTAATGAAGATTAAGACTTTTAAAGATAGGAAAGCTTTTTGAAGATCACAAAACGAGCGGCATTTCAGTATTTTTTGGCATCACCATAGCAACTATCAAAAATGAATTTGAAATATATGTTTACTTTTAATCTACCATTACGTGGGTAATTTTAAGTGAACAAATATTGCCCATTAAAAACCCTGGGGAAAAAAACAATTATAAATTTATACTTAATTCCTGAAAATGTTATGCCATTTAAAATAGGAAAGAATGCTGAAATTTGATTAGACTTGAATAATATATCAGCATGTAAGCTCAAGATTAGTGTATAACCAGTGAAATGCTTAAAAATAATTTTTATATTCCTCTAAATACAAGACTTGGGAGAAAACAAGATACTGCCTAGGTGTAATAAATACTGAAAGCTTGTCCAGAGAGAATCTTTTTCCAATATTTTGCTGCCCATGATCATAACACTAAATTGAGTACGAAATATTAATGCTTCTCATTTGCATGTCATCATGGTTAGCTCCATTTTAGAAGGAAAACATGGTTAAGTTCTGACACATCAAAGACTCTGTTAGTCAGTGAGCTGCTGGAGTTACAGTTATTAATGACTGAGTGACTAGAAGGAGTTAATCAGCACCGAGGTGCATGTTCTGAGACTGAGCAGATGGTGTGAAAATACATCGGATTTTATTATTGTAATTCTAATATACAAACACACTGACAGAATAACAGTTCTTAAGGAAGGAGCCAGAAATAGGATAAGCTTTTCTTTTAAATCTCTGGCATTTTATTAATTGAAATTAGGTATGAACGCTGCTTGAGTCCACACGCGGGCCCTTTAATACACGGGCGCGAGGCAGGAAATGAGGAGGGGGCGGCGGGAGGCAGGGGAAGAGGTGCCATGCTGCCATGCTCAGCCGCGCAGCCTACAGCCGCATGTGGAAAGACGGCGAAGGGGGAGGGTACTCACCGGGGTGTTGGACTGCTCTGTCAGCTTTTGCTCCCACATCTTTAAACGTCTTTCTCGTTCTTTAAGCTCCTGCTCCTTAAAGCTGAGATCACGCTCTAGTTTCTTTAGCCTCTCAAGAGTTGCCTCAATTTCGCACCTGCACGGGGATAGCTGGTGTAAGTCTCAACTTTACTTAAGAGACATCAAGCGCTTAGTGGGTCCATCAGAATGCTAATCAAAGTAAAAGACACATGCTGGTGCTTTAAAATCAACCAGGAAACTGCCGAAGGAGAAGGAATCTTTCATGTCCTTAAATATCAAGGGTAGTTTCTAGCTTGGAAAAATAAGCTCCAAATATTTCAACAAAGTGTTGAAGGGCCACTGGGGTGCAGCATAACCTATGGAGCTGGTGTCCTGGTACAGCCATTTAGTAAATGCTTACATTTATCTAGCTTTTTACAGTTCGTAAGTGATGTTATATATGATCTCATCTTATTCCCATAACGGTCCCAAGAAACAGGTATTAATCTCATAGTATAGGTGGGAAAATGATATTCAGGTTAGGTGGTCAACAACACACCATCAGTAAGTGGTTGAGATGACACTTTAGGCTACACATTGGCTGAGTAACCCAAGCAATCAATTGACTAACCTGTCTCAGTTTCCTTGGTTGAAAGGGGTGGTGGTTATAGTACATTAGGGTTCTCCTACCTGCCTGATCCTTAGACTTACATAGGCAACTTGTTTTTTTAAAAAAAACACACCAGAACCCAGCAAAACATGGATTTCTAGGACCCTTCCTTAGAGCTCATGAGTCAGTAGGCCTGGGTGGGACCCTGGAATTTTCATTATTTTATAAAAGACCCGAGTAATTTTTACAATCAAGCAAGTGTAGAAAACCCTGGGCCAGATGAACACTAAGGTTCCTTTTAATTCTAATAATTTTTAAAGGAAGTTATCCCCTTTGTGCCTATAGGCCAACCAACCTCACCACTTGGAACCATGTGCCATGTTACAGAAATCTGTTCTTCACAGAAAGTGGAACTGGTACCATGGCTCAGCACAAATGTTTTTCTCCTTTAGGGCTGTTGCAATGTTTAAGTCTAAATCTATGTTTTGAAAACTGGAAGCTCTTTCCCTTGAGTTTCTGAAAAGCCTTTAAGTAAGCCACAATACTGAGAGAATGAGGGAGAGGGAGAGGGAAGTCAAGGCTAGAGAAGGCACTGGAGAGAAGGATGCAGAAGATGGGAACTGGGTGACTATTGCAGAATAGCTGCTGGGTGCTGCCAGCTACTGCTTCCAGGTGCCACTGAGGCAATCCTGTGTTGTGATGGCATAATCATGATTGAGACGCTGACTATGGAAGGTAGAAGCCCCCACATCTAAGTTAATGAATATATGTAACCAAAGTCTGCCTTTTTCTTTCTAGGGAGAATAAGAGTAAGTGAACAGTTTACTCTTACTGGAACATTCCAATGCTCTTACAGATAATAACTAAGTGAATGAAAACAAAAAGTTCAGGCATTCACTGGCAAAATCCAACTCTGAACAGGTATGGAGGTGGGTCTGGATTTGGCTCAACATTTCACTTCCCTACTCGTCTGAAATGCACCTCAGAGCAAGGGAGGCAGCAATCAGGTGTAAGTAGCTTCTGCTGCACTGCCCACAAATATCAACAGCCTGTGCCTTTTACTGGTGCCATCTGAAAAATCATAAAAGGCTATAAGTCCCATTACTGTCCCTAAAGAAGGCAGTGAATCAGCAATCTTTCAGAATTATGACTGTACCATAAAATCCAAATTTTATCCCTGATATTTCTGACAAAAATATTATGCCTATGCACGTAAACAAAGTTTTTATTTTTCAATGGAGGACTGAGGGGAAAAAAACGTGAAAAACCTTAGGGTAAATTTTTGTCACAAAAAAAGAAAAGAGTGAGCCATCTTCAGTCACTGAGGCGGTCAGAAGGCAGCAAGGAGGTGGTGGAGCTGGGTGCCCTCAGTGTGCGATGGCAGAGGCCTGGGGACAGCATCTACACAGCGCTTCTGCCGACCCAGTCCCCACACCCCTGCCAGTGAGACAGATATCACTGATGTTCTTTTAGACCAGGGTAAATGGCCACTACATTCTATTTCACTTGTAATTTAAGCCAAAGATGCATCTCAAGTTCCAGCTTTGAGAGCCTACTGCGATTTTGAGCACTTCCAGAAAACAGATCAAGAGTTAAATGGACGGAAAGCTGTGACACAGAAACAAACACCGAGTAAATCTCCTTCCTCAATCTGTCTCTCAGGCTCAGCTTTCCAACAGCACTCCCAACACTGCAGAGTCAAATCGTGTGTGAGGTTATATGCCATTAGAGATGTAACCCCAACCCGGAGATGACAAAAAAAACAGCTGCTCCCTTGGTTTTTTTGGTGCATTGTTTTGCATCAAATGCATTTGTTGATATATTTATATAAACTTCTTGTTCTAAAAATATAGTTTAAATGTCTTAGTTGATGAAAATTATGGTCTTCTTGTAAGTCAAATCCAATCAAGGTCACTGTCAACTAGTATCAATTTTCCATATGCCAAAAACAGGCAATGAACTGTAATTATCTTCTTTCATCAGACAGAAACTTACTTTGAAATAAAAGGTCAATTTGTAAAAAGAGTGATATAGAATATATATTACATGATAAATGTATAATCTGTTTATTAAATGTGTTATATATTACATGATTTGTGCTAACATTGCACAAATTGCAAAGGTTACATTTTTGATCTCTGGTTTTTTGTTTTTAAGAACGCACGTCATGGTGAGAGTACTTTGGTCACCACGGGAAACACAACCAACCAAGTGTTTTGCCAAGAGACACAGATCAGAACGCTCATCACAACACTGCATGGCTCATTCAGTGCAGGTTGCCACAGGTCTACAGTCACATGGTTAATGAAAATCCAAAACAGGACCAACAGGATGACACCTTTTCTGTTCTTAATGCTCATTGCCATTATTGCTAGTAAGTCAATGGGAGGAGAAATAAGCTGAAGATCTGATGACTGAGGAAAAGTCTGACACTAGATTTTGTTCCTATCATTTATTAGGTCAAAGGAAAGAACACAGTTTATGTGGTTTTTAATAATGTAGTTTTAAAAAGAATTTCAGAATAACCATTCAGTTTTCTAAAAATACAAGTTGCATCTGGTCTATATGTAGAGGAAGCTCTGCCAGAAAATAATCATTTGCCAGAAACACCACAGCAGGATTGGAATCAGGCTGCACTGTGATCACGGTGACTCTAATTTACTAAAACACTCTTTGGACACTAGTCATGTGGTTTCAGACACTAGATAAAAGTTGGGGGGAAAGGGGAGTAGTCTGAATGTGTTGTCTTTTGAAATGTTGAGATTATCTGATAAAAACATATAATTCTTTTCAGCAGTTTACATATTGAGTTAGACACCTTAATAACCTAAAATGATCATGCCCTGTAATATTTCTCTTAGCTAAAAAGGAATTCAGTCAAGTGAATATTGCATGCTAATGAGAAGACAGCACGACAACGGCCACAAGTCTAGTAACCGCACTGTACAGCATGGGTGCAAGGGCAGGCCTGTGCTACCAGACCACCTGGGTTCTGTTACTGTATTCTGTACTGGGTTCTGTTCTCAGTTCTGTATGATTTTGAGCAAGTTACTCAATTTACCTTTGCATCTGTGATATAATTTAGGGTTGCTATGGGGATTAAAAAAGAAAATCTAAATGAAGTACAAGCATCTGGTAAGAACCTAATAAGTGACAACTGTGTTTATTATTAAAATTACTATTACAGTCCTGTTTTTAACCAATTGCCTGCTTCAGTGAAAACAGCTCTACTGCTTCTCAAACTGTGGTTTACTGGTTCAGGTCAAGATATATATTCTCTCTCCAGCTCTCAGAACAGGATTAACAGTTCCTGAAAGATGAGGAGGCCCCTTAGGCAACTGTATGCCTTTTACTAAAATACTTCACTGTCTTGTATCTCCTTTTCCCCCCGTTCTCAATCATCAATTTTATTTCCCTCACTTTCATCTTCAAGCATTTTAAAAATTGAATTTATCATCCAACTAGTCCATGTTTAATGTGGAAGAAGTAGGGAATAAAGATATACAAATAAAAAACACTCTCTATAATCCCATTACCCAGTGATAACACTGACTTTTTGATACTTTTCTCTGTGTACATATACACAATAATATATATTTATTTTATAAAAAATAGAAACATTCTAAACAAACTAGACTGTAGGGTCTACTTTGAAATCATTTATCAGATCTGTGATTTTAGGAATGACCATATTCTGTATATGGAGATACCATCATTTTAAATTTATTTTAATTCTCTGTTTATTGCACTTTATACCATTTCTGGTTTACCCTTTTCAGTGATGTTTTGCTGAATAAGTGTCCCTACATTTTTGCACAGCCTTCTCATTTCTTTTCTTTCTTTTTTTTTTTGAGTAGGATCTCACTCTGTAGCCCAGGATGGAGTGTCGTGGCCAGATCTCGGCTCAATGCAGCTTTGACCTCCCCAGCTCAAGTGATCCTCCCACCTCAGCCTCCCGAGTAACTGGGACCACAGGTTAGAGTCACAATGCCCAGCTAATTTTTAAATTGTGAGTAGAGATGAGGTCTACGTTGCTCAGGCTAGTCTTGAACTTCTGGGCTCAAGCAATCTTTCACCTCGGCCTCCCAAAGTGTTGGGATTACAGGTGTGAGCTACCACGCCTGGCCTTGTTGACATACTTTAAAAGACTCCCTATCTTGATATTAAAATCTTACTAATCCCTTCGGTAATAGATCAAATAGCATTTTCTCCAAAATCCTTTTACTATGTCCTTGGACTAGATCAGATTTCATAGCTGTATGCTCTCAGACATCTAGTATATTTCTCTGTCATAATACTTGTCAAAATAGAAATGCGATAGTTTTGAATATATTTAATAGTTTAACATTGGACACTTGGGCTGGAGAGCTCCACATGCCCTGGGACTCTTGTGCTCATCGCTACAGCCCAGTACCCGAATGGCAACAGTCGTTCTCACACCAGCAGAAGTTCAATGAATGGATAATGAATGAATGAACATAAGAAGTACTTTTGTCATGGCAAACATACATATTTATATTCTCTTGTATAATATCACAATCTCTTTTTATATTATTACCACCATGGTAATTTTCTCTCTTGCTTCCCCAAATATTTACGGAGCAAATGCTGTGTTCAAGGCACATTTTGATGCTGTGAGTGATGAACAAACGTGATTGTCTGCCTCTCTTATATTTCAGCCCGTGAGACACACATTAAACAACTAACTGCCGAATTACTTCTTTTTTTTTGAGACGGAGTCTTGCTGTATCGCCCAG
This sequence comes from Pan paniscus, assembly GCF_029289425.2. NCBI lineage: Eukaryota > Metazoa > Chordata > Mammalia > Primates > Hominidae > Pan > Pan paniscus. The sequence continues at coordinate 75,886,739 of NC_073262.2, read as the reverse complement.
GCTGGAGTGCAGTGGCGCGATCTCAGCTCTCTGCAACCTCTGCCTCCCGGGTTCATGCCATTCTCCTGCCTCAGCCTCCCAAGTAGCTGGGACTACAGGCACCCGCCACCATGCCTGGCTAATGTTTTGTATTTTTAGTAGAGATGGGGTTTCACCGTGTTAGCCAGTATGGTCTCGATCTCCTGACGTGATCCACCTGCCTTGGCCTACCAAAGTGCTGGGATTACAGGCGTGAGCCACTGTGCCTGGCCCGAATTACTTCTTAATTCCAATAACAGCAAAGCCTATGAAGGAGATGCTCTCAGAGCACATAAAGTGGAACCTGATCTGGGGTCAGGAAGTGTTTCCCTGCAGACGTGTTATTCAACTGCTATGTGAATGATGAACAGGAGTTAAGGTGGGGTGTGACGGCAGGCGTGGTACACAGCTGAAATGGGATAAGCTTCAAAGAGAGGAAACTGCTTGTAAAGATCCTGAATAGGGGAGAAATACGCATCTGTTGAGGGACTGAAAGCCAGAAATTAAGGGGAGCATGATCTTCTTAAGCTGACACTGGTGAGGCCACAGTAAGGAGGGTCTGGTGAGTCTTCTTAAGTATTCTGGTCCTTTTCATTTCTTGAGAATGATTCTTGCTCTGTCACCAGGCTGGGCTTGAACTCCTGGGCTCAAGTAATCCACCAGCCTTGGCCTCCTGAAGTGCTGGGATTACAGGCATGAGCCACTGTGCCAAGTATTCTGGTCTTTGTCTTAAGAGTAATGGGAACTCATATATGGATTTTAAAGGAGAATGATCTGATGACATGTATACTGATCTCTTACTGCAAAAAAATATTACTTATTTTGTTTTGTTAATTATCTCAGCCCAGAAAAAAGTCCCTTATACCTAGACTTGAGCTCACTGTATAATTTTTGTATCCCTAAATAAAAATTCATTTCCCTCACTAGCCCTAGATAGATATTTCAAAGGAATAAAAATAAATAAGGTTATTGTAAAACAACAAACAGAAAGCCCAAAGAAGTATCTAGTAACAGGAGTAAACAACGCAGTAATTTTCAAAGTGCATGCAGTATTCATTTGGCATCAGCAGATGGCGTAAGGCGTCATGTTACTGCCCACGGCTATCAGGAGCAGAGATGAAGTTACCTAAATCTCCGCTGAGTCAGGGGGGGGAATAATGTCAGCTTCCAAACATGCTATTTATAGTCATGCATCATGTGACCTGGCTCAAATGTTTCATCCTGGGTTTACTCTTCCACTCATGCAATACAATTTTCTCATTACTAAATTTATTTAACAAGCTTTAATAGGATTTATGATATCAAGTTTTCTTTTAAGAGTATTTTTGATGTCTCCCTATCCCCCTTCACTAGCAGACACACACTGCTCAGCGAATTTCAAGGTAAACAGTATTCTTGTTTCTTACACAACAGAGGACAAAGCTTCTTAACAAAGTAAACACAGAGAAATGTCTGGTAACCATCTTTTGTCTCAGAAGACAGGATTTCAATTTTTTTTTTTTTGAGACGGAGTTTCACTCTTGTCGCTCAGGCTGGAGTGCAATGGCATGATCTCGGCTCACTGCAACCTCTGCCTCCAGGTTCAAGTGATTCTCCTGCCTCAGCCTCCTGAGTAGCTGGGATTACAGGCATGTGCCACCACACCTGGCTAATTTTTTGTATTTTTAGTAGAGACAGGGTTTCTCCATGTTGGTCAAGGTGGTCTCAAACTCCTGACCTCAGGTGATCTGCCTGCCTTGGCCTCCCAAAGAGCTGGGATTACAGGCGTGAGCCACCGCGACCGGCCTCAATATTCTTTTCAAATACTTACACAAGGCAACAAGCTTGGAGAAACACTATTTCTTGCTTATGAAATGCAGGACTTATAAGAGTTCCAAAATCATAAAAAAAACCTTTTCTTTTTCCCTAAGCTATGGTCAGAAATCAGGACTATCATTCAGATCTCTGGTTCACTTCTTCATTGAGACGAGTGATGGTCTTTGAAAGCCAGACGCTGTGGCCTGCTGTTGGGGCTACCCACCTCCACTCCGCCTTGTTGTGTAGGAATGAGTTACACTTGTCAGGAAGGCTCGTGTCATTTGACATGGACTCCAGGATTGAAATGATTTGCTTGAATGATGGCCGTTTCTGAAGAAGAGAAAATAAGTAATCATTCGCTGGGACTTAGGAGATATTTAAGAGAAAACGTAGATACTACAAGCATAGTAATAAACTCAACCCACCATAACAAAACATGATACAATGTCCTGATGTAGTTATTTTACAATCATCAGATCACTCAGGTTTAGGGAGCTCTATTCTTTATTTTCGGTGAACTATTCACAAGGAGGGATTCAGATGCTGTTCTCTATCATGTGGCCTAAGGTTGGGATAATTCATGTTTTTTGTCCAGGAAGAGAGAAAACTAATTCTCTCTTTTAGTTATGATTAAGAACTCCTAAAAGGAAACAGTGAAGTCCTTTAAAAATCTCCGTGATAAAGCCAGTAAAAAGTTAACAGTAGACTGTGTGTGGTGGGATGTTAGTGTTCACTGTAAAATTCTTTCCACTTTTATGTTTGAACATTTTTATGATAAAGCGTTGGGGGGAAATCTACCTATCAATCTATTGGAACTAATAAAATTTTCTAAATTGGTTTGTCAGAAAAAAAAATTCAGGTACTATGCTGATTACCTGGGTGAGGAAATAATCTGTACTCCAAACCTCCATGACACACAATTTACCTATATAACAAACGTGGCCATGTGCCCCTGAACCTAAAAGTAAAGTAAAAACAAGAAAAAACCCCAATTTTAAAGCCATCATAACTTCACTGTTCTCAATATTTATTTTCTGTTATAATTAGCTTTAGTGCTAAGACACTGTAAGGTACTGTTCACTAGAAATGAGCAGTGGTTAAGTGTGTTTCTTGAGCTGGCAGTAACTATTCTAGTCTATCTCTTTAGACTCTAGCCAAGGTTGAGACAAAAGGTTAAAACAAAAAGAGAAAATAAAAAGGATGATGCACATTCTCTCTTCATCATGCCTCGTAATTACGCCATTACTGAACAAATTATAGTTGCAGCAATTAAAACATGCATTTTAATTTAAGAGCACAAAAACAAGAAGAAACAATGTTGAGGTGGCTTGCTCTCAGGATTTAAGTGCTTCCTACATTACTAAGAAAAGCAATTTTTCCATTTCTCAGAAATATAAAAACCTAGGATATATAATGAGTTCTGCCATTATTATTCTCTTTCAAGGGCACTTGTGTGCATGTGTGTGCCTGTGTCTTTCCTTGAAGAGGGCATACATAGATAAATGTTACTGATATATATTAAGCCTTCTAATAAGCAAAGAGGAAAATGCCCTAAGTAGGAAGCTTGAAAAATGTTCTATTTATCTTCTTTAACTTTGTCCTCCTCTTAATTTCTCCCAGCATGTATCGGGTTTTAAAATGATTTTTTTTTTTTTAAGACAGAGTCTTGCTCTGTTGCCCAGGCTGGAATGCAGTGGTGTGATCATAGCTCACTGCAGCCTCGACCACCTGGGCTCACCAATTGTCCTGCCTCAGCCTCCCAAGTAGCGGGGACTAAAGGTGTTTGCCACCATGGCCAGCTAATTTTTTAGTTTTTTATACAGAGGGGTCTCGCCATCTTGCCCAAGCTGGTCTCAAACTCCTTGTCCCAAGTGATCTTCCTGCCTCAGCCTCCTAAAGTGATGGGATTACAGGCATGAGCCACTGTGCCTGGCCTGAAAAATGTTTTAATCATTTGCATAAGAACTAATTATATAATAAAGGATTTTCATTTTGCAAGGAAAAGCAGCAGGAAGAGCTAATGAATTTTTAAAGAATAATTTCCCTACATTTAATCATTCTTAAAATAAGGTGAAACTCTTCTGTAATTGGATGACCAGCATCCCTAGAAAAGATTTAATTTTATAGTCAGAACCTACTCTTGGCTAGAGGTTATCAAAGTGAACATTTAAGAGGTGATAACAATATAGATTTTTGTGGTAATAATATTCTATGAGTATTCTGGTTACAGAATACAACACTTTGTCTAGGATCTTATATAAATTCCTCTGAAGCGGATTAGGTTCCTTTTAGGCATCACATAGGATTTGCTTATTCAAAAAAAAAAAAAAAAAAACTGGGACCATTTGTGAAGCATCTACATACATTATTTCTCTATTTGTTATCTTCATTTTATAGGTAAGGACCACAAGTCTCAGAAGAGTAGGAAGTGCCCAGCATCACACAGGAAGCAAGTTACAGAACCAAGGGCTCTGTTCGTAAACTCTTCAACATCTTTTATCACATAAGGGTAAGATACTACTTCCTATTGAACTTATGACTTCAACTTACTATTATTATTTTTGGAGACGGCGTCTTGCTCCATTGCCCAGGCAGGAGTGCAGTGGTGCAATCTCGGCTCAGTGCAACCTCTGCCTCCCAGGTTCAAGTGATTCTCCTGTCTCAGACTCCCAAGTAGCTGGGACTACAGGAACGCGCCACCATGCCCAGCTAATCTTTTGTATTTTAGTAGAGACGGGGTTTCACTGTGTTGCCTGGCTGGTGTCCAACTCCTGAGCTCAGGCAATCTGCCTGTCTTGGCCTCCCAAAGTGCTAGGATTACAGACGTGAGCCACTGCACCAGACCAACCTATTTTTTTCCCTATTTAGAAATGTCATTTTAGGACCTGAACCAATACCCACCTTTCCTTTTTTTCTCCTTCTCTTCAATAAAATATTTTGAGCACCTGTTGTAAGCCACTAGAAGGACTTGACATTTACCTAATATCAGCTTTCTCTTGCATACATCACCACCCCGCCCCCGACCCTCATTGCAAAAGAACAGCAGTTCTATAGGTGGGCTGAATATTTTAATCTAGATGTTAATACTCTAAAAATTTAAGGACTTAAAAAAAAAAAAGAAAGTACTTTAACTATTGCTCTACATATGTGCATAGGACTGGCACTAACTTCTGGTTGAATTGCTACGTATTTCTAGCCAGAAAATGGATGTACCACTCAGGAAATTTACTGTGGTCTGGCTACTTCAGGCAACAACAAATTTGGCATCCACTTTCCAAATTGATGTAATGTGCAATAGGCAAATACATGTAACAATTACCTCTACACCCTTATAAAGCTTGCCGTCCATCTAGGAAGAAAATATGTCTTTAAAAATACAGCTGTACCAGGTAAGGCCCAGACTGTGGTTTAGGAAAAGTGCTAAGCCTGGGGTGGGATAAATAGAATAACCAAGGAAGACTTGATGATGAAGTATTCAGAAGAGAAAGAAAAGAAGGAAGAGAACTTGTTTGGGAATGAAAGTATGTAAGGTGTGTCTAGAGGAGATCAGCAGTGAGAGAGTTGGAAATGTGGGCCGTGGCCAGGTATATAACCAAATCAAATACAGGGGACATGTCACTGTTTAATCAGAATAAAATTACATGAATTTAGAAAATAAAAATCAATCTTAAACTTCCTTTATACTTCATGTGGCTGGAATGCAAGATTTCTTTGGTCCTAAAGGGTTAGCTTACTACATTTAAAGACATGCCAGCTGCACAGCTTCAAGACTGGGCCTAATGTTCTTGTTGTGTAAGGTGGATGTACCATAAATGTACATTCTTAGAATTTTAATTAATGTGGTACTGAGTGCTCAATTAAGAAACTCAAAATTTGCTTTGCATACTGAAATATAATCACAATTATGGAGATCTAGTTGCAATAATCAAATTCAATGCAAATAATTTCAGGCAAAATTTCTATTTATGTATCAGAGAGAAACATATGTCCAAAATGACTTCTACATCACAATGGACATATAACTAGTAAGAAGGGTAGGGAAGGGGTAGTATGATACCATTTTAACAGTATAAAATAAATGTTTTAAAGGTATGATACCATTTTAACAGTATAAAATAAATGTTTTAAAGCAAGCTTGAAAATACGTGCTTATAGTTTCTACTGAATTAGTTGCAAAGTGTAGGCATTTCTCTTAATGCTTAAAAATCCCCATTCTACAAAATCATGTACTAAAAATTATAGGATCTAAACAGGAGTAGGGCAGACCATTCAAAAACCATGCAACTGTGTCATCAAATACTAATAAAAAGAACAACAATCCTAAATAAAATACTAACACAGTTTAAAAAGATTATTCTTTAGTAAAAATAATACTAGGAATATCTAGGACTCTACTTAAAAAAAAGGGTAAGGGAAGTCTAAAGACCAGGAGTGAAAGCAAAGATTTTGCAACATGTACGCAGCACAGTTTGTTGCTGGGAGAACCAACAACAAATTCTTCCAAGTTTAAGCCAAGCCAAGCCAAGAAGGAGCACGTGGAGTGAACAGGCTTCATAGCACTGGTCCCTTGCTGCCTTGTTGGCTGCATTATTACACTTTGTGCTCAGTGCAGAACAATGTGTTGGGAAACATTATGAACCATCAACATGAATTCTGTGTTATACTAACATAGTCCCCAGTCTCCATTCTCACCAATTGCTTCTGAGTTATTCCCATTAAAGAAACATATTGTAGAAGAACAGAGTATATTTTATGGCCATTCTTCTTGGGGGTCAGATTGGAACAGGGTTTACATTCAGTAAGAAATTTGATTCTTTAGTCTTTCTTTTTAGTCTGTTTAAAAGATCAGTTTTAATACCTCTATTTCCACAAAAAACTGGACAAATTTAAACTATAAAATTTTTGTTCCTTTCTTGAGTGTAACTGCTCTCTTATTCTAATCTTTAATCTGTGAGAATATTTTTTATTTTTTATTTATTTTTATTTATTTATTTATTTGGTTTTTTTTTTGAGACAGAGTCTCGCTCTGTCACCCAGGCTGGAGTGCAGTGGCACAATCTTGGCTCACTGCAAGCTCCGTCTCCCGGGTTCATGCCATTCTCCTGCCTCAGCCTCCCAAGTAGCTGGGACTACAGGCGCCCGCCACCACGCCCGGCTAATTTTTTGTATTTTTAGTAGAGGTGGGGTTTCACTGTGTTAGCCAGGATGGTCTCGATCTCATGACCTCATGATCCGCCTGCCTCTGCCTCCCAAAGTGCTGGGATTACAGGCGTGAGCCACCGCACCCAGCCTATTTTTTATTTTTTAACTCATTATGGAAAATTCCAAAATATACAAAAGTAGAGATAACAATATAATGAACCTCTATATATTATCACTCAGCTTCAAAAATTATCATGGCCAATCCATTTTAATCTATACCATCATCCATTTCCCTTCACTTTGTTTTGAAGCAAATCCAAGACTAGCCTATCATTTCATCTGTAAACATTTCCATATGTATGCGAGAGTCTTTTAAAATGATCTTTGCAGGGAAAGGATATGGGCCATTCATGGTCAAATGTGATAACCACATGAAAGCCTAAGCTTTGGAATTTCTCCAACTCTATTGTGGAGCTCAAAAACATCACTGAAGCTGGACAGGCAGTACATATCAAGATGCTCTAGAAGTGCTACTTTTGTCTGCTCTTTGGCTAGAAAAGCAAAATAGTGCAGTGGTTAAGAGCAGGGACTGTGCCAGACCTAGTTCATGTCCAGCCCTACTACCTACTAGCTGTGTGGCCTTGAGCTCATGATGTAACCTCTGTATGTCTTGGTTCTTCATCTGTTAAATGAGGATAATTGAAGCATCTATTTCATAGAGATATTCTGAGGAATAAATGAGTTAACATACATAAAGTGTTTGGAACAGTGCCTGGCATATTCTAAGTACTGTGTCTTAGCCATCTCAATAGCATATAGGTGCAATAGTTATTACTAAAAATTAAAAACAAAACAATAAAATTATTTATACTGAATTCAGAATGTCAAAGCGTGCTATGAGAATGAGTTAATAATGAGTCTCTAGAGATCAAGATTAAGCAGATGTCAACAGAAAACCTTAACAGTCAATCTGGGGCTCATAGGAGCATCAATCCAGCTTTGCTTTGTAATGAATTTTATTACCGTAAGTTTTAAAAACTGAAAGCCAAACAAGAGAAATTTCAGAATTCTAAACAATAACAAAAATACATATGTATACCTTGGCATCAGCTTCCCAACACTGATGTAACAGTTCAGCAAAACTTCTGGGGCAACTGCTTGGAATGGTTAATCTCTACAATAGAGAGAGGGGAAACAAAACAAAACAAAACAAAACACAGGGATTTATTCATTAATGTCAGCAAACACCGTATCTGAAGGGTCATAATAGAGTTAATTTAAGAACATAAGGCATGAAATTTAAAGCTTCCATTGATTAATATGTGACAAGTGACAATTTATGTTTAGATCTGTAATCTCTGAAGACTCATACTTTTTCTTGAAAGGGAACTGTAGTGAACAGAGAAGTCAGGTTCAGTACAACTAATGCAACAAAACATAAAATATCTAAACAACTACAGTAGGAGGGGGCAAGTTGGAACTTAAATATTAAATATAAAACCATATGTCACTGTATGTTTATAGGCAACTTGCGATATATGTAAATAGGCCAGGTAACTAGAAACCAGTTTAGCTTTGGCAGTAGGTATACAACTCTGAAAACATCTGAGCACAGATCACAGAGATAATTTTAAAAACTCTGCATTTCTCAGTGGTAAATAAGACATTCTGAACGTATGACTGATTACGGCTTTGTTTTGGTCAAACCCATATACTTTAAGGACCCGATACAACAAAAAAAATAATGTGAGGATGGTCCTGTTCTAACATCCTACAGTGGTGCTTCTCATAGAACTTGTGGTGCCTCTATTCCACAGAAGCATTTTGTGTTTGTTTTAGAGACTGGTGGGTTGCAACCGACTTTTAAGTATAACAGGTCAGGAATGCTAGACAATTCAGTATACCATACTATCCTGCATAACCAGGAACTCCCCTGTATCCCACAAAATTTCAAATGCCCCATTTACATTCATGTAAGTAAAACAAGCAAACAATGAAGTTTATAATTTTCTGGGCCTAGAATCTAACTCTAACTTACAAATAAACACAAAGTATTCTTTTGAACAGTTTTAAGATACACTGAACGCTGCAGAATGCATCTACCAAATAAAATAAATCAAAGGCTTATTGATTCTTGCATGATTCATAACTTTATCATGATTTCTGACATAACAACAACAGTGCTACTCCCAGTACTGGAGTCGTTAATACAATAACAGCAACAGTGCTACTCCCAGTACTGGAGTCGTTAATACAACCCAACTCCATCCGGGTGCATTTGTAGCTGCTGAGTTCTATTTATCCCCTAAAACTGTTCCAAAATCTCCTCTGGTGTGGTCATGCTTGAGCATTTGTACACTGGAAAACATCTTTCATTTATTTCTCTTTTATATTACAGTTAGAGCATTATGTTAACTTACAATATAATGTGTGTAGGTAGTTGTGTTACCTTTGAATTTCACCTCAAGGGAGTGTAAGGGGTTGTTAACATAGTTGTTATAAAATGAGCATTGGGTGTGATGGAGTTGAGAACTGCTGTAATAAGTATTAAGACTTATTCCACAGTTTTGTTTGCCAAAGAAGTTTTGCAAATAAAAAACTTAAAACTGAACTTGGCTGGATTTGGGGGAGGCTATGAGAAGCTAGAAACATAGTTGCCTTGACAAGAAAACTGACAACCTGTATTCTGAATTACAGATAATCCTAAAATCAAAACAAAGTTGAAAAACAAAACAACTCTCTCCAAACTAAAGGCCGTGCTAAGCACTTTCAAACTTCTAGTCTTGTGATTTCACAGAATAGGACAAGATGTATTAAACTGTACTATTATTTTACTGTAAACTGCAGACCTTTTGATGAAGGTTAAAAAAAATTCAGGTGTTTACTTTTTAAAATATAAAATGGTTGGGGGCTGGGAATTAATAAAAGTAGACTATAATTCCAATTATGCACTTGAATGTACTCTGTAACTAAAAATAATGAGTTTTCGTCAAGGGTAACATTTTTCAATACAACTTCGTCTCAACGTTTTCCTGAGAACTGAATGTGAGCTGGCTGAATATGGAGGATGATCATTTCTGTGATCTTTTCTTACTGAAAAACTGTTTAGATACTACATCGAAGTCATTACACAAGGAAACACAATTATTTTAAATAATCTGACATGGCCAAATATCAGTTAAATCTAGACTCAGACACTTTATGCAATGGATTATTTTGGTGCGTTAAAAAGTACTTTAAAATAGAATTCAAAGTATTTAAGTCCTGATTACATAACTGTGGGCATTCCTAATACATGAAAACATTCTGAAATAACCAGATCTTAGCACCAGGTTTGCAATACTACTTAAAACTTAAATATTTTTAAATAAAAGTTTCAAATTAAAATATTTCCCAATCACTAAATTAGGCATGACATTTTTAAAAGAGCATATTCATTTTTGCACCATTTTCTACATAAGATGTAAATTTTTTTTTAAGTCAAGTTTTTATCTTTTTCTAAAGTATAGTCAAGAACAGTGGATTAAGTCTTATGAAGATTTCTGTTAGTCAAATAGTTTTGTTATTTAGAACAAACACATTATATGTAAGAATTTAAGTATTTATAAAAATAGAAATTATGCTACCAGAACATTCTGAATGATCACTGATTGAGTACCATGGAAATGACAAAAGCAAATGTATCTATCTGTTCCATTTAAAAAATGTATGAGTAATGCCCTCTTAATTTCATGCCTTCTATAAAGGTTCATTGTTTACTTTGTAAAGTTTAGCAGTGCTTTATGAATCTAGTTTTAATAGGATTTAATATTAGAAATATGACTGTTTAAACATCTTATTTTATTATTAAAGGATTAGAAGCAAAGATCTTCAGATATAATTTTTAGAAAGTATTGATTTTTCTATAGATGCAAAAAGTAATCTTAAATGGTGAAAATGAATAAGGTCTATTGTCTGGGTAAGAGTAATGCGCCAATCTCAATTCCCTGGTCTTGACAGTATACTACAGACATGTAAGATTTCACCAGTGAGGGAAGCTGGGTGAAGAGTACACAAATTTCTTTAGTTTTTGTTAATTTAAAAAACTTTTTTGGCCGGGCACGTTGGCTCATGCCTGTAATCCCAGCACTTTGGGAGGCCGAGGCAGGTGGATCACTTGAGGTCAGGAGTTCAAGACCAGCCTGGCCAATATGGTGAAACCCCATTTCTACTAAAAATAAAAAAACTTTTTTGAGTCAGGGTGTCACTCTGTCACCCAGGCTGGAATGCAGTGGTGTGATAATGGTGGCAGCCTTGACCTCCCAGACTCAAGGGATCCTCCTACCTCAGTCTTGCCAGTAGATGGGACTACAGGTATGCACGACCACACCCAGCTAATTTTTTGATTCTTTGTAATATTTTTGCAAACTCCTGTGAATCTATAATTATTTCAAAATAAAAAGTTAAAAAAAAAGACAACTCTAATACTTGGATATAGATATTATAGATGACTAGATAACATTTAAAATGTCTTCCTGAACACTTGAACATGTCTGTCTTTATTTAAATGAGGCCTGTTAAAAATACGACTTTCTCTTTTCAACCCATAACCCAAAATATTCAATAGTAAAAATACAGTAAAAGAATTAGAAGTTGAAGGGATTTTGTAAATTATGTTTAAGTCAAAGCCTCAATTTTGTTATGAAATGAAATAAATCCTTGTGAATTATCTTTATGCTATGTCAACAGAATTTATTTTGGAAATGGATACCTCCATTTGTGAGGTGAAATGAAGATACCTTCTTAAATGATGATGTTGAAACTTACATTGAAACTTAATTTCCATATTTTTGACAAATAAATATTGTACAGAATGAGAATAGCAGATAAATATCCTTGTAATACCCAATTTTACTAAAGTTCATTAGAAAGTTGAGAAAATGTATTTCACCATGTAGGCTTTTTTCAACTAACTATTATATTTAATGAATACAGTGTGGGAAGTATTTGAGTAGTCTTCATCAGTTATTAGCTGATCATCAGAACATATCATGAATAAAATAGTAAACTCTACTTTCTGGGATCTCTGGGGAGAAAAAAGACTGCTTCTGCATGTATAATGTTGAAGAGGTTCTGAAGGTTATTCATGGGTGATTCCAATCCTCAAGTCAACTATCCAGGCAGCTTCTAAATTCATTTTTTTCTTCAGCTTTAAAAATCCTTCACGGATACTCCAGTGTTTTAAAAAGTGCTTTAAATTTATATCTATTCTGCCACCCTTTAGATATTATTTAAAAATATTAATTATTCTGTCTTATACATATTTGGAGGGTCCAGTTAGCTAAAAAAAAACAAAAACAAAATAAAACAAAACAAAAAAAAACAACCTTTCTCCTAGTTTATCTTGGAATAGTGCAGAGGGAAAAGATTACACTGAATGTTTTGGTTCCAGAGTCTACACAAGGTCAGTAATTTTCTTTGCTTTCATTTGTAAACCCAGAACCAGATCTCTAATCATCTTACTGGCAAAAGAAATACAACAGAAACAAGTGTTTCCTCATATGACGACAATATCAGTCATCCTGTGTGTAAGATCTTATTTAATAGCACATGAGGAATTACTATCACTTTTAATTAAAACAGAACAGCTCCTGTGAAACAATGAGTAAGGCACATTCTTGCATATAACTCCTTTTCATTTCTTAAATTGGCAGCTCTTTCCCATCAGTTTCAGCTATCATCAACATTTCATCCACTCCCAATGAATCAGGAGGAAAAATTATATGGTAACTCTGGATTATGTGATCTAAAAGATGGAAACTTGGTTTCTCCTAGTCAATAGCAGCTTTTTGATTATTCTAGTTTGTTCCTGCATTCACCTGGGAAGCAGATGAATCTAATTCTTTTAGAGCATTAAAAGGGAATATTTTTATATATTCACCTTTTTGCAAATTATTTTATTCTAAGGTTGCAGTCTTACCCTTTGTGGAGAGCACAGATAAGATTTGGAAATGAAGAAGTTTTGTGAAATAAAGTAGTTTTGCATTGCAAAGACAACTGCTTGCTTCCATTACATGATCTAAGTTCTCATAATACCTTGATATTGGATGCTTCATCCTTATGCTGAGAATTTCCATGGCTGTGCGTTTCAGTCACAATTTTAAACCTTTCAAAATGTAGTTGCTCTCTTTGATATGAATGTACCATGTTCTCTGATGTAGGCTCATAGGTCCAACTAACTGAAAGCCTCAATTTGTGGGAAGAAGAGAAGCGAGGCTGGGGACACAGCACAAACGGTGTTTACGCCACTGAAGTTCTTTTGAAATGGAAAGACTCTGCATGAAGAAGCGAACAGTTATGCCACTGCCTCGCCAATTCCAGTGAGGAGCTCATCTTCAATGTAGTGTTCAACGTAGGTGGCAAAACTGTAATTTTTCCCTTTTTTGAAACTATTTTTTCTTCTTTTATTTTTGAAATTCTCATCTAAGCGACAGTTTCTTGTACTATAGTGACTCCTGCTGGGAGAGGTAAGTTGAAGTAGCTGAAGGTCTCTTACAGATATATCAACTCCCGGCCAGTAAAAAAGATGTCCTAAACGCAGGAGATGGAGTTAAACTGTTCCCCTACCTTGGACGCAATGGCTTCTTTCATCACTAAGAACAAACCCCTAGGTTTTACAATTGAGACTGAGAAACTAGTACAGTACTTGTACAATTTTTGATCTACAGCATCACGACGTGAAGCTGCAACAATTAGATGTAAAGGGTCCATTCATGAGGAATAACATCACTTTGACCCTTTGTGTTAGCTCCTACTGCTAATCTTTCCATAAGCGTGAACTTACTTTCAATTTGAAGAAGATGAAAAAGTCTTTTGCAAAACCCCAATACTGTTTTCTGATCTATGTACCTGAATGGAGAAACGTAGTCTTACCTCGTTTTTTTCCACTACAAGCCAAGCTACTTGTAATCCTTCCAAACCTTTAAAGGGGACCTCCCTTGTTAGCATCTCCCAGAGAACCTGGAACAAAAAGAAAATGGAATTTTTATTCTTGTACTTTATATTTTTTGGTACATATACTGAAACTTTATCTAACATGTAATTGTATCTAATTACCAGACACAACCAACCCCAACTGTAGAAACTTGGGCAAAACAATTAAGCATACAACTTCTTCCATATATTAAATACTTTTTACGTTCTTTTTTTATAAAGAAAAAACCTGGTTTAGAAATTAGGACATCTAGAGCCAGACTTAAAATTTTATGAAACCAATGGGCCTGACTGATTTAATGTCATCTCATAAATTATCAGAATTTTTATGTTCTCACAAATTAGATTGTGTATTTTGTTAAAACTCTACCTTCAATTTCTGATACATTTGTCTAGGAAATAATAACTGGGAATTCAACAGTATTTTAAAAGGTTCAATAATGGTCTCATCAAAAATAACTGAGCCCCAAATCCAAATCACTGGCTAACCTACCTACCCCACAATGGTAGATACTTGCAAAATTGTAATACTTAGATTTTACATGTTACATTTTAGATTTTGGAGAAATCTCCCTCAAAATGAGTCAGTCTAAGGGATCTATTTTCATCTACCTACAATATAATCTATTATACCATACTCTAAGATGTAATAAACACTTTCTATACATATAAGATGACTATGTGAAAGTGAGCTTATGTGTGTGTTCCTCTTTGTGCAGTTCTTGAGATCAGTATGATTATTAAATCTGAGTGGAATGCCCAAAGAAAGCAAATTGATGCTAGGAATACTGCTGATTTTGGGTTCTCTTGAAACACTGAGTAATGGAGATTTGTATACTATGTTACTTTTCCCTGTTTATACAAATGGAGTTCAAAAATGTGAGTCTACCAATACTCTGTAAAGTGCAAAAACAATTCTAGTTTTATCACTAATAGTCCTAATAATAAAAACCACCACCGCTTATTGAGTACTTATTATATTCCAGATGCCCTTTTCATATATTACCATGATTAATAGCAATCCTACTGGATACATCTTACCCTTATTTTATAGGTGAGGTAACTATTTAAAAAGTTAAAAAAAAAACTTGCCCAAAGACAGTCAGTTATCCAGTGACAGAGCCAGACTATGAACCTGCTGGCTCACCCCAAAGGTCAGGCTCTTGACTCCTTTTAATGTGAGTGAAGGGAAAGTGACAGTACTAGAGAGAATGCGACAGGCCCTGTCTTAGGTATGGCGCCCTGGGAGAAGCAGGAAGAGAACCAGTGGCTTCGACTCAGATTTCCCTTGTTTTAAAAACAAAAGCTCATTTCTAATAGGAACGTAGATGGAGCACACATACTCTAGTCAAGCAAATCATAGAAACCTTTCATTCCATATCCACTATTTCCTCAGCCAGTGCTCAGTCTCATTTCATCCATAACACAGTAAATGAATTCTGGCTAATACGAAGATAATTAGCAGGAAAATCAGGGAAATTGGCAGATGCTGCTCAAGCAGGAGAAAAAAAATTCACTGAAGCCTCTTTGGGCTTTTAATCAAGTGTGTAAGGTACTCCTTTAGAGGAGCTACTGAATAATTCTATTTGAGTCACACAAGTGATTAGGAAAAGGTAAGGGGCATCCCACAAGGGGACAATTCTAGTGAACACCACACGTAAAGGAAGGGTGACAGAACAGGTATGCAATCACCCTGACCTACACAGGGAGGGAGGCTGGGCAGCAAGAGGGCTGAGCAGGAAATGGAGCCCCTCATTTGGCTGCAATTACCACTCCACAGGGGGATAGGGCTGGGGAGGGGAAAAGATATGAAGGGCAAGTAAATTAATGGATGTGGCATTCCTAAGGAGAATGGGAACAGGGAGTTAGCTTCCAATAAATCAAACGCTCCAGACCCCCAAACGCACAGATGAGCAGTGCCTCTTCTGAGTTTGGCCTGCAGGTATGATACACGCCGTGTACATGTGTGCACACATGCACAGACTGAATTTTGTGAAGTAAATTGCAAATCCAAGAGTTTGGGGAGACAACACCAGAAAAACATTTACGTCATTCTTGATTCCAAAATATTCTGCTGGAAAATGTCCAAAATCTAATAAAATTTAAGTTATATTTCTCTGAGAGCTCTAACCGTGAAAGAAAAAAATAAGCCAATTTCATTTGACTCCCTCTGTGTCTCTGAAGAGCTACTACAGCTGAGGGAGTTACTTGATGGATGTAAAAGTGTCTGAGGTGGCGTCATTAGCTGCTATGTCCTGAAGCCCAAATGAGGTCTTTAGTTTAATTCCAGTATCAGCACATCTCATGATTTCCTTTTATTAATTCCCTGGATTTGGGAATGTATCAAAAAGCAGGTGGTAAAAGATAGGACATCAGCTTTTTTTTTTCACACTAAACAAAAATCACATTTGGCATACAAAAGTAACTTTACTGAGGAAGTCACTTGGAGGTCTAAAAATATATTAAATGATGCCTAAAAATACCAGTTATGAGGATTCAGGCCAAATATTATTGTGATCTTTCACCTTAAAAATATTTTCCGACTCATTTTATATTGAGACGTCCTCACATTTAAACTGTGCTCACAAGGAAAATTTATGTTTTCAGTTTACAGAATAGAAACTTGGAAAAGACTACGTACTTTTTCTGCCCTTTCTTTTCCAAACAATAGAAAGCCATTACCTGAGCCCAGCTTGTTCTGGAACAGTGCTCACAGACAAGCCAGGCAGCCATGCTGTCTCTTAAGCCACTATGTTTTCAAGGCTGGTTTTGGCTGAGAAGCTTCTAAGAAGGTAATCCTTTCTGCATTGTCATTAGAATAGCTTTTTTTTTTTTTTTTTTTTTTAAAGAGAGGCTAGGCCTTGTGTTCTCAGAAGGCTTATTCTTTCAGTGATTTTTGCTTTTCTTTTTTTGTGGATAACATACTAAACACTCTTCCAGGTTCAGTCCTCCAAGAGTTCTCATAAGAGGGTAAAAAAATCTCATTTCTTATAAAATGGAAGGAAACAATTGCCTCCCTAGCAAAGTTTACCAGCTTAAGAGCAAGGATCATAAAATCCACTTCTGGCATTCACAGCACATTTATTTTAAGGCAGTACAAGGTTAGTGAGTCTTGCCATTTGTTAAGAAGCAACAAAGGTTTATCAACCTGGGGAGGGCTGGTGGTTTTGGGAGTAGTAGGGGCTAAATTCTTACAGCAGTCTAAAAAATTAGAAAAACAAAAAGCAAAAATATATTGCAGTTTTTTGGGTGGATTTAAAAAAAAAACCTTTTTTTAATGGTCTTATTCATCTGTATGTGACTGCTGTGTGTAGAGGGGGTTTCAATGAACAGAACAGACTCCCAATGAACAATGGGATATTTAATGCAAATAAATGCTCCTACTGACAAAGGAGTCTTGGCTACTCACCTATTTTTGAAAAGACATAAAAAATTCAAAATAACCACATTTTGAATTAAAATAGGTATCATTTTCCAAGTTTATGGACCACAAACTTCTAAAACTAACATGGTCCCAACCTTAACAATATCCTCACCTGCTCTTTTCTATAACATCTACTTTGAACACATAATGCTTTCTTCATTAAAAAAATACCTGTGGTTGTTTAAATAAAAAGTCGCTGGAAAGCATACCTCGTATTTTTTCTCTCATTAATGGTGTTTATTTAGAACAAACAGAATGAGAAGAGGTCAGAATTAAATATGAGGTTGGTGCAAAAGTAATTGCAGTTTTTGCCATTACTTTTAAATGGCAAAACTTCAATTACTTTTGCATCAACCTATACAGTCCTGAGTTCTTGTTTATAATTAAATTAGCATCTGTACACTTTTCTGAATGGAATTCTGCTGACACAACATTCTGTGAGGCAAACCAGCATTCCAAGCAAATGCTGTCTTCAAGACTCACACAGCAGAAGCTGTTTTAAAACAGACTCACTCACTGAAATGGCATTTCTGTTTCCACCAGGTAAGGGAAGGCTCTAGCATGAATGCAGAATTGATATTCCACATCACATGATGGGGTGGACAGGTTCTGCAGAGCAACATCCAGTGTGTAAATACAGAGCAACACTGGAAATGCTCAGTGGCTGGTGGTCGAGTTTGTTTCAGTAAGTGAAATTACTCCATAGGATGGTTTGTTAAGCATTTGTTAAATCCCTCCAAAACCAAACCAAACTAAGCAAAGGTAGGGTCAGCACACAAGTAGAGAGAAAAGCTAATCCACAAAGAGACGTGTTCAAGCCCTTCTACTGAAATGTGGTGCATAGTTTCTTAAGTGAAAAGATTTTTAATAAAAAACACTGAAAATGTGCAGCTCCAGAAAGGTTGACTCAAACTATGTTTAAGAAATGGGGTCAATGTGGAATGTATGAAGAGATTTTAAAATGATACAGGAAAAAAATCCTAAGCTCTGCAAACAGAAGTCACTCTTAACATCTTTTATAGTTTATGTGTGAAAAGGAATTTGTGCTTGGCTACTGGTACTAAGATTGTACTTCATCTCAGGAAAAGCAGAGGGGGGCATTTCACACCAAAGCCCTGGCAACTGTAAGGCTTTGAAAGAAGGCAGCATAAAGTTTGTTTTCATATATGAAATAATATTGCGGCTAAAAGTTCAATCTATGTATAGTTGTGTCTTAAGGTCAAAAATTTTTGAGATAAGGAAATTCAAACACTTGGGGAGAATTTTAAAAGTAAAAGCACTGTATGTGTGTGGACTCATAAGTGCAAAAATGAACCTCAAAAGTCTTCTAGTTCATATAAATGTGACAAACAATTTAAAAGCTGTAACAGTCTACAATAACTATAACCAACATACATATATACCTAACACCAACAAACATGTTTATATACATTTATATACACATGCACATGAAAGGAGTGGGAGCAGTGGGCTCCTGGTGAGCCACTCTGAACGGTCAAGCCACGTTCCTAAACCACGCTGCTCATCTTCCCAAGCCCTCTTGTTCCAGGGAGGTGCCCGCAACGATGGCCTGCTGCAGAATACAGAGTGGCTTTTTCATGTTTGATGGGTTGTAAGAAACAAAAAGCCAACTATGACATCTATGAAGACTATGTAACAGAAACTGTAAGTGGCCCTCAAAGCCAAAAATATATATTATCTGGTCCTTTCTAGAAAAAGTTTGCTTGTTCCTATTTCAACAGGACAAAACGAGAGGCCGTTCCCAACAAGCAGGCTAAGAAAAATTTAAATTACTCTCAGGTGGTGTGTGCCTCAATAAATAAACGTTTGGTTATAAATGAAGGAATGCACTTTCACAAGAGAAAACAATCTTACAAAGAGTCTTAAATTGCTACAAATAACCCATTGTCAGAATATCCCACAGATGAATGTATGATAGTTAGAATGTAGTAACATTTGACATAGGAGACTAGTTTTATAAGCTAGTCTCCTCTGAAACTTAAGTTTTGTTCTTTTTTTCAATGAGAAATATTTGATCACTGTCTGTAATAGCTTATAGTCTTCATTCTTAAGAAACCAGAATCAAGGGATATCAGGTATTGATTTTTTTTCTTTTTTTGGATATCAGGTATTAAGCCTGATGTTACTCTTGCCTTCTGACCTTTAAAATTCTAGCCTTCGGTCAAAAACATACTTCATTCTTGAAATGATTTTTTCAATAGCTAACAAAATTAATCTTTATTAATTTGGTATACATAGGATGTGTTATGATTTACAAAAAGCTAGTCACTGAAACAAGTCCAAAACCTGTGAAGCCAGCATTAAATACCTAGAGACTGAATAAAGAAAACAAAACAAAACAAAACAAAACAGGTCTGACAACGTGAATCTCCTCTTGTGTCATTGGCTACCACCTGCAGTAAGAAAACACAGAGGTTCAGGACGAAGAGACATGCTGATTTGGACCTAAAACAGGCTGCTTCTTTACCCATTACTATGAAAATGCCCTTTTAGGAAGTAATAGTATAAACAGCAGGGCAGTATAATAGTATAAATAGCAGGGCAGTATGAGATGTAAAGACAGGGAATTCCAAAACTATTTTGGACTTTTTAAAGAATACGTAACATTTTAGGGAAAAGTTTATCCTCAACAAAAGGCAACAAATGAATTGCTTCCTCCAGCAAAGAACTCTCCCACTCCACTTCCTTCTCTCTGATAATGCAGGTATAACCTATTCCTCAGGAAATGGCCCATCTCCAAATTCCTCCTCCAGGAGCTTCTGCTCCTTAACGGATTCATTCCTGTGGTCTCTTCCTTGAGCACTCCACCCCCTCATTAGTCTATTCTCTATGTGGCTCTGCTGTGATTCTTATGTAATGCCTTAGAGTCACGCTTCAGATAGTCACTGCTACTCTAAGACTGGCAGCAGACATGGACAAGGTCATCTGGTAAGTGCTAAGTACATTTTCTTTTGGACTTTTAGAAACCGATGAATCAGTTTAATAGTTGAGACTCAAAAGTTTCCTGGTAATTAACTCGCTTGGCAGATCTATTGGTGATTTTATACTGTTTAAGCAATCCATTACAATGAAGTCCTGTTCCAAATGATCCACATTTCCATTGAAATTACAGAGAGAGTCCACAGTCACATTACCACCCTGTAAAAAATCATTCTCACAGGCAAAGTGGAGCCCAACACTATCTCGGATTCCATTTAATTTGTTTCTTGGAAGTGGTGTTGGTTTCTTCTCAACACAGGACAAAATAACTCCGATGATTAAAAATGATTAAACATTTTGGCAACTAGGAAGCGTTCTCCAATGGTGCTGCTTTAGGCATTCCACCAGCAGTACAGTCTCAAATAAAAATAAAACCATGTTAAACTGTATCTCTCTTCTTTTGAGTGTTTGCTTTTTGTATTTCCTTTAGTAAACAAGAAATGAGAAATGAACTCACCACACCATAGGAATATGTGTCACAAGTTTCTGACACAGGGAGACTTTGGATAACTTCTGGAGCCATCCATGGGAAAGTTCCAACCAAGGACATGTGTGTTGTATGGTTATGGAACCGAGAGGCACCAAAGTCACAGATCTGAGAAAACAGGAATCAGTGTCAACTTTCTACTTATTGGCTAATTAAGGGATTATCAGTTACAAAAATCTACATCTGAAATTAACAATTTTTTTAAGTAAAAGAAATAGTCCTACCTTCAATACTCCATCAGCAGCTATAACAACTAAAAAAAGAAAAAAGGATAAATTATGACAATCATCTAATTTGTCTGAGCTGTCTTCTACTGAAAAAAACCATAAACTTCTATTTCTGTCTTCAATATGGGATTATGAAAGGTGAAATCAATGTATTTACAGCATTGAGGATTTTGCAAAAGGGGGCTGACATTAAAACAAAAACTTAATTCCATTAGGTACTGATTAAAAAGGCTTCTGAGACACTTGTTTTATCCAAATGCAGTACTATCCAGTAAGAACGGCACAAATTAGTAGTAGTTAGGAGAACCAAATTTTTACCTGGGTTCTGCCCATGTACTGCCAATGTGATACTGAGGTAGTCATTAGCTTTACTACTTCATATTATATATATGGTTTCCTCCCAACTGAGTGATTTTTGTTAAAGGTGGAGAGAATATTCATTCATTCACTTGTTCATACATTCATTCATTTAATAAATATTTGCTGAGGCTACTGTGGGTAACGCCATGTATAATGCTGTGGAACAGGACTGTAAGCAAGTCTGCCACTGTCTTTGCTCTCAGGGGGTTTATATTCTTATCAGAGAGACAATTAAATAAACATCTACAACAAACTGGGATAGATTCCATGATGAGAGAAACAATACTATAGAGCCAAAGAACAATGATATCTGTGTCGAGGGAGGTCAGATGAAGTTTCCTGTAAGAAATGATGCTTATGCTAAAACCTGAAAAACACAGGAGTTAACCAGAAAAAGGAGAGCTGAGGGAAGAAAGTAGTTTCCTAGGCAGAAGAGAGAGCCTATGCAAAAACTCAGGAGCAGACAAAAAACGTATGGCAATTTTGGAAGGTAGATGCCAGGTCAAGAAGAGAAAGAGAAAGCCAATGAACAATTTTATGTGGAGGAATGAAATGAGCAAAGGTGCAGAGGGGAGACTATGTCAGAGAAGAATAGACCTGGAGGCAAGGGCATCACTTGGCACTCAAGGTTTTGTGGTCCAGGAGACAGATGAGGACATCTGTACTAAGGCAGTGGCAAAGGACAGGAGAAAAGTTGACCGAGTCAAAAAATATTTAGGATGTAGGATCACCTAGGCTTAATGAATGGCTGGATACTGGGGGAGAAGGAAGCGAACTCAAGGATAAAATCAGATAAAGAAGCAATACAGATTCATGGTTAGAACAGGAGCTCTGGCTTTAAACTGTAACTACTATTTATCTCATTTCTGGCTTGGGCAAACAGTATTGCCACTCAGTAAAAGAAATGCAGGGATGATTTTTCGGGGTTAGGGAGAAAATGAAAAGATTAATTTGGACATAATATATTTTAGTGTCTTAAAAAATATCTATGTGGATGTGTCTAATCAGCAGATAGAAAAATAGTTTTGAAGTTGAGATCTGTTTTTTGAGTTAATATGTAAATAGGGCTTTTATGGGAGTGCAAGAATCAGAGCATAAGAGGAGATGAGTCCAAGGATAAAGTTCTGAAGAACTGTTTCAGATGTTTCTTTTGTAAACCGTGCAGTGCCTTGAACATGATAGATGATCAATATTTACTAGTTACTGATGATTTTACCAAGGAGGGAAAATGATCTTTGTATGATCTAATATTTGAAAATAGCCTCAGGGTAAACCTGGTACTATAAGTAATAAGCTACAAACTTTTACAAATAGAAATGTAAATATTAATTTTATATTCAGCTTTCTCATTATAAGATTAACAAGTGCTCACTAGAAAAACTGCCATTATAAAAATACATAACATAGAAAGTGAAACTCTGGTTACCTTTCCAAGGGAAAAAGAATTGCTATAAGTTAGGTCTATATTCTTTCAATATCAGTGTATGTGTGTTCCTATTTAGTAACTATAATACATATAACTGTAACTTTTTAAAATGGGGACATTCTCCATTGTTATATAGTCTTCATAATGATAGCAGGGATAAATCCATAATTTAGTTAATCATTCCTCTTTTGTAGAAGATTTAAGATATACTGAAGTCAAATAACATAGTTAAATTGAAATTCTGAGCATGAACTGAAAATTTACAAATTCATAAAACTCTGATCTTTTCTACTACAGCCTAGATTATTTCCTAATGACTTCCTGTTAGCTGACCATATATCAAAAGTGCTTAGTTCCAAGAAGCTTAAGTCTAAGAAGAACCAAAGAATACATGATAACCTAGAAGAGGAAAGGACAATCAGACGGGGTTAAATTGGTGGTCCAACCAGGACTACTGATAAGTGGAAGGTGCTGATAACTTCCCTCCCCACCCCCATCCCTTCACCCCCTGCTAAACACACACACACTCACACACACAAACCTCACAGTCCTGAGGCATGTGCAAGGGTACCTGATTGATTCATTCCCTGGTTCTCTTCCACTACTTGTCATCACCACCCATTCTAAGGATCACACTATTAGCATATACTCATTTTAATTAAAGATCTCCTAAAAATAGATAGTTCTCTTCCTCCTTACTGAGAAGGAGCATTTAGAAAGCATGTAAATAATTAATTGATGGGAGGGTATTCAGAAAAGTGGCAAACTCTGATGTTTACTTTAGCTAGTGCTATAACGCTACTGCCTTTCTCAGATAACTCTGAAGTGATGTAACAGAAGAAGCATTCTGTTACCACTCCTACTTGAAGGTAATGTCTAATCCTGCAAGTTATTTTAAAATGCTCACCCTCCAAATTATAAGATACAGGGCCATAAATAAGCTTTAGAAAGTACAGAAGAAGAGAAGGAAGAAAAAGAGAGCCTTTACTTTCCAAACTTCCAAACATGTGGCTCATTTCTGGGCACTACTCCAGGTAATACAGGCATGACTGGCATCAACAATTCACACCACGCAATTCAGATGCAACAAGAACAAAATTCAAAATTGATAGTGCACAAAGCCACCTAAAAATAGAAGACTAAAAATATATGACTGCATACTTTGACACAGCAGTATCTCTTTTAGAAAATGATTCTAGGGAAATAATTAGGGATGTCTTGAAAAATTTGGCTGAAATATTAAGCCCAACATTTCTTATCAGAGAAAAAATGTAAACAATTCAAATGTCCACATTCTGGGCTATATTTATACAGTGAAATACTATGCAGCTTCTTCCAATAATGTTGAGATTTTTGTTATTTATTGACAGTAGAAAGGCTTCCATGGTATCAGCAGTGAGTCCCATAGTAGGTTACAAAAGATATGTAAAAGAATGATGCTCATTTCTACATGCAAGTGTATGTAATTTGTAATAAAATAGGTAAAATAAAAACATAACTACATTACCATTTCTTGACTTGAGGTCTCTGTGAATCACCTTGACAGGAGCCTCCATATGTAAATAATGCATTCCTTTTCACACAAGAAGAAATAAAGGCCTATTAATATTTTTCAACATTACATCAGTATTACCTTTCATAGTTTTTCAAAGAACTCAAGAGCAGAAACTAATTCACATGTCTTATTCTTCCATGACTGATAAAATGAAAACAGAATATGTCTACATTAGTAACATGTATATGTGAAGTCAAATTTATAAGCTTTAATCTCTTAGAGGTTGGAATTTGACTGTGGGTAAATCTAGCTTCTTACAATACCTAATAAGGACACCTTAATTTTCTGCAGTCTGCATGAAAATAGCACAGTAACCACTGAAAGGAGGGCTCCACGACTAAGGTATTCCGCTACCAACTACCTTCTAAATCTGCCAAAGTTCTGAGTAAAATTTGTGGTTTTCATCTGGTTGTCTGCAGGTACCCAACTGCAGATTCTGATGTCCAGTTACCAAAGTTCTGGATGTCTATGGTTACCTGGCTGCAGCTTGGCTTTTTCTCAGTACCCATTCCAACAAGACCTGGGAGTGGATGTGGGGTAGTGGTGGGGAGAACTGGGAGGACTGATTAGTTACGGTTGGTAAATAATTTTATGATCTTCAGATAAAAAAGTATACAGTAGTTACAAAGTATTTCATTCCTTTTACAAGGATAAATCTTTGAGATAATCTGTATTTCAACATACTCCAAAATTCTTTCCATCATATTTATAGAGCTTTATTATTTTGAATATAAAATTATACTTTAAAGACACATTTTATGGTTACCACTTTAGTAGTTTTTGACTCTTTCTGTATTTACGTATTGTCTACCCCTTTAGAATAAAAAAAGGATGATTTTCTACTAAAATATATCCTCTTTATTTCTCAAGTTGTTTTTTCTAACTAATGGCAGAAATAGCCTCCCCCTCACCTCCAAATCAAATAGGCTTCTTTTTAAAATGAACAATGCATTGAAAATAATTTAATAAGAGGCTTTGGCTTTTTAAAGCATATAGAGAGGTTAATTTTTAAATCTTTATTCTTCTACTATTTTAATTATGACATATTGAAGAATCATGAAAGGACAAAGAAAATTTAAACTCTTGCCTTTTAATGATATCACTGAATGATATCACTGAAGAGTCAAGTTAACACAAGTATTAGTAATTATGTGATCTTAAATAAGATGTAACTGGGAAAAGGAAATTTCTCTTCTGATAAGAAGTTCTACATCCCTCAAACTGCAAAAATTCAATAGTTACAACTTGGGTAGCATTTAATAATCTATATGACTGGATTTCATAGTTACCTCTCTCTTGCTTTAGAATCAAATTCCTTAATAATTTTTCAGGTAGAATCTGTATAATTACTATTACTGGTAGAGATAGTTTCTACACTTGCTGACAAGTAAGGATTTCAAAAAACAAGACTCAAATACAAAAGCTTTAAATATAGGCACTTTCCTTCCTCATGGAAGATTATAAGAAAAAAGTACCATAAAGTATTAGTGTACGATGCATAGTATACATTTAAATAATATTTCATATAAACAATAGTCATCACACACACATAAAATTCTATTTAATGTTTTTGTAGATCCATCTATAATTCTGCCTTATATTTATTGCAAACAATTAAGAAGGCTGAAAAATACTTTCATCAGGTGTACATTCAGGGTTTCCTTAAAAAAAGAATTGGCAGGTGTAACTGAGGAGACTTTTGGGGAGAACTGGAATGAGTGGTGACCATTTTGAAACTGGATTGGAGTTTATCTGCTTTAATTGTTCCTTTTAAGCATTGCTGATTAGCTTGCAGCAATTTCAGATATACTTGCTGGTCCACCCTCCATTATTCTCACATCTAGAAAGAAGAGAATCTTTTTTTGCGAGAAGATATTGTCTCAACAGCAATGATGCTGAGCAATGCCTATTTTAAAATGCATGAATCAACCTTTGCTTAAAATATTCATTTTCTGATTTCTCAACATATCATTGCTCCAGTGGATTCAATCATAGGTTAAACTGAAAGGTACATAGCTGAATTTGAAACAGAATCAACAAAAATCAAGCCTTCCTACTTAATCTCTTAAATTCTTAAGTTCTACACCCAGCTTATCAGAGAAAGCTGAAGTCATTCCTAAAGCCTTGATTTTTTTTTTTATGGGCCATCTTATAGGATTTTTAAATGTTAAGTATTACTTGCGTCCATAAACCTACAAGCCTCTTCCCTGCCTCACTCTTCTCACCTGAGGTCAAACACATTAGCCAGACAGGCAAAAGGGATTTTATTAATCTGCAGTTTTGGACACCATCAGTGGGTCCAATCCCATTCTCTCCTTCCCTTTTTTTTATTTTTATTTTTTTGAGACAGAGTCTCACTCAGTCGCCCAGGCTGGAGTGCAATGGCCCAATCTTGGCTCACCGCAACCTCCACCTCCCAGGTTCAAGTGATTCTCCTGCCTTAGCCTCCTGAGTAGCTGGGATTACAGGCATGCGCCACCACGCCTGGCTAAATTTGTATTTTTAGTAGAAACAGGGTTTCTCCATGTTGGTCAGGCTGGTTTTGAACTCCTGACCTCAGGTGATCCACCTTCCTCGGCTTCCCAAAGTGCTAGGATTATAGGCGTGAGCCACCGCGCCTGGCCTCTCCTTCCTTATTTTTAACTCTGGTACCAGTTTGCTACCTAATTTTTTTTTTTTTTTTTCCTAGACTGAGTCTCACTCTGGCTGGAGTGCAGTGGCTTGATGTTGGCTCACTGCAAACCTCTGGAGTTTGAGCGATTCTCTTGCCTCAGCCTCCCAAGGAGCTGGGACTATAGGCGAGTAGTGCACCACCATGCCCAGCTAATTTTTTGTATTTTTAGTAGAGACAGGGTTTTGCCTTGTTGGCCAGGCTGATCTCAAATTCCTGGCCTCAAGTGATCCACCCGCCTCAGACTCCCAAAGTGCTGGGATTATAGGCATGAGCCACTGCACCAGGCCCAGTTTGCTACCTAATTCGATTCCTTCTCTTCCTTGCCCTTCTGATGCAGAGCACTAAAGCACTCTTGAGAAAACACCAAGAATGACTCAGCTGATGTGGAGCCAAGAGACTTATCCCTCAGTCGGGATGATGTGGCATGTGGTTAAGGGGGTGCAGGGAGAAGAGTTTCCCAGGCTGGGAATCAGGGATGCTTAAGTAGAGCACAGCAGGAAGCAGAGTGACTGATGTTAGCTGTTTTGTTTGCTGTCTATCTATTCTAAGTGCCAATAAAGTAATAACATGGGTGTAACTGGCTGAGCACCCTAAATGCAAATGTGTGTAAGGTGATGTGCTGTAAGTTAAGTACTACCTATATATGCATTTACATTATTTAAGGGTATTTCCACAATGCTCAGGCAGCCTCCAATAAAGGCACATCACCTTGCTTACAGAGAGCTGGTCCTTGTGTTCTACTGACATACAGAGAAGTCACTATGATATTACATGAAAATATCTTTAAGAATATGAAAGTTTAAGCATGATTTGAGATGCCCGATGCATCAATACACAATTAAGCAAATTAACATAAAGTCTCAGGTACACCACCCTAAACACAGAGCTTATTATTTTTATAATGTAATGAGGCATCATTCAGCAGCAGCATCTAGCATGAAACTCAAAAAAATTTTTTTTCACTTTCCCTATTTGAAGAATTTGGTAGGTGTTGATGAAACTTAAAATAGACAATTCCCCAAAGGAAAGACTGCTACTTTTGGAAGTCACACAGTGAAATCAACGTATGAGTTGCTCCCCTTACTGAGTGCTAAATCACATTATATTTGCTTTGTAAAGAGATGCTTGTAGAGAATGGAGTAGTAAAATGTAGAGGAGTTAATTGCCCCAGGAAAATTCAGACACACTTTGTAGGGGTTGCTAGAATACAAATGTAACTATCGGTGTTCATTATTTAGATGAAGTTGTTTCCAAAGCAACTCTGACAGTTATAAATAAAGCCCAGAAATGTTCAGTTAGGAAAATGGAAAAAAAAAGATAAAAATAAATGAAGTTTGAATTGCTTTAGAAAGCATTCATCTATGCAAGAATGTATGAGAAAAAAGACTGGGCACCTTGTTTAGGGGTTTGGTGTATTAAAAATATTTAATTCCAACAGCGATGCCTAAGTAAGTTTACATTAAATGTAAAATAAAATCTGAATTGCTTTTACATGGCAGGACAAATAAAAAATTTTTTTGCAAGTGGTTTCTATTTTTAGCATATTATGTATACAAAATGAGTAGAACTAATCCTACAATAAATCATGTTTTCTGGATACTGAGTCTAAGTAGAGACTTTCAGAACAACAGAACTATGATTTTTCCATTTAATGTGTCAAGAAAGCTAGTCAATTATAATATCACAAAACATGACAAACATGTCTGCCCTGAAGCTACAACTAGATTTCGTGGATAGAAATAAAGTAGAGTCTTAAGAGGAAGAGAAAAGGAATTCAGGAGTGGAAAGGCAATGACCTAAAATATTATCTGTACCATCAGCTGTGGAATTCTTACTACTTTTGGTCTGGAAAAAGAACATCTAAAGACAGAATAAAACATTTTCTGATGTTAAGTCCCCATTTCAGGAGGGGAAAATGCACCCCACCAATTCTATAAGAATATACCAAATATTATTACCTTTGGCTACATCAGTGGCCCAGGTCATAATGTGATCCATATCCATCTCCTCACTTCTGTTACTGTTAATGTAATCATAGAGTGATCCCAGAGAAGCATATTCTATTTTAAAAGGAAAGATAAGCATATAATTAAAATCAAGATACATTTCAGAAATAAGACTTTATATTTTCATTGAGAAAATACATTAAAGAATTTAACAAAAGACATCAAAAATATATAAAAAATTGTTCCATGGTGTGGTTTCTAAAAGTTAATGTCATCCAGAAAAATATCTGTCAAACAAAAGACAGTAACATACGATGAATAGTAAACTTCAGTTGAGAATCAAAAGCCATTTAGCTGGAACTGAGAAACCCAAAGAGGTGTTGGAAGAATAAATTTGAAACAAAGGTATGTATATAAATAGGTATTTCTTTAAAAGTTGTTATTCTTATGAGATAGATATTAAATGCATAAATCAGACAGCTTAATGACAGTGTAAACAAATCAATTGTTGTCACATAAGGACTTAGAAGAGCTCTCAAAATTTAAGCACAAAAGGTCAAAAAAGTGAGAAAAATCCTTTAAAAATGAAGTATAAATTACATACCACAAACTCACCTGCAATAAGTATATTATTGGATGATTTTTAGTAAGTTCATAAAGTTGGGCAACCACCACCACAATCCAGTCTTAGAACCTTTCCATCACTACAAATAGTTCTCTTGTGCCAGTTTGCAGTTAATCATCACTCTCACACCAGCCCTACAATCTGCTTTTTCTCTCTACCAGTGTGCCTTTTCTGGATAGTTCATATAAACAGAATCATACAAATTGTTCCTTGTGTCTGACATCATTCCCTTAGCATAATGTCTTTATTTCTTTGTTTCTTTCTGGAGTCAGGGTCTCATTCTTTTGCCCAGGTTGGAGTGCAGTGGTGTGATCACAGCTTACTGCAGCCTTGATCTCGGCTCACTGTGGCCTCCACCTCCCAGGCTCAAGCAATCCTCCCACCTCAGCCTCCCAAGTAGCTGGGACTACAGGCACATACCACCATGCTGAGGCTGATTTTTTTTTTTTTTTTTCGGTAGAGATGAGGTCTTGCTGTGTTGCTTAGGGTAATCTCAAACTCCTGAGCTCAAGCAGTCCCACCTGTCTCAGCCTCCCAAAGTGCTGGGATTACAGGCTTGAGCCACTGCGCCTGGCCGCATAATGTTTTCAAAGTTCACTCAAGTGGTAAGCGTATAAGAAGACTTCAATTCTGTTTTATTGCCGAATACTATTCTGTTGTATGGATATACTACATTTGGTTTATTCAGTCCCCAGTTGATAGACATTTGGATTGTTCCCAGTTTTTGGCTATTATGAATAATGCTCCTATGAACATTTGTGTACATGTCTATGTGTGTAAATATGTTAATTTTTCTTGGGTAGATTTCAGGGACTGATATTGCAGGTCCATATGGTAAGTTTATGTCTAACTTTTAAAGAAACTATCAATCTGTTTTCCAAAGAGGCTCTACCATTTTATATTCCTGCCAGCAATGTATGAGGGTTTCAGTTTCTCCACATCCTCACCAACATTTGATATTGTCTTTTTTTTTTTTTCTGAGAAAGGGGTCTTGCTATGGTGCCTTGGCTAGTCTCAAACTTCAAACTCCTGTTGTCAAACAGTCCTTCCCTGCCATCCTCTGCCTCACAAGTAGCTGGGATTACAGGTGCATGTGACTGTGCCCAGCAGTATTGTCTGTTTTTTTGATTATGGCCATTGTAGTGGGTATAACACTAGTGGTATCTCACAGTGCTTTTAATTTGCATTTCCCTAGTGACTAACAAAGTTGGGCATCTTTTTATGTGCCTATTAGCCCCTTTTATATATTCTTAAGCAAAATATCTATTCAAATCTTTTGTCCATTTTTACACCGGGTTGTTTTATTGAGTTCTAATAATTTTTTTTAGTTCTAGATACAAGTCCTTTGTCATATATATGATTTGCAAATATTTTTTCCCAGTTTGTCATTTGTCTTTTCATTCTCTTAAGATCATGTTTCAAAGAGCAGAAATTGTTAATTTTTATAAATTCCAATTTCTCAATTTTTCTATTATGGCTGTGCTTTTGGTATCATTTCTAAGAACTCTTTGCTTAACCCCAAAGCATGAAGATTTTCTCCTATTTTTCTTTTGAGAGTTTATAGTTTAACCCTTATACTTAGGCTTATGATCCATTTTGAGTTCATTTCATTTTTATGTATGGTCTGAGGTGTGGCTCTAATTTTTTTTTTTTTTTTTTTTGGCATATGGATTTATTTTTGAGACAAGGTCTCACTCTGTTGCCCAGGCTTGAGTGCAGTGGCACACTCTTGGCTCCCTGCAGCCTCAACCTCCTGGGCTCAAGCAATCCTCCCACCTCAGCCTCTCTAGTAGCTGGGACTACAGGTGCACATCACCACGCTGGCTAATTTTTGTTTGTATTTTTTGTACAGATGGGATTTTGTCATGTTGCTCAGGCTGGTCTTGAACTCCTGGGCTCAAGCGATCCTCTCACCTCAGCCTTCTACAGTGCTGGAATTACAGGCGTGAGCCACCACACCCGGCCCTGGCATATCAATTTCTAATTGTCTCAGCAATCAAAGACTGCCTTGGCATCTTTGTTGAAAATCCATTGCCAATCAATGTGAGGCTTTTTCCCTAGAATTTTAATTGTGTTCCTTTGGTCTATATCCCTGTAGATATTGTGCCAATATTGTATTATGTTGATTACTACAGATTTATAAGTTTTGAAATGAGGCAGTCTAAGTCCTCAAAGTTAGTTCTTTCTCAAAATTGGTTTGGCTATTTCTAGGTCTTTTGCATTACCATGTAAATTTTAGGATTGGCTTGTTAATTTCTAAAAAAAAGTCTGCTGGGATTTGGATAGGAATTGTGTGGAATTTATAGATCATTTTGGGGAGAACTGCCCTCTTGACAACACTGAATCTTCTAAACCATAAATATGTAAATGTCTATTTGTTTAGATCTTTAATTTTCTCAGCAATTTTTGTACTTTTCATTGTACAAGTCTTATACTTATTTTGTTAAATTTATACCCAACTATTTTATTCTTTTTGATGCTACTGTAAATGGAATTCTTTCTTAATTTAATTTTTAGGTTGTTCACTCTCAGTATATAGAAATACAATAGATTTTTAAATGCTGATCTTGCATCCTGTGACCCTTCTAAACATGTTTGTTAGTTTTAGTAGCTTTTGTGTGTGTGTGTGTGTGTGTGTGTGTGTGTGTGTGTGTGTGTGTGCATTCCTTAGGATTTTCTACCTATAGGTTGTCAGATAAGATAGTTTTATTTCTTCCTTTCCAATCTGGATGCCTATTACTTCTTTCTTGCCTGATCACACTGGCTAAAACCTTCAGTACAATGTTGAATAGATGTCAGAGTAGAACTTCTTTGCCTTGTTCCCAGTCTTGGGGAGAAAACATTCAGCTTTTCATCGTGGAATAAGATATTAGCTGTGGGTTTTTGTAGATGCTCTTTATCAGGTTGGAAAAATTCCCTTTTATTCCTAGTCTGTTGAGATTTCTTTTTTTAAACTTTTTTTTTTTTTGAGATGGAGTCTCACTCTGTCACCCAGGCTGGAGTGCAGTGGTGCAAACTCGACTCACTACAAGCTCCGCCTCCAGGTTCACACCATTCTCCTGCCTCAGCCTCCTGAGAAGCTGGGACTATAGGCACCTGCCACCATGCCCAGCTAATTTTTTGTGTTTTTAGTAGAGACGGGGTTTCACTGTGTCAGCCAGGATGGTCTCAATCTCCTGACCTTGTGATCCGCCCACCTCGGCCTCCCAAAGTGCTGGGATTACAGGTGTGAGCCACCGTGCCCGGCAGATATTTCTTATTATCAGTGAGTGTTGTCTGTCAAATGTTTTTTCTGAATCTTGAAATGATCATATAGGGTTTTTATCTTCTATTCTATGATTTTATTGTTTATTATGGTACCTTACATTGACTGATTTCAGATGTTAAGCCAACCTTCCATTTCTGGGATAAATTCTAATTGGAATTTATAATCTTCTTTATGGGTGGCTGGATTCAGTATGCTAATATGATTAAGAATTTTTACATCTATATTCATGAAGAATATTGGTCTGTCGCTTTCTTATGTCTCTGTATGACTTTGGTATCAGAATAATACTGCTTGTTCATATAGAATATTGGCATCTATTTTCTGAAAGAGTATGGGAAGAATTGATGTTATCTCTTCTATAAACATTTTATAGAATTCACCAGTGAAATCATCTTGGCCTGGGATTTTCTTTATGGAAATATTTAAAATTACTAATTCAATTATTATTATTTTTTGAAACAGTCTTGCTCTGTTGCCCAGGCTGGAGTGCAGTTGCATGATCTTAGCTCACAGCAGCCTCCGCCTCCTGGGTTCAAGCAATTCTCATGCCTCAGCCTCCTGAGTAGCTGGGACTATAGGGGTGTGCCACCACGCCTGGCTAATTTTTGTATTTTTAGTAGAGATGGGGTTTCGCTATGATGGCCAGGCTGGTCTCAAACTCCTGGCCTCAAGTGATCTGCCTGCCTTGGCCTCCGCAAGTGCTAAGATTACAGGCTGGAGCCACTGCGCCCAGCCTAATTCAATTTTTAAATTATAGGTCTATTCAGATCTTCTGTTTTGATAATTTGTATCTTTTAAGAAAATTGTTCACTGCATCTAAATTATCTAATTTATTGGCATAAAGACTGTCATAACATTTCTTTATAATCCTTATAAACTTCTGCAGGAGCCATAGCACTGCTCTTTCTTTCATTCCTGATTTTGCTAATCTTTATCTTCTCTTTTTTCTTGATCAATCTAGTTAAAGGCTTGTCAAATTTATTAATCTTTTCAAAGACTAAACTTTCAGTCTAGTCTTTAGATTAATAAATCCTTTAGTCTTTGGAAAGATTAACAAATCTAATAAACTGATTTTTGCTATTGCTTTTCTGTTTTCTGTTTTATTGAGCTCTGTTCTAATCTTTATTATTTCCTTTCATTGACTCACTTTGGTTTTAATTGGTCCTTCTTTCTGTAGTTTCTTCAGGTTGAGGCTCAGGTTATCCACTTCAGACTTTTCTTCTTTTTGATATAGGTGTTGAAAGCTATACATTTCCTTCTAAATAGTGCCTTATCTGCATTCTATAATTTTAATATTCTATAATTTTGATATGTTACATTTTCATTTTCTTTCACTCCAAAATATTTAAAAATCTACTTTGATTTCTGGACGGGTGTGGTGGCTCACGCCTGTAATCCCAACACTTTGGGAGGCTGAGGCAGGTGGATCACCTGAGGTCAGGAGTTCCAAACCAGCCTGGCCAACATGGTGAAACCCCATCTTTACTAAAAATACAAAAAATCAGCCGGGCATGGTGGCTACTCGGGAGGCCGAGGCAGGAGAATCGCTTGAACCTGGGAGGTGGAGGTTGCAGTGAGCCGAGATGATGGCGCCACTACACTCCAGCCTGGGTGACAGAATGAGACTTCATCTCAAAAAAAAAAAAAAAAAAAATCTATTGTGATTTCTTCTTTGACCCAGTAGGTATTTAGCTGTGTGTTGCCTAATTTCCAAAATTTGGGAATTTTCCAGATTTCCTTTTGTTGTTAATTTCAATTTTAATTGCATTGTGATTAGAAAACACATTGTATGGTATCAGTCCTCTTAGATGAACTGAGATTTATTTTATGGCCTCCCTTATGATGTATTCTGGAGAATGTTCCATGTGTACTTGAAAAAATATGTATTCTTTACATGTGAGTTAGGTAGAGTTGGCTGAGAGTGTTCTTCAAGTCTTCTATATCCCATTTTATTTTCTGTCTAGCTGTTCTATCAATTATTGAGAGTGGAATACTGAAATCAGTTACTGGTGAATTGCCTATTTCTCCTTTTAATTCAGTTAGTTTTGCTTCACATACTTTGAGACCTGTTTTAGGTGTGTATATATTTCCAATTGCTATGTCTTTCTGATGTCTTGATCCTTTTATCATTTTGAAATGGTTCTATTTATCTCAAGTAATATTTCTTATCTTTGCTGTATTTTGTCTGAAATTTAATATAGTTACTCCAGCTCTCTGGTGCTTACTGTCTGCATGGCATATCTTTTTCTATCTTCTTACTTTTAACCTATTTGTATCTTTGAATCTACGATATGTCTCTTGTAGAGAGTACATAATTGGATCTTGTTATTTTTTAATCTGATCCGACAATCTCTGCCTTTTGATTGAAGTGTTTAGAACATCTACATATAATGTGATTATTGATACAGCTGGGTTTACATTTGCCATGTTTTCTTCATGTCCCCTGTCCTTCTCAGTCTCCTGTTCCTTTATTGTCCTCTTTTGCAATAAAAAATTTTAATCTATCATTTAAATCCTTGATTGATTTTTATTATATTTATTGAATGACTTTCTTAGCAGTAGTTCAAGGGATCATAAAATGTATCTTAATTTAACACAATCTACCTCAGTTTAATACTAATCTAATTACAATAAAATATAGAAGATTTTCTCCAATATAACTCCATTCCCTCCCTTATCCTTTATGCTACTGTTGTGATATATTAATATATCTACATACATTTTAAAGTTAACAAAAGTGAACAAAAACGTATTGCTTTATACAATGTTATGTTTTTATTTTTATTCATCATTATCTTTATTTTAAAGGTAGAAAAACCATAAGTTGAATGGTAATAAAAAACAAAAATAAAAGTAGGAAAACTGAGGCATTTCATGAAAAGTGAAATCCATTGTACAATGCATAATATAGTCAAAGATCTTGAAATTAAATTGGTGTCTTAACTATTATTTCTTACCTTTAACCAATAAACATTATTTTTCTTTAAAGGAGATAAAAAGATTATTCATTAAATATAGTGAAAATAAACATCATTAATTAAACACTATATCTCGCTAACCTCTTTACATCCATTAACACTCTGTAGTAAAAATAATACTGGTTTTTGCTGTGGCTTCATATTTCTTTAAAATATTAACTAAAATAGATTTCTGATTTGGGAAACATGATAACCAGTGCCATTTGGTCTTAAAAAGAATTGTATCTTAATCACCAAGACAAGACAGCAAGAAAACAATGACATGGTCACTTGAAGATTCTCTCAGTCTACTCTTCACCATCTAGTCAAACACCCATAAATTAATTCCAGCAAAACGCCTAAGAAATTCATCGATCAACCTCCAAAGCACATCAGAGAAAGTGCTAATATAGTGAACAGTAAAAACAACAATGGCAGCAGAACATCTTATTTAAACTTTTGAGATGATAAAACAGTAGAGAACTGGGAACTCTTTGGAATTTTTTTCTTGTTTTGGTTAAGAAGATCATTAATACTTTATAAACTTCATACATATGGCCCACTGTAAGGTTTAAAGAATAAAAGGTTTAATAGAATAAGCAAGAGAATGCCATAAAACCCTTGAAATAAGAAACACTGCTAACTTTTACAAACACAAAGTTCCTCACGTTTCAATCAAGTTTAGTCAGCCCTCGTTATTCATAAGGACAAGTAGGCCAGTTTACAGACAAGCGGCACCCTACGAATGGCTCTTAGGCATGACACAGTTCTTAAGATAAATATGTTTACACTTGGAACAGTCATGTGGATATTATAAAGATGGCAACTGCAGTCCTGTAAAACTATACCTAAGAAAAGAATGAGTCAACTTATATTCAGATACTTCTAAAATCCCTCATATTTTAAGATGCTCTCTCCATTAATTTATTTGAACAACAAAATACTGTTTGGGGAAAAATATATAAGTCTGAGATGACCTCAATCAAAGCTAGTTTTTCAAAGCTTATAAAGGTCACCTATATGAATAAGACAAAAGAGAGGGAGGGAAGTAGGGAGGGGCAACAAAATTTAACACAGAGCAATTATTCCTGGAACTATGAACTCTCAATTCCAACTGCGGGATGTCACTGAAAACAAGTCTTCTAAAGATCACTTTGAAAAGCTGTCAGTTATGACTACAAATATAGCATATGGGACTAAAATATTCAACAATCCTAATGTTATGCCATTGGGTACTTGTAGCTTGAGATAAATATCCAGAGATAGTATAATACAGAGATTTCCCCAAAGCATGATATTTCAAACATCTTACACTACAGTGAAGACATTGTACTCCAAAAACCATGTTAACTTTAAAAAGTCATTCTAATGATGATGAAGACATGGAATACCATTTGACCCAGCAATCCCATTACTGGGTATATACCCAAAGGATTATAAATCATTCTACTATAAAGACACACACACACATATGTTTATTGCGGCACTATTCACAATAACAATGACTTGGAACCAACCCAAATGCCCATCAATGATAGACTGGATAAAGAAAATGTGGCACATATACAACATGGAATACTATGCAGCCATAAAAAAGGATGAGTTCATGTCCTTTGCAGGGACATGGATGAAACTGAAACCATCATTCTCAGCAAACTAACACAGGAACAGAAAACCAAACACCACATGTTCTCACTCATAAGTGCGAGTTGAACAATGAGAACACATGGACACAGGGAGGGGAACATCACACACCAGGGCCTGTCGGGGGCGTTTATTTAATGCTAGGGGAGGGAGAGCATTAGGAAAAATACCTAATGTAGATGACAGGTTGATGCGTGCAGCAAACCACCATGGCACATGTATACCTATGTAACAAACCTGCACATTCTGCACATGTATCCCAGAATTTAAAGTATAATAAAAAAGATACATGATTAAATAAAAGTTTCATGACTTTGAAGTTGCAAGAAAGGCAACATTATTACCTTTATTTCATATAAAATGTCATCTTTAGGTACGTGGATAGCTAAACTAACATATTAACTATTTTAAATAAGCATTTAATTCTTTCATCCTTTTGGTTTTCCCATTGGAAATTGTGGACTCACTATATACACATATAGTTACATGCTTTTCAAACCACTTCTCCATAGAAAGTAGTTTACTGGATTTTAGTATAAAGTATTTGTTTCATTTTTTTTGAAGTCATTAAGAACCACATTAAGCAAAAATTTCCTTTTCATTTATAAGATGATTCTTCCCTTTGAGTTTTACGGTGATAATAGCTGGCTTTGAAAAATGTAAACATAATATCAGTATTGTTGAACTGTTGAAACGAATACCATTACCACGAAATCTCTTTGTAATAAAATGTCACCAAGACCAAGCTTCATTTAAATTATAACTAATAGAATAAATTTACGCAAATGTCTGAAATGTGTTATAACAAAATGTGACATTTGTCTCTAATTGACTAATAAAAAAAGACTAGCACAATATCAAAACATGCAAATTAGATGTATCTGTGCTTAAAATAAATCAAGATCAAGTTAAGGGAAATGAGATTGGGCACTTAAAAATTAGTATGTTTTCCTTGGCTGGGTTTAATGAGAATTTGGGCCTGCTGAGAAATCATGCAGAACTAGTCTCCTCTCTTAGACGAGTAATAGAGGCTAACGCAGAACAGGTAACTTAAGAGATCAGCCCCTGAGAACAAAGCAATTTCCAGGCATCTGGGATCCTAAATCACTTCTCACCGGAACCCTGGGACCCAGTCTGCCACCCTTTCTTTACTCTTAGATTACCAGATACTTTGGGTGTGGGTTCCTCTCCAATCTGGCTTGCTACAAAAGAGCTACATGGTCTGGTATCCAGCAACTCCTTCCTTCATCTCCCAGGAGCTCCCCCTGCCCTCACGTATTTATGTTTTACACAGAC
Source organism: Pan paniscus (assembly GCF_029289425.2). Taxonomy (NCBI): domain Eukaryota; kingdom Metazoa; phylum Chordata; class Mammalia; order Primates; family Hominidae; genus Pan; species Pan paniscus. Next base: position 75,847,921 of record NC_073262.2, on the reverse strand, counting down.
ACACACACACACACACACACACACACACACACACAGAAATAAAAGAATGGGAGTAGTACAGAATGAAGAGGTTTCCAAAGATCAAAGAAAAGATGATCCAGGCTGGGCGCGGTGGCTCACACCTGTAATCCCAGCCCTTTGGGAGGCTGAGGCAGGCGGATCATGAGGTCAAGAGACTATCCTGCCCAACATGGTGAAACCCCGTCTCTACTAAAAATACAAAAATTAGCTGGGCATGGTGGTGCACGCCTGTAGTCCCAGCTATTCAGGAGGCTGAGGCAAGAGAATTGCTTGAACCCAGGAGGTGGAGGTTGCAGTGAGCCTAGGTTGCACCACTGCACTCAGCCTGGCGACACAGCAAGACTCCGTCTCAAAAAAAAAAAAAAAAGAAAAGAAAAGATGATCCATTATTGTATCTTTTCTTTTGGCTTTGGACTCTGAGTTTCTTGTCACCCCATTTCTTTGTAGATCTGGGAGAAAGATGTTCATTTCCCTTCCAAGGGAAATAAATTGGCAGCTGCCTCTTAGTCTCTTCCCTGGCTCCCCTGATAAGCAGGTTTTATATGTCTATGATAAAAAAGTTTCAGCAAACACACATGCACAAGTATACACACACATACACACTCACCAAGAGATCATGTATTCTAGTCCCTTCATTCACATGAGAAAACTGAGACAGAGATCATCAGTGACCCATCTATGAAGCTCTGGCAGAATCAAGAGAAGATCTCACATCTCACAATTCCCATTCCATTGCTCATTCCATTCCACCACTCTAATAAATCATTCTTTCAAGTTCTCAGCATGAATGACAACAGCTGCCTGCTGCAACAACCTTTTCTATTAAAAAAAAAAAAACTACCTCAAATTGAATGGATTCAAGCCATCCAAGCTTCCTCCTTCAGAGCCTCCACTATTTGATAAATATGATAAGGTTCACAGAGGGGTATCTGGCTGGGGCTGGGTGATCAAGGTCAGTTTTCCCGCCTATCTTTGTTTCTCTCTTAACTGCCTCATACTAAGACTTATTTGTGCTCATTTCCAGTGGCAGAGTAAGTGTCGTCATCACTAATACCATGTGATTTCTTCACTCCCAAACTGGACTCAGTTGTCATATTTTCTACTACCCATGCACAGAGCATAGCTGTACAAGGTAGGTTGAAAGGCTCACATAAACAAGCACTTAGTTAATTAAAACTAACATCTCTAGGAACAAAGATAATCATATCAAATCAATACATTCAAAACATTAAAACTCACCTAACAGGTCTCTTTAATAATCAATCTCATAGGTCAATAAGAGAGCTATAAATATACAATCTACTACTGCCTCATAATCTGAAACTTGTGTTGTTTTAATTCTTTAGGTTTAATGTTAACTAAACAATGTAAAGCCAGTTGCTTACTTACTGGCTCTACAGGGAAAGAGATATAGATCCATAAAAAACTAATCAATTTAACTGAAGAATTTGGGTAGGTGCAAGTATGAGTAGAGAATGCTAAAGGGATGAATGAAATAAAGGATTGACTAGTGTGATACAAATACTGAATGAAAGAAAACTTCCGGGATTCTTTCTCCCTCTTTCAGATGAGATGACCTAGGGGAAATATGCTGGCTAAGAATGTTTGATATCTTCCTACTGAGAGTAAACTCTTGGAGAAAGAATTTCATATCACCACTCACGTTCCCTTTTCTATCCTTCACCCTCACCTCAAGAAACTAGAAAACTTCATGAATAGCTCATTAGTTGGCCAAAAATATTTTCAAAAAGCATTAAACATCAAGAGTATATAATAAGAAACAGAGTTTCTAGTCTCTTGGGAGTATCACACTTTTTTAGGGAGGAATAACATCAGCCACAAACGAGGATCAGAACACTGGATTCAGATTTAAAAAGTAAATATGACTAGTAAAAAGAAGTAGATACAATGGACATGGAAAAAAGGAGCCACATGGTATATGGGTCAGAGAAAGGTTTAACTTTAAATCAGAAATCTGACTTAAAATGTGAGGTATGGTTCCCCCTCAACCAACAATATAACCCATTCTTGGGTATTCACATTTATAAGAAATATAGACTCAAGATAAAAATTGCTACATGCCCCATTTCAGTCACAAATCTAAAGACAGTGAATTGGGGATAAAAGTCCCTCCACTTAAGAACTTAGGTTAAAATGCTACTAAGAGTAAAAGCATGTTAAACTACCTGCCGCCAGAAGATGGTATAACAGCAACCATGTCTCTCTGAGTTTAAGAACCAGTCAGCTCACAGCCTTCCAGAACCTACCTTGCATAGAAGAGGAGCTTCTGTGGAGAATCAGCCTGAGAAATTTATACCGCTTTGGTTCTACCACTAGCTAGGTGACCATGGAAAAGTTGCTTAAGTTAGAGACGTAGTTTCTTACTAGTAAAATAGGAATTATTTTATCGATCTCATAGGATTACTCTAAGTATTAGATGAGATAATTTATAGAAAGTACTTAATACAATCCTTTTTATTGAGGGTGTTTTGTTGTTATTTTCTATAAAGACAATCCAGGTTCTCACCTCTACCGAGAAGATGTGGCTAATACTTAAAGGTTTTCTTGTTTGACTTTGTTTTAATCAAAGATTTGCCAAGATAAAGATCAAAGTTATTTGTTGTAAAACCGATTATAGACCTACAAGCTATTCAGTGGATTATACAAATATGAGCATAAAGTATTAAAGATATGTGTCTTTCTGCATTTTCATGTGGCAAAACTTTCTATGTGCTGCTTTTTAGAACGCGTATTTCTGTCAGTTATAAACTGCTGCTCCAAATTATGTGATAATTTAGATCAAGGTCATTACCAACTTAGTTGACCAAACCTGAAAAATATTGTTCTTATGTCAGAGACCTTGAAGAAAGAATGCTCTAATGGGATTAAAATGCCTTGCAAAGAATTACAACATGAATAGCTCAAGAAATCTTAATTTATAAAAGGTCACAGAGTTACAAAAAACATGTTTCATTTCAGCTAATTAAATGAAATTTTAGTTAAACGGCACCTTGAAATATTGGTATTGCAGCTGCGAGTGCATTTAAATAGCATTTACGCAGATATAATTAGCACAATTAAACATGGGTAGAAGTGGAAACACTATTCTTAATTATATTGATATAATCAGTTTTATTAATGCTTTATAGCAACAAAAGTGACATCTGACAGTAACACACAATTCATAACTGAGCCTAATATTAAGCATTTTAGCATATTAAGGAATCTAAAGCTAGGTAATTGGAAAAAGAAAGAAGTCAAACACTGAATTCTTACCTGTGACAATGCCATAGTTGGGAGGTTCAAGAATTACTCCATAAAACTGGATGATGTTTCTGTGACTGAGGACACTGAGTATTTCTGCCTGTACAAAAAATAAAATGCAAAGTTGCATAACATTTCACATTTATAATAGTCAAATAAAACAGGCTTCCTATTCATTTTTTTTTGAGTTAGGGTCTTGCTGTGTTGTCCAGGCTAGAGTACAGTGGTGTGATCTTGGCTCACTGCAGCCTTGGCCTCCTGGGCTCAAGTAATTCTCCTGCCTCAGCCTCCCAAGTAGCTGGGACTACAGGCACACACCACTACACTCGGCTAATTAATTTTTTTTTTTTTTAAGAGATGGGGTCTATGTTGTCCAGGCTGATCTCGAACTCTTGGGCTCAAGCAATCCTCCCACCTTGGCCTCCGAAAGTGCTGGGATTACAGGTGTGAGCTACCATGCCCGGCCTTAGTTTTCTTTTATGTACATTTACAAAGGTATATATGTGCCCAACAAATATGTGATTCTGCTAAAGTTGTCTTTCTTGAAAGTTGAAACATTTCTACTGAAGCTTTCTGAAAATTTAAAAAGAAAATGGGGTTGAAGAAGCGATAAAAGAGGCGCTTGCTAGCAAGCCCACCTGACTGATAATGGAGGAGAATGACTGAAGAGATACCCCATTTATTTACAGTGAAGGTCCTCTTCCTAATAGTCCAATATATATATTTTGCAAAATGTCTGTTCTGAAAGGCTACAGCCAGACTGAACTTCTGTTGGTTAGATGAGTCAATAATAAGTGGGTATTCAGGTAATACCCACTTATTTATCTAATCATTTATGCAAAATATATTATTGTTCTCCTTCTGTATGCAAGGTACTATAAACATATAAAGGTAGATTCTTGACCTTCAGTGGTGATTTGATAGGAGGCCGTATTTATACATTTTGAAACGTGTTAAATACTAGAAAGTGGTACTGAAGAGTGACATGGTAAAAATAAGTTGTATTTATTAAACTTAATTTTTAAAACAAAAAAACAGATACTATAATATATATCTGCTAATGTCAACAGAAAGATGATCTCTTCATAAATCATATATTCATCAATATTTTATGACTTTTATGGAGATAAAATATGGCTAATCAAGAATTATAAATGAGGTATAAAATCACGTAAGTTAAATATAGAAAATATTCAGTATTTTTCAATGAAAGGCATATTACTGGCAGTAAGTAGACTGGAGATTTATAAGTCCCCACCCCAGAAAGAGGATCATCAAGAAGAATGTCAGCAGTTAATGAAAATGGAGACACTTTGGTCAGAAAGGGACTCCCCTTTGGGAATGTGTAAACTATGAATTAGTGTTATTTGCTAATCAGTTTTTTTCATAGGATAAGAGTTGGGATTTCATTAAAAACAGCTGCGAAACTGGTTTTGAAGGTGGTGTAACTAGGTGGAAAACAAGTTTGAGGGTCGGCATAGGGTCAATATGAAATTGAGATAAAGAATATCATTGATTGCATGAGACGCTTATCAAGCTTGATTTGACAGTGTTTTCTTATAGTAATACATGTGTCAAAGGGGGCTATCGCTGCTTAATCAAACAATTCCTTAATACTTATTGAGTGCCTCGTGTGTATAGAGGGGTCTGTGTTCATCAAGCAACCTTCTTCTCATAGTTTAGTTTCTCAAGTAGGAAGAAGATGTATTATTTGTGCAACACAACTATTCATCCACATGGCAACCCTACTTCTTACTATAATAATAAATAATAATAAATAAAGTTTATTTATTATTATTAGAAATAATAAAGCTTTTTGTAAAAATAGAATGTATGTGCAGTTTGGAAATCACAAAGCCCCCATTTTAAGTGGTAGGACCAATTGTTTGTGAATAAAGCATTAAAGTTCAATGTGAGTAAAGCAATAGAGTTAATGTTTGAACCAGTATTTGTCAAACTGAGGCAGTGTTATCCTTCGGCATATTCTTTGGGGCACCTGAATTTTGTGATCATTAAGGATTTTTCTATCAATAAAGAATAAATACAAGTATATTCTGAATCCTTGGATGACCACTTTACAATGCAGCATGATGGGATTTTCAGTGTGCCAGCTAGTTTCCATGTTTATATTTAAGATATTGCCAAGTGATATCTTGAGGAGATAGGATTGATCATTTCAGGTGCCGGTAAGCATGTCTAACAGCTGTTAGGCTGGCAAATGCTAATGTCAAAATAACAATCATTATCCTCTAACCCCTTGTTGTGCTCATATTTTTTGCAAAAAAATTTGCAGTTTTATTTCCAAGTAAATGACATTTTCATGAAATAAGATTTTAGGTTCTTATATAATAAACTAAGAATCTGATTTAACATAATAAAAACAACATGTTATTTTAGAGTGCTGTACTGATTTCATGGAAATGGGCCAACAGTAAACAGAGGCAGACTGAATAAGTAAGTTATATGTTTGTAATAAATGAAGGTCAAATGACATCATGATGTCAGCAATTCAAATAAGCTCCAATAAAAACAAGTGTGAGGTTAACCAAATTATTAAAACCTGTGTTGTTGCAATCACCCTCTGACAGCAAGCAGATATACTCTCTGGATTTTGCCTTTATAGGCACCTGCTTGCAAGAGCTCATTAAAAAAAAAAAACTGTTGGCTGGGCGCAGTGGCTCACGCCTGTAATCCCAGCACTTTGGGAGGCCGAGGCGGGTGGATCACGAGGTCAGGAGGTCGAGACCATCCTGGCTAATACGGCGAGACCCCGTCTCTACTAAAAATACAAAAAAAAATTAGCCGGGCGTGGTAGCGGGCGCCTGTAGTCCCAGCTACTCGGGAGGTTGAGGCAGGAGAATGGCGTGAACCCGGGAGGCGGAGCTTGCAGTGAGCCAAGATAGCGCCACTGCAGTCCAGCCTGGGCGAAAGAGCGAGACTCCGTCTCAAAAAAAAAAAAAAAAAAAAAAAAAACTGTTGCAATAAATGTGTAGTAAATAATTTCTCACTGAATTGCTGTTTTTCCTTTGTTTTCCAGATTTATATTCTGGGATAATCTAGCAAATGAGCTGTGCATCAAAATAATGGATTAGTGGTTTAAAAATGTGTTCACTCTTAAAAGGAAAACATGAAAATGATGAAAGCTAAAATAATGGTCCACCATACAAAAGTATATCTTTTTACACTATTAAAACCAACATAAGCCATTTATTTTCAGTAAATATAATTGGATAACAATCGTTAATTTAAACTGTATTGATTTTATTTTTGTTTAATTAAAAAATTGGTTTTGAATTTACCTGTGTATGAGAGTTATAAGGAGTTAATTCTTAGTTTTATGTTTATGTATATTTAAGTTACACAGAAATAATTTCAGTCAACATGTGAAATCTGGAAGACTAAAATTTTCTATATAAAAGATCTACACATTTCTCAGTGTGCAAAATGCTTTTCTAGGGAGTCAAACAGATACTTGGACCCAATGTCCAAAGCAGCATTATTCACAATAAACAAAAGGTAAAAACAACCAAAGTGTTTATCAACTGACAGATAAAATGTGAGGCTATATATAAAAACAATGAAACATTATTTCTGCTGTAAATAGGAATTAAGTTTGGATATGCACTGCATCATGAATGGGCCTTGAAAATATTACGCTAAGTAAAATATGCCAGGCACAAAAGGGCAGATACTGTATGATTCTACTTATATGAACTATCTTGAACAGACACATTCAGCAATAAAGAAAGCAGATTAGAGGTTGTAACCAGGGGCTGATGGGAGGAGAAAATGAGGAGTTATTGCTTAATGGGTACAGCGTTTCTGTTTGGGGTGATGAAAATTTTTGTAAACAGTGGTGATGGGTGCACACCACTGTGACTACAATAAATGCCACTGGCCAGGCACGGGGACTCATGCCTGTAATCCTAGCATTTTGGGAGGCTGAGGCAGGAGAAGAGAAGCACTTGAACTCAGGAGTTTGAGATCAGCTTGGGCAACATAGTGAGACCTTGTCTCTACTAAAAATAAAAAGTTAGCCAGGTGTGGTGGCACATGCCTGTGGTCCCAGCTACTCAGGAGGCTGAGGCAGTAGGATGGCTTGAGCCCAGGAGGTCAAAGCTGCAGTGAGTTGTGACTGTGCCACTGCATTCCAGCCTGGGCAACAGAGTGAGACCCTGTCTAAATAAACAAGTAAATCCACTGAATTATACACTTAATTACGCTGAAATAGCAAATTTTATGCTATGCATATTTTACCACAATAAAAAAGTTTAAAAAATGGTATTCTAAATTTTTGCAGAGATGAGTGATCAGAGTCTATGTATTCAATAGTCATCTTAAAGTTATACAAACTACGGTCTAAGTATCCATAAGATAAACATGTAATTTTCCAAACTAGGACTTGGAGGATCTAAGAAAAGACTGGGACAGACTGCAACAATATATATACATTTTTAGACAGAGTCTCACTCTGTCGCCCAGGCTGGAGTACAGTGGTGCAATCTCCACTCACTGCAACATCTGCATCCCAGGTTCAAGCAATTCTCCTGCCTCAGCCTCCTGAGTACCTGGAATTACAGGCACGCACCACCACACCCAGCTAATTTTTGTATTTTTTTTTTTCAGTAGAGACAGGGTTTCACCATGTTGGCCAGGCTGGTCTCGAACTCCTGATCTCAGATGATCCACCTGCCTTGGCCTCCCAAAGTGCCAATTTTAACTCAGGCTCTAAGATTCTCCATAAAATAAAGGGCCCCAATCTGAGATATAAACGGAGGAATCAAGGTCTATTCATAAAAATGTCTAATAGTCATGTCCTATTAGGGTACCAAAATGTCTCTACAGATTATTGTTTGCCTGCTCTTACTGTTTCCAGCTGGGGCCAGTTCCTTTCTCCTTTCCTCTTTCCTTTATCAGAAAAATTACAGAAGTTTTAGTTTGTTGATTAACCTGGGAGGTCGTGAGTATTTTGTTGTTAGTTTTATCGGCATTTCTATAAGTTTACAGGGGAAAACGAGCCATTAGCTCAGTTTGCCATGTTTCCAGACATCGACTAACACACAGGTTCCAAATGACTGATTCAGAGATATTAAAAGAAGTTAAATATCATAGTTTTAATTATCTTCCTTTGAAGTATTTCCAACAGTTAAAAAATATCTCCATCTTCAGAAGGACTCTTTTCCTTCAATTCAAAACTTTTTTTCAACCTAATCCCAAATTTTATTTTGTTTATTTAATTTTGGAGAGCTGCCATAGACTCCTTAAAAGATTCTGTGTCTTTAAAGCTTGTTTTGCAAACATCGACAAATGGGACTAATTAAACTGAAGAGCTTGTGCACAGCAAAAGAAACTGTCAACAGAGTAAACAGTCTACAGAATGGGAGAAAATATTTGCAAACTATGCATCTCACACAGGTCTAATGTCCAGAATCTATAAGGAACTTAAAAAAGTTTACAAGCAAAAAACAACCCCATTAAAAAGTAGGCAAAGAACATGCACAGACACTTTTCAAAAGAAGACATACATGCGGCCAACAAGCATATGGAAAAATGCCCAACATCTCTAATCATTAGAGAAATGGAAATCAAAACCACAATGAGATACCATCTCACACCAGTTAGAATGGCTATCATTAAAAAATCCCAGCACTTTGGGAGGCCAAGGCGGGCAGATCACGAGGGCAGGAGTTCGAGACCAGCCTGGCCAACATGGTGAAAACCTGTTTCTGCTGAAAATACAACAATTAGCTGGGCATGGTGGCACACACCTGTAATCCCAGCTACTCCAGAGGCTGAGGCAGGAGAATCGTTTAAACCTGGGAGGCGGAGGTTGCAGTGAGCTGAGATTGCACCACTGCACTCCAGCCTTGCGACAGAGCTAGACTCCGTTTCAGAAAAAAAAAAAAAAAGTCAAGAAATAACAGATGCTGGTAAAGTTGTACAGAAAAGGGAATGCTCATACACTGCTGGTGGGAATGTAAATTAGTTTAGCCATTATGAAAGGCAGTTTGGAGATTTCTCAAAGAACTTAAAACAGAACTAGCATTCAATCCAGCAATTCTATTACTTATATTCCACACTTACATTCCATTACTGGGTAATGGAATATAATGGGGGAAACCCAAGGGAATATAAATCATTCTACCATAAAGACACATGTTCGTCACAGCACTATTCACAATAGCAAAGACATGGAATCAACCTAAATGCCCATCAAAGGTAGACTGGATAAAGAAAATGTGGTACATACATACCATGGAATACTATGCAGCCATAAAAAAGAACAAGATCATGTCCTTTGCAGAAACATGGATGGAGCTAGGAATACTATGCAGCCATAAAGAACAAGATTGTGTCATTTGCAGTAACATGGATGGAGCTAGGAATATTATGCAGCCATAAAAAAGAACAAGATTATGTCCTTTGCAGAAACATGGATGGAGCTGGAGGCCATTATCCTAAGTGAGCAAAGGCAGGAACAGAAAACCAGATACAACATATTCTCACTTAAAAGTAGGAGCTAAACACTAAGTACACATGGACACAAAGTAGGAAACAATAGACACAGGGGTCTACTTGAAGGTGGAGGGTGGGAGGAGGGTGAGGATTGAAAAACTACCTATAGGGTACTATGCTAATTACCTGGGTGATAAAATAATCTGTACAACTAACTGCCCACGACACACAATTTACCCATGTTACAAACCTGCACATGTACCCCTAAACCTAAAAGTTAAAAAGCTTGTTTTACACCTTTTGTATTCCATTTATGTACTCTATATGTATTTGTGATAAATATTGTAAAAATAAAATTGAGTTCACTTATTTTTGTGAAAGAAAGCAAAGATACCAACAACAACCTGTTGATGGGTATAGAATGAAAGCAATCGTTTATGAAGCCCCACATCATAAGGCTGGCAGGTTCCACTTACATCTTATACTCAGAACAGGCTTTTCTCTCTGATTGTCAACAGCTACTTCCCTCCACCTAGCAGCAAGATTGTGTCTCAGCGGGGTCCATGCTTCTGCATGTGATGTGGCACTGACACAAGGTACACTTCTTTTGCCCATGAATGTCAATTACTCCTTCAAGTCCTCTAGTGTGTGTGGTATTTAAGCATATAACTACTCCACGGACCCTGATCTCTAAGGTCCTCACCAATTTTTTTTTTTTTTTTTTTTGGAGACGGAGTTTCATTCTTGTCGCCCAGGCTGGAGTGCAATGGCGCAATCTTGACTCACTGCAACCTCCGCCTCCTGGGTTCAAGCGATTCTCCTGCCTCAGCCTCCTGAGTAGCTGGGATTACAGGCGCCTACCACCACACCCGGCTAATTTTTGTATTTTTAGTAGAGATGAGGTTTCACCACGCTGGCCAGGCTGGTCTCAAACTCCTGACCTCAGGTGAGCCGCCCGCCTCAGCCTCCAAAAGTGCTGGGATTACAGGTGTGAGCCACCATGCCCAGCCGGTCCTCATCAATTGTAGGAGTCTATCATTTCATCAGAGTGTGGCAGTAAGAGAAAGAAGAGTGGTTCATCCAATCACTCAGCTGAAGCCATCTCCTCACTGCACTCTACATCCAAGGTCCAAGGCTCTCTCCAAAAACTGCATCTGCAAAATGCCAATATGATCCAGGGTCACTATATTCCCCCAAAGTTCAAGAATATAGGAGATGATCCTACATATTTTAAAAATAAAAATTATGTGTATAGAAAAAAGGCAAGGAAGAAAGAAAACATTATTGTGGTCATCTATTTCTAAGTGGCAGAAAGAATAGGGATTGTAATTTTTTTTGTTTCCCAAATTCTTTACAATAAGTCTATGTAATTTTTATAATCAGAAAAAGCAGTACAGGCATGTTATATGTAATATATATAAGAACATATGACTATGAAATTTAAAATATTTATTTGCATGGAAAGATTCTCCCTAGGATTGGGTCAGGAAAAAGTGAAGCTCTTTCCTTACCTTCCCAGGACTACAGTAGGCATATAAAAACTCATTTAGTTAACCACTGACCTGTGATTTTCTCCCGATACGGCTCTGGAACAAACCAGGGTTCATTCAGGTTACTCTTACAGAAGGCCATAGGTTCTGAGAAGCTATGAGACTAAAGATGTGGATACTGGAAATCACGTGGGCTCTAGATGGACTTCAACCTACTCGGTATGCATGTGGTTCAGCATTTTATTACATAATGCTCCTCTCCCTTCTTGTGTCTGCTCCTATGGTCTGCTACCCTTTAGAAGAGCCTTTCCTACTTTGCTCCTCTTATAAAATATCTAGTATAATACCACATGAGTGAGAAAAGTCAGATACCCTATATATAGGAAGCACTAACATTTAAAGGATGAATGAACAGTATTTGATGATAATGATATTCAGTGTGTTTAAATAATTATGGAGAGCCTATGTTAGCAAATGTTAACCCTGAACCGTACCGTGAGAAGAGTAAAATGCCGGGAGGTATGAATTTGCTTCAGTATTCATTCTGCTCTTTTACATGCTTAAGGGTTACTTAGGGTACATTTCATAAGAGTAACAGTCAATCAATTATATAATTGCAGTAGGAAGCACACTTCAGAGTTATGTTCACTAGTTCATTGTGGATTTAAACTTCAAGAATGAGGATTTGGACAGCTGCACTTTGCCTCTTTGTAGGCACTGTTGCCCAAGGCAATTACATGAGCACAATTTCTTGAGAATCCTTTGCTGCTTTGCATTCTTCAAGCATGCCCTTGCCTTTGCATTGTACTTTTTCTTTGCCGTGTATTTAAATGTAGGGTTTTAGGATTAAGCAAGGATGAAAGGCTTACTTAACCTTAAACCCTCTATTTCCAATTTTCTACCCAATACATTTTGCCATGTATTTCCAAAGTCACCTCTACAGATGAGCCAGCCTTTTGCCAAGTCCACATTCAATACCCATTATTTGACCTGAAAGCTACGGTAGGTGCTTCTTTGCTGTGTGCTGACAGATGGACCCCTGGTACTCAGTAGTGGGGCCACATTGCACACAAGCTCCATTCCTAGGCCAGGGCCAGTATCATAAATATCCACAACAAATGAACCAGGGTCTCCTCAGTGCAGCATACCTCTTATCTTTATCACTACAGAGTCCAGAACTATTGTACTTGGCAGCAGAATGTGAACGCAAGGAGAAATTATTGATTTAGAAACTCCTAAAACAGTATTTACAAATCTATAACGTCAAAACAGCTAGATCTTTCAGGAAAGATGTAGGGAGAACTTCCCTTGCCTGCTAATTGTTTCAGGCTCTGATTATAAAGAAAACGAAGGAGAGTTTTCAATCTCAGTTATCAAAAGTATAAAAGGTTCATGATCCCAGGATCTTGACTGAGTCAAAAACGAAACAAAATGCTGCTTAATTCAGTGCATTTTTACCCCAAGAGTATCATAACCGGGGCTTTTTTAAAATAAAAATAAAAAACTTCATTCTTACCTGTATGACAAGATGGAAAACCAGCCTTTCTACGTCTAAAACTGCTGTGCTACAACTTTAAAAGCAGGCTTGGAGGATTTTCAATCCTGTATATAATCACCAGAGAGTTATACACAGGTCATGCCCTTTGAGTCACTTTGGGCTTAACAAGACCCATTCAGTCACAGTCACATAAAAAGCAGCAAACTTCACAATTCCATAGGTTCTTTTTCAAATGATGCTCTTTAGTATTCAGGGCAATAAAGAAGGATAAATGAACTGAATTCAAACCCATAATAGAATACATCCTATATTCTGAATGATGTTTGACATCATGAAGACTTTTCTTTGGAAGAAAAACAGTTACAAATGCTATGAAAAAAAAAATACACCAGTCATTTCCCCACTCTTCTTAAGCAACTGAGATGGAGTCACCAGTGTTGGGAAGTCTCCTATTGCTCAATGGTATTCCTGGTGTGATGCAGCCGACTCACTGTGTGCAGTCACTTGGGAGGAGCCTGGGCTTCCCTCCAGGGATCTAGAGCTGCTCTCTAGTTAAGTACATACCCAACTAAGGGCAGACTCACCTGGCAGGATAGGAGGGTGGCAAAAACTGGATGAAACAGAGTGAAGATTTAAGACCAGGGATTCAAGAGCTATTTCCAAATCACAAAAAGGCAAAGAGATTTTACATTCTTTGTGTTCACACCAGAATGTCACTGATAACATGAAAAAGTAAGGCCAGGTGTGGTGGCTCACCTCTGCAGTCCCAGCACTTTGGGAGGCCAAGGCAGGCAGATAACTTGAGCTCAGGAGTTCAAGACCAGTCTGGGCAACATAGTGAGACCCTATCTCTACAAAAAATGCAGAAATTAGCCAGGCGTAGTGGCATGTGCCTGTAGTCCCAGCTACTCAGGAGACTGAGGTGGGAGGATCACTTGCACCTAGGAGGTCCAGGCTGCAGTGAGCTGAGACCATGCCACTGCACTCCAGCCTGGGCAACAAAGATCCAGGAAAAAAAAAAAAAAAAAGGAAGGAAGGAAAGAAAAGAAAAGGAAAGAAAGAAAGGAAAGAAAGAAAGAGTAAAATACATTGAAACAACCCGTACTCAGTTTGGGTGACAAAAACACAGACAAGAATTCAGTCGGCTTTCTGTCAAACAACTTATGCAACTTGGTCGAAGCAATCATACGGAAATTATCCCCAAAGAAAATCCCCAAACAAGGCTTCAAATTGGAACTAATGAAGGATTAGGCATCTAAGAAATTGAATAGCAATATAACTTAATCAAACATTGGACTAGGTGAGTAAAAATTTAATTCTGTTCCAAAATGGATGGCCCTAAAGCGACCTGGTCACTCTGGGCCTTTTTTCCTTCCTACAAAATGACTTGGTTGCACAAAATTGTCATTCAGATCCCTTCATGCTTTACATTTCTATCCATTTTTGTGAAAAAATTAATGTATTATTAACAGCACACAGAGTAGGTGCTCAATAAATATGTGACAAATGGATTGGAGGTAATTAACCATGTTGTATTAGGACAGCCTCTGGAGTCACATAGGCTTCATTACAACGTTGGCTCTGCCACTTATCAGTGAGGTGACTTTGAGGAAGTTATTTAAACCTGAGACTCAGTTTTCTCATCTGTAAAAGGCAGACAGTAATCCTACTCCAGTGCCCAGCAAATGCCAGGTTGCTCCACCAATGCTAAGTCCTTTCTCTGACATCTTTCTCCTTCCTTTATAATCAATGATCATTCAGAAGCAAGTCAAGCTTATGAGTAAATTCCTATGTCTTCCATCAATGGATTCCATTTACATATTTTGCTTGTTTTAATTAGCCTCATGTAGTGATTATATTCGACTGTCCTTGTTTACTTATGTTTTTACCTAAATATAGCACTTTGACATTTCCAAAGCATTTATCTTACTTGACTCTCAAAAATGAGATATTGTATTGTATTTAAGTGTTGAGAAAATTGGGTCTTTGATTTGATTTTCTCAAGCTTACTTGCCTAGTAAATGTAATAAAGTCTGATGCCAGGTCACCTGCCTCTGCCTCTTTTTATATATTCTCCTCCCCCTTACTCCCTTTAAAAAAAGTCCAGTAAAATCATAGGTCCTTCTAAACATTTTTTATTAAAGCTTTCCCCTGCTCAAAGAGATTTCAACTTGCAGACTCTATAATACTAGCTAACATGTATTGAGTACCTACTGTGAGCTAGGCCAAAAACTTCCTGTAGATTGAGCCCTTACATTCTCACAGCAAACATGAGTTAGGGCTTACTATTAATCACCCTTTCACAGGGGAAGAAACCTGGGCAAGGAGAAACTTTAAAACTTGCCCGAGGGTACAAGAAATGGCAAAGCCAGGTTTTTAGTACAAGTAGTATGATCTCAAAGCCCTGCTTATCATCAGTAAACCATACCACTCCACTTCACAAACCTAATTTGAATACAGAATAAAATGAACAAGGAAAAATTAACTGGTCTAGAAAGTTCCAAAGCTCCCTTTAGTTACAGAAGCATGAGAAACAACGCATCAGCTTCCTCTTAGGGCCTGAGCTGCTGTCCCCACTATAAGATTTCCAAGTCTTCCTGACACTCAACTGTGCAGAATCAGGTCAAGAACCAAGATCTAACTCCCTACAGGCACTAGGCCATCAGGCCAACCAGCATCAACCAATTTTATAGCTAATAAAACCAGTTAATTGCACAGCAGGAGGCACTCTCTCTATGCAAAAATTACATGGTTAGAAATTTTGAGCGACTCTCACAATCTGATTAGCTAAGTGCTTTATAATATTACTCTCCAGTGAAACAGAGTTTGATTATTTACATCCCATAAGAGAAATGTTTGCCATGTTTATTATGGAAATCTACAAAATCATTTAAAAGAATTTAGCAAATTTAATTTTAAAAGAGTCTGAAAGTCCTTTAACATCTTTTAGACTCCAATTAGACAGTGTCTTGAACACTTGGATTCTTCAGCTACATTAATGATTTTACTATTTTGGGGTTCTGTCAGCACAAACAGTAACTAAAGGCATATGGGTGATAGCTGGCAGATATTTTTAGTTTTATTAATTGCAAAAAAAAAAAAAAAGGTACCAAACCCTAACTAATACATAGTAAAGATAATCTGGAATCATAGAATATTAAGAATGGAAGGGATTTGAAGTCTTTCAGTCTTTTTCTTTCTAGTCCTCAACTACAAGCCCACTTTAAGGCAACTCCACTCTTAAAGGCAAAAGATCACTTCTCCCCTAATGGCTTGATGAACAGATCGCCTCCATTTGAATGAACTGTCTCATACTTAATAACCATGACTCCAGCCACCATCTTTCCTTTCGCTAACAAAGGAGTCAAAAGGGACACCCATATTTTCACCTGCACAGGGGTTGGTGCCCCTAACCCCTGCATTGTTCAAGGGTTGACTGTATTTTATAGTGTATCTCAAATTGCAGTCTTTAAAAGAAGATTCCAGGGGTCCACAGATTCACAGATCCTTGATGGCCCATGAAACCAAAACTCAAAGAAACACTGGCCTAATCAAAGGGTTACCTCTTGGTTTCCCATCTGTACATACAAATACTATTTCCTTGACTTTGTCTACGCCAGGAACTTTCACCAGCATTCTACTTTAGCTCCTTATGACCATCTCTTAGGTAATGGTACCAACAGTGGTCTGTTAGGAACCAGGTCGCACAGCAGGAGGTGAGCAGCTGGCGAGCGAGCATTCCCGCCTGAGCTCCGCCTCCTGTCAGATCAGAGGCAGCATTAGATTCTCAGAGGAGCACAAACCCTATTGTAAACTGCACATTCAAGGGATCTAGGTTGCACGGTCTTTATGAGAATCTAATGCCTGATGATCTGAGGTGAAACAGTTTTATCCTGAAACCATCCCCCACCACCGCCCCATCTGTGGAAAAACTGTCTTCCACAAAACCAGTCCCTGATGCCAAAAAGGTTGGGGACTGCTGTCTTAGACCCTTTCATTACCCAGCCACCTCACTTAGAAACCCTTCTCTGACCTCAATCTCTTATGCTTACTCCCGTGAAATCAGCTCTTCGGTTGACCAGGTTGAGGCTTCTAGTCCCTCAATTCCTTTCTAATAAATGGGGTTCTACTAAAAGAAACAGAGATCCAAAATAACAGTGCTTTAAACAAGATAGAGTTTTATAACAAATCAGTCTTGAAATAACAAAATGTCTCAAAACACGAAGGCTGCAAGAATCCCAATATGGCAGCTCAACAATTCATTATTCTACCATCCTTAGCAATGGCTTACATCCTCGAGGTTGTGTGGTGGTCCCAGTGTAACCCCTGAAGTTCCAAACCGTTAAATTTACATTCCAGGCAGCAAGAAGGAAAGTACACCAGGGTGTCCTCTTAGGTCAGCTTCTTTTAGAGAGCTTTCTCAGCAATCTCATCTAGAAAGTTCTGCCTATATCTCATAAATGAGTTCTATTTTCAGGAAGGGCTGGGAAATGTAGTTTTAAGCTGGGTATAGTGGCACATCTAACAATACAGGAATCCTAAGGAAGATGAGGAGAATATTACTGTGTAAGCAGCTAATAATTAATGCCATATCTATCAAGCTATCAGAGATCAAGGTTCTGTTTAATGGAAGAGTCGCTAGGGTACCACAACAACATTTTGCACTCCTTGGTCAAATAATCCCAAAACATACTTGCCAAAACCCTAAAGTTCCAGTCCCCATGCTACCAATCTCTAAGTATGGAAAAAAATCCAATAATTACCTTTCTATGCCCCTCAGTACTTTCAGATAAGCTTTTCTGACAGATCTGTACTGAAACAGTTAACATGGTGTAGTTATGATCTGTACATTTATTGAAAGCTAAAGGATGAAAGCAATCATTTTGAGTATCTCCAGTTAGTTTCCTCTTTCACTCTCCATTCAACATTCACCCAACAAATATTTATGAAGTATATATGATGTGCCAGGCACTATTTTTTGGCGCTAAGGACAGTGGTGAACAAGACAGCAAAACCTTTTTCCTCATGGAGCCTACTATCTAGCTGGAAAAGACGGACAATAATGATATCAAGAAATATACAAGATAATTTTCATGAGTAAGCTACAACACACCTCAGCTCTTCTCATGTCTTCTAGTACTCTTGCTTTTTCATCCTCAATAGATTACTATGAATACTCTCACATTAGGGAAACTATGAATACTCTCACATTAGGGAAACTGGTAGAACTCAGCACTCCTACCTTACACCTACGCCTTTCTTTCTGTCTCAGAGAAAAATGTACCCCTCCCCTTCCCCAGATTTTACCTCCCCCTCTTCTCTCAGGATATCGCTCTCCATCGATATTCTTTCTGAAATATTCCATCTCTTTCTAGTTCCATCCTCTAGGCCTAAGAAAATGTTTTTCATCTCTCCAAAAAACAACTTTTCTTGACCCTTCCCTCCTTCTCAAACTACTTTCCTGAACACCAAAACTTCCTGAAATAATACTTTACACCACGTTCCATTTCCTCACTTTCTATTGGCACCCTAATCCCATTATATTTGGTTGGATTTCTATAGTAATGCTAAAGTTTCCCTAAGTAACTTGGAATTCTGATCTTTTCTTTCAAGTATCCTATATAGGTTATAGTCTGAGTTTTAACATTAAATGTAACCATGCCTCTCCTTAACATTCTGATATTGTCCTTAGTATCTACATTATTTTATATATTGATACGAATTAAAACAAGGATGGCAGAGTGCATCAGAGTGCTGGAAGTCAAATAAAAAGAAATAAACTCCTGCTATCAAGGGCTTACCCACTATCATGGGAAAAATAAAAGTACCTATTAACAAGATGCCACGTAACAACCATCAGAAGTACAAAACACGTGAAGGATCTGTATTAAAATTAGGGAAGTTGGGAGGTAATGGACAGTGTCAACTAGACCATGAAGAATGGATTAGGCTGGGCACGGTGGCTCATGCCTATAATACCAGCACTTTGGGAGGCTGAGGCAGGTGGATCACCTGAGGTCAGGAGTTCAAGACCAGCCTGGCCAACACAGTGAAACCCCATCTCTACTAAAAATACAAAAATTAGCCAGGTATGGTGGCACATGCCTATAGTCCAAACTACTCGGGAGGCTGAGGCAAGAGAATTGCTTGAACCTGGGAAGCAGAGGTTGCAGTGAGCCGAGATCATGCCACTGCACTTCAGCCTGGGCAACAGAAAAAGATCCCATCTCAAAAAAAAGAGAATGGATTCCATTTGGGTTCATAGCTGGGACGGGGTGCATGCCTGAGAAACGGCAGCACTTTAGTTTGGCTGGAATGTGGTGTAGTGATAGGGTAACAGGCAGGTAATGGAATTGCTAACACACAGCAGTGTGACTGCTAACATATGCCAAGCTGATATTTATGTCAAATTTCGGTGGGAGTGACTCCTAAAAAGCAAGAAAACAAACAGTCGACTCTCTGTATCTGTGGGCTCCATATCCGTGGATTCAACCGACTACAGACCTAAAATATTGGAAAAAATTTAAAGATAACAATACAACAATAAAAAATAATACAAGTAAAAATATGTGATAAGAATTACTTACAGAGCATTTACATTGTAATAGGTATTATGAGTAATCTAGAGATGATTTATACAGGAGGATACGTGTAGGTTCTGTGCAAATACTACATCATTTTATACAAAGGACTTAGGCATCCACAGATTTTGGTATCTAGGAAATCCTAGGACAAATCTTCTGCAGATACCGTGAAATGACTAATTCTTAGGTTTACTTCAAAGAAATCTTCCAGGATCAGCAAGGCCTACAGAGGTAAAAGAATCACTACTTTCCCATAAGTTAGAACTTCAAGGTCATCTGCTCCAGTTGTCTAATGAAGTAACCCTCTTAGTAATATTCTAAGAAACAGGCATCCTACTGACTGAACACTTCCAGTGACAGATGAACACCAGGGAAACAGTGATGCATTGTTGGAAATTTGGAAATGATCAACCTACTAAATGGGTGTCAGCAGAGACATGTCAAGTCATCCTAAAGTGAAAGACCCTTTCAGGCCATGAGGATGGAGAATAACTTGATAGAAAGTTTTAACATATTTAATAAAATTGTGTGAGTATTCAGAGGTAGTCATGGACAGTCAGTTACAAAGACTTAGAGAAAAGTTAAAGAGATGATAAGCCCTAACAGGGGAGGGGTGAAAATGGGAGGCGTAACAACTTCTCCAGTAAGGTGGGCCTCCTGTTGAAGGGTAGGTAAATCGATTATCAGCTGAATGTGGTATCAGAACATATTCAAATCCTATTACTAACTGCTCTTGCTCTGAATTCACATTCATAAAGCAATCTTTTATAAGTTTGTTTCCCATACACCTTATCTAAAAATAGAAAATTTAGAGATTAGCAATATGGTTTAATTATTTAGTCTCAATCAAATTATATGTGATTTAGCATCCCTGAGAGTCCATTCAACTCTGAACTCTTAAGATTAAATTTCCAAATGCATAAATCAGAAGCCACTTCAACAGGGACTTATTTGGGCAGCCACCAGCATTCCCTAGAGTGTGCCTTCACTATATTCTTGGGAGCCTCAAATCTCCTAAAGTAGGAAACTATTTTTCAAAATAGCCTATTCTACTTCTACTATGTCAAATTACTAGAGTTGACCTACGTAACTTGTGGTGCAAGTCTTGATCTTGCTTGCTGTATCTATTTCAGCTCAGATTTTTATCTCCTTATTTCTAAATACCGTCTCACCCCAAATTCTAGTTTTTCTCTTTGCTTGAAGATTCAGCGGGGTGTCCTTAATCTGACTGTCACTCTACTTAACTTACTATCTTTGAGCAGAAGGGTTTTTTTAAAAGGGCTCCTTTAAGAGCATTCGATAAGTGGTACTTAACAACACTGTAACTGGTCCATTCTTCCATGCCTGTTGACTGAAGCAGTGTTTGTGTAACAAATACCATTTATTTCATGCAACAAAGCTTAGAACCTAGGGGAGATCAGAGACAACAGGCTTCAATCTGTATTCTGAGTTCTCCAGGTAGAACTCTTCCCATGTAACAGCCTATAATCATCACTAAAAGTCCCAGACAAAATAATCCGAGATTTTCTGAATACTGCTTATCAACTAAATATGACCTTCAAGAGACAAGAATCGTTCTGCATGTAAACAAATATAAACCTGGTGATGACTGATGCAATATACCAATCTACATCAGAGCAACATTCTGGCAGCCTGAGACATTTATTAACAAAATACACAGAAGGTCATTGCTGAACTGAGCTGAGATGTAGTGGTCCAACAGTGAGCCCAGAGATGAAGAAAATAAATTAGAACATCAACATGTTTTCCAGGAGATAAAAAATCATGGGCTATGAAGCATGAGAGTATAGACCCTGTTAAGAGCCTATAGAAAGGTATATAAAATTTGAGACAGATGAGGCAGACCACATAGTTTATTATAATTATTTTGCAATGAATGAATGTAATAACTGTGGAGTTTCAGAAGTTGTAAGCTGAGTACAATCTGACTCATACATTACAATAGCTGACACCTATGGAGCATTTCCTGTGTATCAACACTGGCTCATCACTTTACATACATTAACTCATTTAGTCCATAGGAGAAATACTGTTATTCCAGTGTGTCACTAAGAAAGTAAGGAACAGAGAGGTTAAGTAACTTGGTTATATAGCTGAGAAGCAGTGAAGCCAAAATTCAAACGAGGCAATCTGGCTGCAAAGCCTATGAATTCAATCATGACATAGGAATATAAATTCTCAAAATCACATAGATGTACATGCCTGCACATTTCGATAATATTACATATAAATAAACACCTATTACTAGACATATGCCTAGGCCTTTGTATACAGTAAATGTTCTAACATATTTAGTAATAGTTGATCTGAGTATGGAAGCAACTTTAAGATCACAATCAAGACACCTGCATTCTAGGCTGGCTTCTGATACTGAATGACTGTGTGACTTGGGGCGTCAGCTTATCTATTGATAAAATGTCAAAATGTGGAAGTAAAAGGGACAGATGGAATGATCTAGTCTCTTCAAGTCTAACATTCTGACTTAAATCTAATTTAACTGGTATAGGGTGGGGCTCAGGCATGGGTGCTTCTTAGAAGCTTCCCAGCTTCCAAGGTGAGTCTAATATGTAGCCAGGATTCTCTGAGTAACTGTCAGAGGGTTTTCCACAACAGCTGTTTCATTTTACATTCCCCTCAGAAGGGTTTGTGGGTTCTAACTTCTCTACACCCTTGCCAACACTTGTTATTGTCTAATAACAAGTGAGTGGTTCTGTGGCAAGCTAAACTGTAGCCTAGTTGCCTTGGAGTCTGAAAACCCTGGAGCTAAATTTCAGCTCTATCATGTATGAGCTGTGTGGTCTTCCAGGTCTCTCAATTAAGTGTGTTCTTTATATGTAAAATAAAACCAGTATCCACTTAACACAGTTACAAGGACCAAACTCCCATGTAAAGTACATGCTAGGCACATGGTTTTCCTCAATAAATGTTAGCTGCTAGAAATTGTACCTACATTAAAACAATTTTTTTTGGTCGGGTGTGGTGGCTCACGCCTGTAATCTCAGCACTTTGGGAGGTCAAGGCGGGCGGATCACAAGGTCGAGTTCAAGACCAGCCTGACCAACACGGTGAAACCCCATCTCTGCTAAAAATATGACAATTAGCTGGGTGTGGTGGTGTGTGCCTGTAATCCCAGCTACCCAGGAGGCTGAAGCAGGAGAATTGCTCGAACCCGGGAGGCACAGGTTGCAGTGAGCCGAGATCACCCATTGCACTCCAGCCTGGGTGACAGGACAAGACTTTGTCTCAAAGAAAAAAAATTTTTTTAAGGATATGCAGAACTGAACTCGGATACACAGAACATCAGCCTGAACAATCAATTGCTGGAAAACAGATCCACAGACTGACAGCAATAGCACTCTCTCTTTCATGAGAGAAGAGGCTGAAACAACTCTGTGTAGGACACTGACCACAAATCAAAGAGAATCTAGAGAATAGAGCGTTGGAAAAGTGTTAGAACACATGTCATCCTGCATAGTCAGGTCAGGCCACAACTGGCAAAAGAATCTAAATCCAAAGACCAAGATATACTGAGATGACCACAAGCTGTTAGTAAGCCTTGTTCTGCAAGCTTCCAAATAAATCTCTTAAGTCACCCTGCTATTTTAAAAAATAAATTGCCATGTTGACAGAAATTGAACATCACTTCTCTTTTCCACTTACAGGATATGGAATCTGGCGTACCATCTTTAGACTCACAATCACCACATTTGCAGAACAAATCTGAATTTGATGGGGGCAATTCTTGTGATTCTATTTTCTGTCCATTCACAGATTTCTGTGTCAGAGATCACAGAAGACACCACTACACTACTATTCTTTTTCAAAACTACTGCCTTTGGGCATTAGCCATCATTCATCATATCTTCTCTATACACTCCCTAAATGAGATTTCAACAGTTGTACTGGTTTAATCAAATGGGCCCCAAAATATGTACTGTATTCTCCATTCAAATATGGAAGTCAATAGTCACTTGAAGTCAACAGGAAACATATTTTTGAGTTATTTTTCCAGTAGTGAGCATGAATGGCAATGATCTCTTAACTGTAAAATGAAAGCATCACCTCTCAACCCTCGAAAGGCTGTGGGGAGGATGCGCGGAGATGACGTAGGCAGAAAGCAGTGCATTCTTCCTAAGGCAGTACTCCTCAGTACTCAGCACTCAGGTAGGAATGCAAGGACTCCAGTTTAGGTCCTGGTCTTTTACCACCTCCCCCCTGTGCTATTGAGCAAGGTTCTCAGCCTTTCCAAACAGTACAAATCTGGGGAATGAGGATAATGAGACTTGCATTGACTAGATCATAAGGGTTTTTTTTTTAAAAAAATAAACTTTTTTATTTTGGAGTAATTTTAGATTCAGAGAAAAATATAGGAGTGTTCCCATATACCCCTCACCCATTGTTAACATCTTATGTTACTATATATAGTACGTTACTATTAACTAAGCTCCAGACTTTGGATTTCACCATTTTCTCCACTAATGTCCTCTCTGCATTTCAGGATCCAACCCAAGGTGCCACACTGCATTTAGTTGTCATGTCTCTTTAGTCTACTCTGGTCTCATATTCACAGGGTTTTTATAAGAGTCAAATAAATACAAGAACACTTTGTACAGTGAAAAGTACCATGAGAATACACTTTACTATTCTTATGCATTAAATGAGTACATCCATGTAAAGCACCAGGAAAACTGCCTGTCACATATTAAGCTCCAAATATTGATTTCAGCACTATCATTATAAATATTTCTACCTATCCTACATTGTGATCAATTCTATACGTCTACAACAGATGTCTGGGGTTCAAAATTCCTTCTATGACCACAGATTTTATTTTCAGTGTAGGAAGTCAGCTTTATAGAATTAGCCCTTGACCAGATTTTTGTAAACACCTGGCTCAATCTGGGAGAGCAGGAAACAGAAGAAGAGGCAGAGTGAAGGCAGAGGTATTAATGGAACCTCAGGACCCACTTAGGTTTCCCTTCATCATCGAACATCAATCTCACACCTCAGAGCTATACAGTCAAAGAAGTGAAGAACTCTGCCAAATTTGGCAAACCACGAAATTCAGTAAGGGACATTCCATAGAGATCAGCAAAGTAACAAATACCCACACATTTCCTGTTAAACAATCTGCACACCGCTTCCAGGCATCGTCAGGAGGTTGGAGCGACCTGGGGTGGAAGGAGGCAGGGAAGGGATGCTTTTCTTTATCCCTCAGTGGACCAGCTGGTTAACTCTGCCCCTTTCTTGTCTTTCCTGCTGTCCTAGATTTAGCAAGGTGTTTATGAAGGTCTGCTCAAGGGCCAATTCTATAAAGCATGACCAGGACCCATTCTACTCACACCACTCATCCTAAGGATATCAGGAGATAGTGGAATAAATTCCAAGTCCCTTTCGAATAGTAAAATAAAGAACATGTTCTGGCACTTAACCTAGACTGAAAGCCATGAAACAGCCTACCTCTCATAGCATAAAATTTTACCAGAAAGTGGTAACAAGAAGGTTTTCTAACCCAAGAGCAAGGGAGAATACTAAGAGATTTCAGTACAGAGGCCAAAAACATGTCCACTTAAGGGTATGTTTGTTAAACCCATTAAAATAATGTAATGTTAGCCAACAAAGACAGACGAGAACTGGTGTGAGGGGGGACAGGGGAAGATAAAGGGGCAGAGAGTTGGGTAGAGGCATAAGAAACAGTGTATTCCTTCCATCTTGTAGGATTAACTTCAGAAAAACCATACTAACAAAAATCCAGAAAATTTATTTTTGAGTCTTTCTGTGAGGCCACTTATGGATAATGCTTCTCGGTCAAAGTCAGATTTTCAGAGAGGTCAGGATATAAGCATATTAACAAGCAAAATCAGACAACTTTTTTAAAAATCCTTTTTGGGGCCAGTTACAGACAATGCTTCTTGGCCAAATTCATATTTTAAAAAGGCTGGAGTGGCCGGGCACGGTGGCTCATGCCTGTAATCCCAGCACTTTGGGAGGCTGAGGTGGGTGGATCACGAGATCAAGAAATCAAGACCATCCTGGCCAACATAGTGAAACCCTGTCTCTACTAAAAATACAAAAATTAGCCGGGCGTGGTGGCAGGCGCCTGTAGTCCCAGCTACTCAGGAGGCTGAGGCAGGAGAATCACTTGAACCCGGGAGGCGGAGGTTGCAGTGAGCCGAGATCGTGCCACTGCACTCCAGCCTGGCAATAGAGTGAGACTCCGTCTCAAAAAAAGAAAAAAAAGGCTGGAGTTTGTTGGTATACTATTTTGAGTCAAAATTAAAAACAGTATACACTGTGGCAGATGCTGCTGGTTGCATTCTATTTTGTTTAGAATAGCAATATGCACCCCCAAAATTTCATTTCCCAACCCCACTTGAAGCTAAATGTGGCCATATGACATATCCTGGCTAATAAGATGTAAGAAGTTATTATCTACATACAAAAAAATAAAGTTAGATCCCTTCCTCAAAACAGACAAAAAATGAATCACACACATGAATGTATGAGCTAAAACTATAAAACTCTTAAAAGAAATTTAGAAGTAAATCTTCATGACCTTAGGCAAAGCCCTCTTAGATATGACAACAAAAGCACAAGCAATGAAAGTTAAACTGAATTGCCCCCAAAATGAAGAACGTTAGTACTTCAATAGATATTATCAAGAAAGTGAAAAGACAACCCACAGAATAGGGCAATAAATATTCATAAATCATACACCTGATAAGGGACTAGTATGTGGAATATATACAAATTCTTACAACTCAATAACAAAAAGATAAATAATTGAATTAAAAATAGGCCAAGAATCCAAATAAGTATCCAAAGAAGATATCTACAAATGGCCACTAAGTATAAGGAAAGATGCTGACCGTCATTATTCATTAGGGAAATGCAAATCAAAACCAGAACTAGAAACCACTTCACACCCACTAGGATGGTTATAATTAAAAAGATAGAGAATAACAAGTGTTGGCAAGGGTGTAGAGAAGTTAGAACCCACATACCCTTCTGGGAGGAGTGTAAAATGTAACAGCTGCTGTGGAAAACCCTCTGACAGTTACTTAAAGAATTAAAGAGTTACCATGCAACTCATCACTTCTACTCCTAGGTATATATACTCAAGAGAATTGAGAATACACGTCCACAAAAATCTTGTATACAAAGACCACATGGTTTTAAATTCTATTTATATGAAATGTCCAGAATAGGCAGATCTCTGGAGACAGAAAGTAGACGAGTGGGTGTCTTGGGTTGGGGACTTGAGGAGAACTGGGAAATGATGCTTAATGAATATGGATTTCTTTTGGAGGTGATAAAAATATTCTAAAAGTGATTGTGGTGATGATTTCATAACCGTGAATATATTATAAAACACTTAACTATACATGTTACATGGATGAATTACATGGTATATGAATTACACTTCAATTCACCTTCAGTATTACATATATGAATAAAATAGTGTGCATGTACACTGTATATGTGCATGTATGCATGTATACAAACACACACATTTGGTTATTGATTGGCGCTTCTGGAGAATCCCTCTAAAAGGCAACAGACTTGACTGGCTTGTTCCTTTGCCTTAAAAAAAAAAACAACAACAAAAACCTGAAACTTTTTTGTTTCTTCTGAGGTAAAATTTACGTATAATAAAATACACAGACCTTAAGTGAATAAGGTAGAGTCTTGAAAATATAGGCACCTATGTATGACCTTAATCAAGATACAGAATGTTTCCATCTTTCCATGTGTCTACCCTTCAGTACCCAACCCTCATGGGCTCTGTTCTGCTTTCACCATCAGAGATAATTTTGCCTTTTATTGAACTTCACGTGAGTGGAATCATGATGTAGTCTTTTTTGCTCAACATTTTGTTTTTGAGATATATATATATATCAGTAGTTCATTCTTTTTATTGCTAATTAGTATTCCATTTTATCAACAGTCTTTATCTATTTTCCCGTTAATATTTGAGTTGTTCTCAATTGTTGGCTATTATAAACAGCTGCTACAAATATTCTTATACTAGTCTTTTTTGGATATATGTTTTCATTCTACTTGGGTAAACACCTATAAGTTGAATTGCTGACTCATAGGGTAGGTGTTTAATTTTTGAAGAAACAGCAAAGAGCATCCCAAAGAGGTGATACCATTTCACACTCCCCCCAAAAACATATGAGAATGTGCTGACTCACATTCTCACCAACACTGGGTGTTTTGGGTTTTTTAAATTTTAGCCTTTCTAGTCTGGGTGAAATGGGTCTCACTGTGGTTTTCATTTGATATCCTTAACCACTGTCATTGAACACTTTCACACATGCTTATTGATTATTCATATAACTTTTTGTGAGATGACTATTCTAATCCTCTACCTATTTTTGAAAATCGTTATCTTTTTAATATTGACTTGCAGGAGTTCTTTAAATATTCTGAAAGCAAGTGCTTTGACAGATATATCTCATTATAAACATGCTCTCCCAGTCAGCGGATTGCATCTTTGTTTTTCAAACAATTTCTTTATGTAAGCACAGAGTTTGGATTTGATGAAGCTCTAGTTACCAATTTTTTTTTCTTTTTTTTTGAGACGGAGTCTTGCTCTGTCACCCAGGCTGGAATTTTATTTTTAGTACCTGTTATGGTTTGTCTAAGGAATATCTGGCTATCAAAGGTCATAAGAGATTACCTTTGCTTTCTTATAGAAGTACTATAGTTTTCGCTTTTACATTTAGGTTTACCCTGGATCTTGAATTAATTTTTGCATTTGGTATAAAGAAGTCAAGGTTCCCTTTTTTTCATATGCATATCCTACTCCTCCAGAACTATTTATTAAAAAGATTTTTCTTTTCTGCATTTAATTACATTGGCATGTTTGTTAAAACTCAATGGATTATAATATGTCTGAGTCTAAATATGAAATTCTGTTGCATCTATATTTTTGTCTTTATACCAATACTATACTGTTTTGATTACCAGAGCTTTGGATTAAGTCTTGAAATCAGGTAATGTGAATCCTCCAATTTGATTTTTCTACAAATCAATTTGGAGGAAAGTAACATTTTAATACTGAGTCTTACAACTGGACTTATGGAAAACGCATGTCTCTCCATTTATTTAGGTCTTTTTTGTTTGAGATAGGGTCTTGCTCTGTCACCCAAGCCAGAGCGAGATCATGGCTCACTGTAGCTTTGAACTCCCAGGCTCAATGAATCTTCCCACCTCAGCCTCCCCAGTAGCTGTGATTACAGGTGCATGCCCCCCAATCCTAGCTACTTTTTGTATTTCTTTTCTTTTCCCTTTTTTTTCTTTTCTCTTCTCTTCTCTTTCTTTTTCTTTTTTTTTTTTTTTTTTTGAGACGGAGTCTCCCTCTGTTGCCCAGGCTGGAGTGCAGTGGCGTGACCTCGGCTCACTGCAAGCTCCGCCTCCCAGGTTCACACCATTCTCCTGCCTCAGCCTCCCAAGTAGCTGGGACTACAGGTGCCCACCACCACGCCCAGCTAATTTTTTGTATTTTTAGTAGAGATGGGGTTTCACTGTGTTAGCCTGGATGGTCTTGATCTCGTGACCTTGTGATCTGCCCACCTTGGCCTCCCAAAGTGCTGGGATTACAGGCGTGAGCCACCACACCCGGCCTTCTTTCTTTCTTTTCTTTTCCTTTCTTTATTTTTATTTTTTTTGTAGAGACAGGGTTTCACCATGTTGCACAGGCTGGTCTTGAATACCCGGGCTCGTGTGATCTGCCTGCCTTGGCCTCCCTAAGTGGTGGGATTATAGGCATGATTATACATGCCTATAATTTAGGTCTTTTAAAGTTTCTCTCAGAAATGTCTTGTAGTTTCCAGCATAGAGGTTTTGTATGTCTTTTGATGAATTTATTTCAATGTATTTTTTGTGTTTAATGCTAATGTAAATAAATTTTTTTTACATTGTCTTTAAAATCTTTGCTGCTAGTATATAGAAATATAATAAACTTGTTTCCTGTAACTTTGTTAAATAAATTGATCAGTCCTAGTATTTGTTTTGTAGATTTTTAAAAAATTTTTTATGTAAACAATCATTTAATCTGCAAATAAAGACAGTTTTACTTCTTCCTCTCCAATCCTAATGCCTTTTGTTTCTTTCTCTTGTCTTACTGCACTGACCAGGATCTCTACAGAACAGTGAACAGAAATCATGAGAGCAGATATCCTTGTCTTACTCCTAATCTTAGGGAGAAAAACATTCAATATTTCCCCGTTGAGTTAAAATGTTAGGTGTAGGTTTTTTGGCAGATCCCTTTAAAAGACTGAAAATTATAAAAACTTATTTTATGATCTATCCTGGAGAACACTCCATGTGCACCTGAAGATAATGTATATTTTGTAGTTGTTAAGTGTAATGTCTCAGTTGCTTAGGGGGGGATATTTAAAATTTACAAATGTAATTGTGAATTTGTCTATTTCTTTTTCTAGTTCTATCAGTTTTGCTTCATGTATTTTGAAGCTCTGTTATTAGGATAAATATTCATTTATGATTGTTATATCTTTTAAGAAACTGACTTTTTAAATCATCATTATTAAATCATTTTATCTTTAGTAATACTTTTGGTTCCCGAAGTCCATACTGTGTCTGATATTAATAGAGCCACTACACTTTTATTATGCTTTCTATTTGCATACCTCTTTTCCCATTTCATGTTTTTACTTTCAACAGATCTGTGTCTTATATTTAAAATACACCTCTTGTAGATAGCATATAGTTGGGTCTTGTTTTATTTTTTTGTTTTTTGTTTCTTTTTGAGACAGGTTCTAGCTCTGCTGTCCAGGCTGGAGTGCGATGGTGTGATCACAGCTCACTGCAGCCTTGAACTCCTGGGCTCAAGTGATCCTCCTGCCCTGGCCTCCCAAATTGCTGGGATTACAGGTGTGAGCCACTGTGCCTGGCTGGATCTTGCTTTTTCATCCAGCCTAGCAATCTCTGCCATTTAACTGGGGTGCTTAATTCATTTATACTTAATGTAATTATGTATATTACTGGGCTTAAGTTTACTATCTTGGCTTTTAAAAATTCGTTCTATTTGTTTTTTGTTCCCCTGTTTTTCCTTTCCTGTCTTTGTTTTAACAATTTTTTTCTTAGTATATCATTTTCATTCATTCATTGGCTTTTTAGCTATACCTCTTTTGTTTTGTTTTTTTGTGGGGGTAGGTAGTGGTTGCTCTAAGAATTCAACATATATTTTTGCCACAGTCTACTTAGATTTAATTTTGTGCTACACATAAAATGTAAGATGCTTGCTCACTTCCCCATCCTTTGTGTCACTGTGATATATATATATTACTTTTTTTTTTTTTTTTTTGAGACGGAGTCTCGCTCTGTTGCCCAGGCTGGAGTGCAGTGGCACGATCTCAGCTCACTGCAACCTCCACCTCCTGGGTTCATGCCATTCTCCTGCCTCAGCCTCTTGGGTAGGTGGGACTACAGGCACCCACCACCACGCCGGGCTTATTTTTGGTATTTTTAGTAGAGTCAGGGTTTTACCGTGTTAGCCAGGATGGTCTCGATCTCCTGACCTCATGATCCACCCACCTCGGCCTCCCAAAGTGCTGGGATATAGGTGTGAGCCACTACGCCCAGCCATGTGTTATATATTTTAACGTACATACATTATACAACCCATAATGTAACACTGCAACTTTCCTTTTAGCTGTTGTCTTTTGAAGAAATTAAAATAATTTTTTAAATGATCATTTGTATTTACCCTAATATTAACCATAACTAAATCTGCTGGCAATAAATTATCTCAGCTTTCATTTATCTAAAAATGTCTATTTCATCTTCAGTTTTGAAGACTATTTTAAGTGGGTATTGATCTCTAAAATGGCAGTTATCTTTTTTCTTTTGGCATATTACAGGTCATTCCACTGTCATTTGGCCTCCATTGTTTCTAGTGAGAAGTAACTGGTATTGCTTCCTTTATGTAATGTGTCTTTTTTTTCTGGCTCTTTTTGACATTTCTCTTTTCATCAATGATTTTTAGCAGTTTAACTATGATGTGACTGAGTGTGGTGTTTTTGGTTTTCATTTTTAATTTATCCTGCTTGGGGTTTTCTGAGCTTGCTGGAACTGTAAGTGTATGGTTTTCATCAAATTGGGGCACTTGAAGTCATCATTTCTTCACATATTTTTCTATCCATCCCCCCTCTCTCTCTCCTTTCTTTCTGTGATTCCATTAATGTATATTAGATTGACATTGTCTCATGTGTAACTGTTCAATTTTTAAAATTTTTTTTGTGTGGTCTTGAGATTTGATAAATTATATTAATCTGTCTTCACATATACTGACCTTTTCTTTTGCCTTCCTCAATCTGCTGTTAAGCCCCATCCAGTACAATTTACATTTAAAGAGACTGTAGTTTTACAGTTCTAGAATTTTTAGTTTCCATCTTCCTGCTGAATTACTGATTCTGCTCTCTCATTCTAACCACGGTTTCCTTTAAGTTCTTGAACATGTTTATAAAAGCTGCTTTGTAGTCTTTTGTCTGCTAATTACAACTTCACATGTCTAATATGTTTTACTTCACGTCTAGTTTTTCTAATAATACTACACGAGAATATAATTTAGTATAAAAAGTAAACGTGAAGTAAACAAATATTATTTAAATACAAAATACAAAAGTTATTAAAAGGAATGTGGTAGCTCTACATGTAGTCACATAAAAAAGTGCCTCAGTATACTAAGTTCAAAAACTAAGTTGCGAGGTGATTTACAACTTACACATTGAGACACCTTTTTATGATATATATACATACAAAATATCATAATCTAGTTTTTTTAAGTTTTTACTTTGAGATAATTATAGATACACATGCAATTATAAGAAATAATACAGAGAGAACCTATATATTTTTCAACCAGTTTCTCCCAATAGAAATCGACATTTACACAATCCACCAACTTTATTCAGATTTCACCAGTTTTATATGCACTCGTGTGTGTGTGTGTGTGTGTGTATGTTTAGTTCCACATAATTTTGTCATACACGTACATTCAAGTGATTCCTACCACAGTCAAGATACAGGACAATTTCATCACAAGGTTCCCTCATGCCACCCTCTTCATATGATCCATTTTTATGGGGGGAATAGTATTAGCGATAGTTATAAATACAGAGAAAAAAATACATCTGGGCTGGATGCAGTGGCTCACACCTGTAATCCCAGCACTTTGGGAGGCCAAAGCGGGTGGATCACCTGAGGTTGGGAGTTCGAGAACAACCTGACCAAAATGGAGAAACCCCATCTCTACTAAAAATTCAAAATTAGCAGAGTGTGGTGGCGCATGCCTCTAATCCCAGCTACTTGGGAGGCTGAGGCAGAAGAATTGCTTGAATTCAGGAGGCAGAGAGGTTGTGGTGAGCTGAGATTGTGCCCCTGCATACCAGCCTGGACAACAAGAGTGAAACTCCATCTCAAAAAAAAAAAAAATCTGGAAAGTTACTCACAAACTAATGATTTTAAAGTATAGGATTGAGGCTGGGTGTGGTGGCTCACGCCTGTAATCCCAGCACTTTGGGAGGCTGAGGTGGGTGGATCACGACGTCATGAGTTCGAGACCAGCCTGGCCAACATGGCAAAATCCCGCCTCTACTAAAAATACAAAAATTAGCTGGGCATGGTGGCACGCGCCTGTAATTCCAGCTACTCGGGAGGCTGAGGCAGGGGATCGCTTGAACCTGGGAGGCGGAGGTTGCAGTGAGCTGAGATTGCGCCATTGCACTCCTGCCTGGGCAACAAGAGTGAAACTCCATCTAATAAATAAATAAATAAATAAATAAATAAATAAATAAATAAATAAATAAAATAAAGTATAGGATTGCAGGGAAGGAAAACTGCTTTTTTACTTTGCATACTGCTGAAATTTCTTGTTTTACATTGAACATGTATTACTTTTTTAACATAAAAATTTAAAATCTAGGAAGTAAATATAACATGGAAATATGTGGGTGTAAGTATAGCAGGGTCACAGTAAACAAATGGCTAAGAATAGAAACTTTAAAAAGAAACATGATACTGAGTGTGTAAAATAAAATATTTAGGAATCTACTTTTCGTTTACTAACTATATCCATATTGGTTCCTTTACTTAAGTAAGCACTGGTCATTTTTTATTTTTGGAAGAGATTCCACCAAGCAAGAAAAAGAACTTAAAAATTCACAGAAAACTAAAAAGCTAAAATAAATGAAGTTATTTTACTTATAAGTAAGATAACAATCAGGGGGAAAGTAGGCACCTAATAAATGTCATTTTGTAAGAGTTTTCTGAAGAGTATAATTTTAATGTTGTTTTTAAAATCATATTACAGCATTACATTGATCCTTTTATCCTTGGTCCAAACAAGCACTGTTAGACAGCATACGGTATAGACTCAGAATAACTCAGAGAAGAACTTTCTAATAGTCAGTTTCCCAAAGATAAAAGGGACTGGCCCAGGAGGCTACTGAGTTCTCCTTCATAAGCAATCAGAATTCAAACAGGAGGTAAATGCCCATTTGTGGCAGTAATGTTTCGGAGGACATTAAGGCATCGGAAATACGGTCAATTAAAGTCCTTTCCAAAGCTGAGATTCTATTATGAGTAGAGCACACACTGGGTCCAAAGCCAGAAAAACCTCAGATTAAGCACTGTACTTCTCCAGTTTGCTTCTGGGAATCATACACACTTGCTTCATCATTTGCAAGGAAATAATGTAAGTAACAGTGCTTTACAAATGGCAAAGCACTGAGTAATATTATATACTATCATTTGAGGATACCGAGTTCAAACGTTAACAAAAGTTACTTAAGCCAGCCATTAAGCAGAACTTCTGAATGGTGAGGATGATTGAACCCACTTCCAGACAGCCTGTGGACTTTTAAAAACAGATACAGAATTCGCAGTGTCTGAAATGACTTAGCTACAATCTTGATCTAGAACAGCAATTGATGTGGTACTATGGCCCTAGCTGACAGAAGTACCAGATGAAGAAGGAAAACAAAATGACCTTTTGGTGCTAATGTTAAAGTGTTATCAAATAAATGGCTATCATTCAGGAATATCAAACCTTCTCTCTTGTCACAAGCATCCAGTAGGCAGCTGAGTATCATTTAAAAAGCAACAGACACAGAAGGAACCTAACAGGGTGTAAGAGCTCCAAACCAGCAAACCAAAGACCTGGGCCCTTGAACTGAATCTGTTGCTACTGAACATCACCTATCTGAACTTCAAATTACTGATTGTTAAAATGAGGGCTTGGGGCTGTTGGACTAAAATAGCTATTAAAATTTCAGTTTGTGTATTGTATTCGATTTCTCAGAGAACAGAACTTTTCAGAATATGTGAAAACCCACCTGTTAAGCAAAAAACCTACACCACAGTGTCAATCCTTCATCATCTTTCAAATCTTCCCCATATTACAATGCTATGACTGTGTACAAAATATCCAAACCTTGACACATCCATAATTAGGAGTTCAAAACACACAAAATAGAAAAAGTGCATATTTCATAATCATGGACACTTTCAGATTTTAAACATCCCTTTAAAATCACAAATATTTGCCAGGCACGGTAGCTCACGCCTATAATCCCAGCACTTTGGGAGGCCGAGGCGGGCGAAACACGAGGTCAGGAATTCAAGATCACTTTGGCTAACATAATGAAACCCCGTCTCTACTGAAAATACAAAAAAAATTAGCTGGGTCGGGTGGCGGGCGCCTGTAGTCCCAGCTACTTGGGAAGCTGAGGCAGGAGAATTGCTTGAACCTGTGAGGCGGAGGTTGCAGTGAGCCGAGATCACGCCACTGCACACTCCAGCCTAGGCGACACAGCGAGATCCTGTCTCAAAAAAGAACAAAAAAATCACAAATATTTATTAATCTACGTGTCTTTTCAAATAAGCTACTTACCTGGAATAAATGAGGATGGTTAAAGTAGAAAGAAATTGCTAGGTAATTGTTCAAGTAGATTTTTGTGGCTTGTATGGTTGAGGATCACTTTTACTTTCTGTTACTTAAATGTTGATGCCCACGTGTCAACAGCACTAGTATTAGGAAATTTTATGTGGGTTACAATTAAAGCCAGTACTTTAAAAACTGTAAAAATAAAATTTCCTTCCATTTCTGCTCATAGATTCCCTTTTCTTTTTTGGGACACACAGATTCTCAAAAGAATATTTTATAAAATACAATAAGAGCAACATACCTATTCACAGGAAAAAGGAAAAAAAGAGAGGGAGAGAAAAGAGACAAAATAAAACATGCACACTTTTTACTCATATGTAATTACATACTAGACAATTTCTCTTACTTTAAAATTACTCAACCAGAAAAAAAATCTTCTCAAGCTGACATTTAAATTAAAATGGATGCTTCTGTCTTCTGCATTCATACTTATACTTGCCTTCCCAAACAGAGAACATAGGGTATTTATAATTCTCTTCTGTACACATCTACACTACACCGTATCTCTCAGTAACAAGGTGACTACCAAGGTACAAAAGATCTAATAAGCCATAATCACTATTATTCTTTAGTCCAGGTGTTTTGGCAGATTCCTAGTCTAGATCCTGACAGTAAATGGGGAATTTTGCATATATAAATTTTACGGTAAGTCATTGTGACATTTAACCATTTTTAAACAGATTAAAGAGCTTAATCAAATCTAACGCTTTAACACTCGCCAGCTACAAACACACAGGAAAGCATGTTTTCCCACGTAAAGTTCACAAACACAGCCATCAATCCTTTTTAGGTCAGGAGAGAAATTGAGAAGACCAATCTTCCAAAAATTTTCATCGCTACTCTCCCTAAAAAGTGGTGCTTCTTGCAAGAAAAGGATAGAACAAAGATCTTAATGTTGCAGGTTTGAAAGACAACCACATCAAAACCAGGTATAGTGGTCCTAACCTAAGCAGCTGGCAAACTGCAGGATGGATGTGGGCACTCTTCTGCCTAATAAAATCTGAATCAAACACTTTGCATCTGATTCTCTATGTGAGCTTTTATGCAAACTTCTAAAGTGCAAGGAATCCTGGGGTGGAAGAGCTATTCTGAGAGATTTCACATAGTTCATGTAATTAGGGAAACCACTTCCTTTGATTGTGAGTGTTCAAAACAGCTGAATTTCTCCTATCAAAGGCACTCTGTGATTTGGGTCACCTCTTTTACGTTCTTTCATGTTCCTCAGGATGAGAGGTGAAGCCGGAGAGCACATTATTTAGGGGAAAAAAGATCTTGCTTTTTGTTTTAGGGATTGAACTTGCACTATTCAAAAGATTGTCATTTAGAATCTTCCTTTCTTTCTCACCCTCTGCTTCTTTCCTTCTCTATCGAGGCTCTTCAGGCACTGCAGAGAACACAATCCAAAATGCCAATTTAAAGCTGATGGAAAACTGTCAGATTGTGTGTAAAAGAATTCTAATTTTCATGTTTGGGTTTAAAACATAATTAGAGCTGTAATCTGCAGGCTCTTGATCTCCATATTATGCATTTTCTGTTGTTATGACAGTGACTAAGTCAAAAAGAGGGAAAGAAACATGAACGAACAGGAAAAAGGAGCCCCACACCCCAAAAATCACATTCCTCCGTGCCATCAGCAAATGCTGTAAAAAGAAACTGCCACTCTATTCTTTCCCTATATTCCTGGGGTATCCTTTTTCCCTAAAAGTGGAACACAGGCTATTCAACAAGGTGGCACATGCTGCTTTTGTTACAGCTAATTTTAGCATTGATGTTGTTAAGGTATTCAGTACAACTTATTCTACAACACCTTGGTCAGTGTAGCACACAGGTTTGTCAATGAATATCTAAACTAAAAAGTGGTGAAAAATAATTCACTATTTACCAACCACTTAGATGCTCACATTTCTACTGAGTGTTTAAAGCAAGTCTAATAATCTATATGCTACAATCCCTAAGATTTTAGTTAATTTACATTCAGTTAATTAAAATTATACATGGTTAATAAAAACTGGTGATACTAAGTTGTCACTCATATCAAGGAAAAGGGTTTTGAAGCATATGAAAAAATGTGATAAAATTGTCTAGAGTGATAATGATATCTCCTGCATTCATTATATTTGACATTTACAATTCAGAGAAATATAACTGGGCAGAAATTATCCCCATTTTATAAGTGCAGAAACCTAGTCCCAGAGAGGCTGGCTGATTTCCCAAACAGCAAAGGAGGAAAAGATCTAAAACTTTAAACACAGAAGAATAGGGTATGATCTCCTTCATTCAGGATTCTAAAATCTTCCCATCACAGTTTGAAAATCACATTAACTTTTCTGGCAAATATATCACATTTTAACTCATAATAAGCCCCAAATATAAAATGTCCTTCTGTTAAGCCACATCTTCCTCATCGTCTATCAATCCTTAGCTTTCCAGAGTCTCCATGCAGGACTTTCATTTCCGTCTGTTAACCCACTGCTCTAATCTGTTGAAATCTTTTCAGGTTCTTATTCTTATTGCACCTTTTAACATGTCAATTACTCTTCCGACTGTTACAGGAACTCAGAGTGAATCAGATGCTACCTAAATTATTAATGGAAGTATTGAATAGGACATTGAATAAAATTATTTAACTCTACAAGAATTAAATGCTCTTTATGTACTTGTAAAAGTGTTTACAAATCGCCTAATTTGTATACGGAAACTTTTTTTCAATATTTTTATTTCAGGACCAGATAAACTTTGCCATCCAATTAGTAATACATCCTCTTTGCTTCTATCAGAATTATAACCCCTAGTATATTTTGTAGCCAAAATGTATCGAACACTTACTATATGCCAAGCATTGTCCTGAGGCAGGTCCTGTTATCCTCACTTTAGAAATGAGGAGACTAAGGCACAAATATGTTAAAGAACTTGCCTGAGGACTAAGCTAGTCACGTGGCTGAGCTAGGGATTTCAACATGGGTCTGACGCCAGAATCCACACTTTAAACCACTTCCTCTGTTCTGAAGATATTCACAAGTTTCTTTCTCCCAGTTTGACTGTAAGATCCCTGTGGGTCTCCAACTTCCAGCACAGTTCTGGCATATATTAAGCATAATAAGGATGGAAAGGGCTCTGTAGCCTAAATAAAATAAAAGTAAAAATAGCATCATAGCTGCCTGGAAATATCTGAAGGCTGCCACATGGAGGAAGTATCAGTTCCAATGTATGCAGCTCCAGAGGACAGTACTAAAACCAATGGGCAGCGTTAAAGTAAAGCAACTTCTAACTAAAACCAACTAAGTCAGCAGTAATGAGCTGGGGGCAGTGGCTCACGCCTGTAATCCCAGCACTTTGGGAGGAGGGCAAAACGGGCGGATCACTTGAGGTCAGGAGTTTAAGATCAGCCTGGCCAACATGGCGAAACCCCGTCTCTGCAAAAAAAAAAAAAAAAAAAAAAAAAAAAAAAAAATATATATATATATATATATATATATATATATATATATGTATAGACACACACACATACACACACACACACAATTTAGCCAGGAGTGGTGGCATGCGCCTGTGGTTCTAGCTACTAGAGAGGCTGAGCTGGAGAACTGCTTGAACCTGGGAGTTGGAGGTTGCAGTAAGCCAGTAAGCCAAGATCACACCACGGCACTCCAGTCTGGAGGACAGAGCGAGATTCTGTCTCAAAAAAAAAAAAAAAAAAAAAGATAGCTATTGAAAACAAGGAGGGTGTCTTAATATAAGATTCCTACCACCAGAGGTATTTAAAATATGCAGATTACCAGATGATGTAGAAAATAATCCCATACTGAGAATCTCTGGTTAGGGTAAATCAGTGGTTCTCAAACCCCAGTCCACTGACCTGCTACATCAGGCATGAATGTTTTTGTTTTTTGGTTTTTTTTTTTTTTTTGAGATGGAATATTGCTCTGTCACCCAGGCTGGAGGGCAGTGGTGTGATCTCGGCTCACTGCAAGCTCCGCCTCCTGGGTTCCCGCCATTCTTCTGCCTCAGCCTCCCAAGTAGCTGGGACTACAGGTGCCCGCCACCATGACCGGCTAATTTTTTGGATTTTTTTTTTTTTTAGTAGAGATGGGGTTTCACCATGTTAGCCAGGATGGTCTCAATCTCCTGACCTCGTGATCCGCCCACATGAATGTTTAAAAGAAAAAAATTTAAAATGCACACACACACAGGAGCCTAGGATCTACCCTGGAACTACTGAATCAGAGTCCTTGTTGTGGGCTATGTGTGTTTTAACAAGCCCACCACGTCATTTTGAAGCACAGCCAAAATTAGAAAGGTTGGTCTTGTAAGTTCCTGTTCAACTTAAACATACTATAATGTTATATGGCATACCTTCATATTCTCTGAAGGTATGCTCTGTAACTCTCTGAAGGTATGCTCTCAACTATCTCTTAATTTATGATTGTATTTAAAATTCTAATGTATGACAGATGCCACAGTCCCTGAATGACTCTCACTCTCTAAATCAAACTCTGGCATCTACTCTCATTTCACTGGGTCCTTTCAGTTACAGTTATTGTGAGAAAGCTTCTTCCAAGAACTTAGTGTTAATTTGGAAACTGTGCATCGTCTCTACGTGTTACCCAATCTGCTTTCAGATCTTATACACTTTTTATCACCATGGATAAAAACACTGATACAAGCTTCTTTAGGTAAAGGACTCAGATGTTTACATTGCTTTGCTACTAAACTATCTTCTAAAATTTTGGAATTAAATAAAAATACACATTCTTCACCATACTTCCCATTTTAAAATATGTAAAATTTAGGAAACTATTTAGAAAGATGACTCCCTAAATTTTATATATCTCTATCACCAACTTAAGTAGAGAAACATTGAAGGACTGTGTAGGAGTGAGCCACATTTTTAAATCAATAAATACTTTTGAGTACCTACTGTATGTAAAGTACTGTTGAGGGCATGGAAGTGGAAAAGAGAAACGCTCAGGATACATTTCTAACATTTATTTAATACTATGTGCTAGGCACTGTGCTAAACACTTCTTGTGTGTTCTCTTTTAATTCCCTTAACAAGCTACCAAGGTTAACTTCATTTTGCAGATGAAGAAAGAGATTTAGTGGTTGTGTAATGGACCCTGGGTCACAAAGCTAACAAGTGGTACAGCTGAGATGGATTCAAATTCAACAACCACTTCTGAGCCTGCACTCCTAGTCACTACACTATACTGAACCCATCCCTTTAACACCACACTACATATCTGACAGGGGAGGGGAAAAGCTTACAAAAAGCAACTGAAGACAAATGCTTGGCAGAGGTGGAAAACAGAGAAAAACTTTAACTCTCCTGGGTGGAGGCAAGGAGGGGCTAGGGCTTTGAAGGAAGGGTGTTTTAATGACAAGAAGCGCCTGAGGGGCAGGGAAGGGGTAGAAATGCATTTCAGCTGGAGTCCGAAAAAGCACACTGCTCATTCGGAGAGGATTCTTCCCTCTCTTGAAGCTGATACACAGCCTACATGGGGTGCAAGGGGTGGGGAGTCAGCCGGAGGAGAAGATGAAAGCTTTGTTGAGGGTGACTTTTGTAAAGGGACTAAATGCCATATTAAGGATTAGAATTTTTCTATAGGTAATGGAGAACCAACAAAAGTTTCTCCATTTTTGTGCAGAAATGACATGATCTGATCTGTTTTTTCTTCTTTTTAAATTTGAGGTCCATACGACAGATGAACAGAAAGGGGGAATAACCAGAGGCTGAAAGGAGTGATAAGTATGACTTGAATTAAGGGAAGGAGATATGGGGACAAGAAAGCATCAATTCAAAAATATCTATGATCCTTTGGGAGGCCGAGGCGGGCGGATCACGAGGTCAGGAGATCGAGACCATCCTGGCTAACACGGTGAAACCCCGTCTCTACTAAAAATACAAAAAATTAGCCGGGCGTGGTAGCGGGCGCCTGTAGTCCCAGCTACTCGGGAGGCTGAGGCAGGAGAATGGCGTGAACCCGGGAGGCGGAGCTTGCAGTGAGCCGAGATCGCGCCACTGCACTCCAGCCTGGGCGACAGAGCGAGACTCCGTCTCAAAAAAAAAAAAAAAAAAAAAAAAAAATATCTATGATCAACAAAACCTACATGACTGAGAATACAGCTAAACACTCATTTCCTCAGGGAGTTCCCTGACTTTCCATTCCAGGGACCTTGTTTTTGATAGGAGATGAGAATTTATCTGGGGAGATTTAGGGATGAAATTAGGAATGTCTCTAGAAAATTAAAGAATCAGACAGTCCTGGTTGCAAACCATGAAATCACACCAAACCAGTTAGCTGCCAACCTTGCCTCTGCTTCTATCACATCACATTTATTCTTAAAACTTGCTCCTTTCTGAAATCTTTGCTTTGTCATCAACCCCAAGGCAACCTGAGGTTCACAATACTGAGTGCACCTGAGCAGACCCTTAGAGAACTTGCCTCCTACCATTCCACTGCCATCTTTCTATATTTCTACACATGATTTTCTGAATTTTATTCAGCTTTGATTAAAATACTTTCTTCTGCAAATATCTAATATACCACATAATTTCCTAGCTGAAATAAAGAACCCTGCCTAGCCCTTTGGCTTACAGACAATATAAAATAACTGTTATTAATTGGTACTCATTTTCAAACATGTTTTCATTTGACAATTTCAAAAACAACTACTTGTATATATGACTGGTTTCATGGTTCCTATCTCTGGGCAGTTTATTTTTCACTCCACCTCAAAATGAAATCGTTGAATTCCTAAGCAACTCTCTCCCCATCTCCATCACACTGGGTATCCATGGCAACATGTCCTGAAGAACTGGTACACTGTGGCATTTCATTGTTTAATGGAGCACCTAATGTCAATTACTGTACATGTAACTTTATATGTGTGTATATTACTTAAGCTCCTTTGTATTCTATAAGGCATATATGACAGTCTCTAATTCCCTGGAGACAATGCACTATCCCCTCTAGTGGGTAAAAGCCACAGCAGAAAAACAAAATGAGAGTATGCACAGGATGATTTAAGATCCTTGGGCTGCCTCTGTTGCTGCGATTTTTCACCAAGTTAGAAGACACAGCCAAGGGTTTTTATCAAGGCAGACAAAAACTGTGCAAATGCCATTACTCCATGAGGTAATTACAATCCCTAATAAATAGCATGCACATTGTTTTCAAAGGGGCTGATAGACAAGTCACAATCTGTTCTTAGAAGCATCTTATTTGTTTTAGTCATAGCCACATGTTTCAGTAGAATTTTGATAGATCCTAAAACCTTGTCACATTCTGAATCCTGGTGCAGTTAAAGTTGTTGTTTTGCACTTACATGGCATAAAACAATCATCAGCAAGAATTCCCACTGTCTCACTGCTGGTCTCATTTTATCTACTAGACAGTGTCCTGAGAACAGAATCACAAAGTCTGTTCCATATAGAACACTTTCACAGCTCAGTGCTCAGCACCGTCCCAGACTGATCACACCCTAGCATGTTGGTTCTCTGTTAACCAGCATACTTTGGACAGGATCCAACACATTCTCATATCATATTTAATTCTGCACTTTAGTGAACGTGCATTTAAAATCTAAAACTGGAAAGATTTCAATCTTTCTATTTTTTAACTCTCATTTTACAGATGAAGACATCAGAGAGGGAAGCAACTAATTCCAGAGTCTAGGATAAAAATATGAGTATCCCTGTCTCCTTGATAGCATAAAAATACTGACATATTCTCATTACCCTTTTTGTTTCTGATTTTTGAGAATAATAAACATTAATGAATATTATCTCAGGGCAGTTCTTCATTAAGCAAATCTATATTGTCTATAAGGTGCTTTATTTAAAAAAATGGACATTTTTCCATGTCAGTAAATATGGGTCTAGACAATTGTTTTCCATACTAGCTTAATTTTCATTGAATGAAAATACCAACATTTATTTGCCCAGTTTTTTACTGTTGAAAATTTAGGTTGTTTCAAATGTTTCATGATAATAAAAACACTTAAGTGAACATCTCTGCACATTCATCAGATGCACTTGTTTGACCATAATCTTAGGATATATTCTGAGTTGTGAAATGCCGAGGTCAAAAGTAAGCACATTTTGACGCATAATGCAATTCTGCACTTTGGAAATATATCAACTTATGTTGCCTCAATTTTAGAGGTTCCTTAAACAAATTTAGAGAGTGTTGATTTCCCAAGTCCTTACTAATAGTGAGTATCTGCATTCATTTTTATCTTTATCAACAGTAAATACTCTACCCTTTTGTGAAATGTCTCTTCATGTCCTTTTTCTATTTTTGTAATAGTATGTTTGGCCCCAAGTTCTTGACTCCACTTAAGTGAGCTTCAATTATAATTTCTGATTATGCGTAATTT
This sequence comes from Pan paniscus, assembly GCF_029289425.2. Classification (NCBI taxonomy): domain Eukaryota; kingdom Metazoa; phylum Chordata; class Mammalia; order Primates; family Hominidae; genus Pan; species Pan paniscus. The sequence continues at coordinate 75,804,232 of NC_073262.2, read as the reverse complement.
TAGAAAAGGCAATTCCAACTTGATTTTAATAGGTCAAGTATAGATAAAACATCTGGTAAAGTTTCATTTCTAAATACCTCCATATCGCTTAATGAAAGCACTTATGAAAGCACAAATGCAACAGTTACAAACACAAGACCTATCTAGTCAGACCAGGACTCAGATCCCAGCTCTGCTCCTATTTGCTGCATGATCTTTGGCAATTATTGAATTCTCTATGTCTCAGTTTCTTCAGACGTAAAACAGTGATAATGCTGTTGTATTCATGGATTGTAAGATGCATGTTTCTTTTGGTATCATTGACACTGGGGCTGTATTACAACTGGTGGCATCTTACAGTTTCCATTGGCAGCATTTTTTCTTAGTGGTGCATAATATTTTAAACCAAAGGCATCTTAGATTTGATGAGCTATGATAGTGCTTACCTCACAGGATTGTGGTAAGAATGAAATGAAATAATGCATGCAAGAGCTTAGCATAGTAAATACTCCAAAAAACTGTTAGTAAGTATTCATATAGTGTTACATATTTCTACAACTTTGATTTAAATGTTTAAGATTTCTAAAATTGGCTGGGCGCGGTGGCTCACCAGCACTTTGGGAAGCCGAGGAGGGCAGATCACGAGGTCACGAGATTGAGACCATCCTGGCCAACATGGTGAAACCTTGTCTCTACTAAAAATAAAAAAATAAATCAGCTAGGCATGGTGGCAGGCACCTGTAATCTCAGCTACTCGGGAGGCTGAGGCAGGACAATCGCTTGAACCCAGGACGCAGAGGCTGCAGTGAGCCGAGATTGCGCCATTGCACTCTAGCCTGGGCAACAAGAGTAAAACTCTGCCTCAAAAAAAAAAGAAAAGATTTCTAAAATTGATCTGAAGAATGTTTTTGGTTCCTTGAAGGAGCATATTTCATATAAAATAGTTGAAATTTTTTAATTTTAAAATTACCACAGGAAAAACAGGTTCTTATTTAATGTAATTTAAAGGGAATCTAGTTTGAACAGGAAGTGATTATTTTGCACTTTCAGGAAAGAATCAGCTCAACAATGTACTAAAATCATGAGATTAAGCAAAGTCTCCAAACAGCTAAAGGAGAATTAATGCAAAGAACAGCATGGAAACTTTTCATTAAAGTCAATTTAGGCTGGACTCAGTGGCTCAAACCTGTAATCCCAGCACTTTGGGGGCCTGAGGCGAGTGGATCACTTGAGGTCAGAAGTTTGAGACCAGCCTGGCCAACATGGCGAAACCTCCTCTCTACTAAAAATACAAAAATTAGCTGGGCTGGTGGTGCGCGCCTGTAGTCCCAGCTACTCAGGAGGCTGAGGCACGAGAATCACTTGAAACCAGGAGGCAGAGGCTGCAGTGAGCCGACATCATGCCACTGAACTCCAGCCTGAGCAACAGAGCGAGACTCTATCTGAAATAAATAAATAAATAAATAAATAAATAAATAAATAAATAACTAAGTCAACTTAACTATAATGTTTTCCATATGCTGCTGTGATTGGATCTTTTACAGATGCATAAACTCAAATCAATGTCATTTCTTGGAAACTGCAATTAGAAAACTATCATTGGAAATACTGGAGAAGGCATGAAGGAGGAGGAGTGTAAGATGAACCTTGTGTCAGAGGAAAATAAATTATTGAAATCATTTCAAGAATTTTCATAATCTTTTGCATCAACATGAAATTGTACTCGGTGTGGAAAGGCTTCAACTGGTATGAGATATGAGAAAAAAATACGTATGGTTCATTTGACAGAGGGACAGTTGAAATAATGTGTGTGTGCATGGCAGGTACGAAGGTCTAGATTCTACCACTTACTAACTATATGACTTTGGGCATGTATGTTCACTTCTCTCCATCTCTTCACCTGCGTCGTGGCAATAATTCCTAACCCACTGGGGTGTTACCTATGCACACAGGGCACTCAGCCCAATGCCTGACAAATGGGAAGAGTTCAATAAGGGATTGCAGGTATTCTTATTATTGGTTGATATGCATGAATTATGGGGCAGCCTTTATGTCTTTTTTTTTTTTTTGTCCTAACATAGGATAAATTTTACTGATGTATTCCCAACCAACATATGCATTTTTGGAGTTAGTACCTTATTTCCAATTCCCACACCCATCTCACTTGAGAATTAGGCAATTTTTTAAAAGGCTTCTCCAAGAAAGAAGAAAGGTTCGGTTTATTTACTGTAAATGTAATATATTTTAACTTTTTCTCCTATCTTATACCAGTTGTTTCCCATATCTTTTTTCTCTGCCAAAAACTCTTCAAAATGAAAACGTGCTTGTTGTAAGCTGGGATCTTAAATTTGAAAGATGCTGCTAATTCTAAAGATCGACTTTTTAACAGAATCTTCAAAAAGCAAAATTTCTGTTTCTGAATAAATTATTTATAAAGTTATTTTTCTTCTATCTTTCCTTCATTATGAATAGCAGAGTAAGTCTTAAGAGAAGGGCAGAGCAGTAAATCCTTAATTACATTATTTAAATATTCACAGAATTCTTAAATGAAGAGGAAATGGAGTGGGCCAATGGGAACCAACTTCTGCAGACTTTGCAGTCAGTATCTACACATCCATCTTTTCATTCTTTCTTAGATTCACTGTAATTAGAAATGGTCACTGGGTGGTCTCCTTCAATGGAAATTTGCTTTTTTCTTCCTTGTTGTATTTATTTTGTGATCAGAATCCTAATGTTATTGAATGGTCATAATGCTAGTCCCTACTTCCTGTTGTATGTTTGAAGAAAACCACAATACCAACTCAGATGGGATTGTGGTTTGGTGGGGAACTTAAATGTCCATTCTAAAACCACATGGCCAGCACAGAAGTTAAGAACATTCACAGGCTGTATTTCAATTTCTAAAATCCAGGGAACACACACCTTCTTGATGTTGCAGAAATCAATGTCAGAGTTAAACGTGTGGATGCTGCCTACAGAATGTCTGGCTTGCTTTTCAAAGCAAGCTTTATTGCCTAGAATAGTCTGTAAGAGCATTCTGCAGTCCAAGCAGTTCTCACTCCCCTTCCCTCTAGACTGCTAATAAAAATAGGAAATGCATATTCTCTTTGTAAAGAAACATTCATCAGCTGGGCACGGTGGCTCATGCCTGTAATCCCAGCACTTTGGGAGGCCGAGGTGGGTGGATCACCTGAGGTCAGGAGTTTGAGACCAGCCTGGCCAACATGGTGAAACCCCATCTCTACTAAAAATATGAAAATTAGCCAGGTGTGATGGTGCATGCCTGTAGTCCCAGCTACTTGGGAGGCTGAGGCATGAGAATCGCTTGAACCTGGGAGGTGGAGGGTGCAGTTAGCAGAGATCACACCACTGCATTCCAGCCTGGGTGACAGAGTGAGACTCTGTCTCAAAAACAAAAACAAAAAGAAAGAAAAAGAAAAAAGAAAAATTCATCATTACTTTGTTACCTTGAAACCACCCTTACCCCAATATCACCACTAGAATACCACAGAATCATCTCTTTCTTGCCCAATGTCAGACATTCTTTTCTCTGCCGCAACTATATAATATGAAACTCTAAAATACTCTAATTTATATAAATCCTATATAAGTGCCACAGGCAAAAACATTACACAAAGTATTTTAAAAATATATATATTTAGAGACAATGCCTCATCCTTTGGATTAAACATGTTATAGTCCCATAAAGAAATTTAATTATATTGCTTGAAAGCATTTGTTTTTAATCATTCTAGTGGTATAATTTTTCTGCTCACTTATAATGTACAGATTACTGCAAAACAGAATGGAAGAGTATATATCATTCAATTAAAAAATTAAAAGGGGCCAGGCGCAGTGGCTCACACCTGTAATCCCAGCACTTTGGGAGGCCGAGGCAGGTGGATCACGAGGTCAGGAGATCGAGACCATCCTGGCTAACACAGTGAAACCCCATCTCTACTAAAAATACAAAAAATTAGCCGGGCGTGGTGGCAGGCATCTGTAGTCCCAGCTACTCCGGAGACTGAGGCAGGAGAATGGCATGAACCCAGGAGGCGGAGCTTGCAGTGAGCTGAGATCGCGCCACTGCACTCCAGCCCGGGCGACAGAGTGAGACTCCATCTCAAAAATAAATAAATAAATAAAAGGAAATAAAGAAAAGAAAGCCTACTGAGAAAACTCTTCTCAGGAATAAAATTTATCTTCCCTTCCAATCCCCAGGGTACTGACATTTTTAGTGTTTGACAAGAAATGCTAGTACATTCAATAAAGTAAAGTTTTATTTTAAAAAAAAACACATCTAACATTTAACTTCACTTCCTATTTTCAAACTGTGAGGTGGAGACTGCTAAGCAGAAAAACACAAGTAAGTAAGGTTGCTCTAAGGATAATCTGAGATCCTTATTTTGCTGTGATGAGCCTGCTCACCAAGCTAAAAAGCTGTAAAACAATACACATTCTTTAGGTGTAGTCCAGGATTCACTGATATACAGTAATGCTCTGAAGACTGAAATACGTACACAAGAACATATTACATAGTTAAAGTGCTTTCTTTTAGAAGATAAGAGATTCTATAAGGGATATATTTAATGGTGGATTCAACATACCTATCTTCCTTAAAATAGGGAAGACAAAATGGTATACCCATTCCTTCTCAGAATGACTAGTACTCTATAAAATGTGCAAGTTGTGGATTAACTGCCTCTCAGTTCCACATCTACACCTTACCCTCCTATGTGGTACTTGAGCTGGACCCTGTAAAAACATCTCTCTTTTGTCAGTTGGTAAAATTTTTATTTTCCTTTTCTTTATTTTCTTTAGAGACAGGGTCTCACTGTCCCCCAGGCTGGAGTGCAATGGTGCAATCATAGCTCACTATAGCCTGGAACTCCTGGGATCAAGTGATCCTCCTGCCTCAGACTCCCAAAATGCTGGAATTACAAGTGTGAGCCACCATGCCCAACCAGTTGTTGCAACTTTAAGCTTTCTTAATAGAGGCATGGAAGGGTCGTAGCAGAGGAAGGAGCATCTTTCTTGTTTGTTGCTGCTTTTTCTTCCTCTTGACAGTCTGGCTGCCAGCAGAGTGCAGGAGATCCAGTTGAGCTCACCCTTCAGCAAGTTTCCTGGACACCCCAGCAGCTGGATTCCTGTGAACAAGTTCTGGCATGTCACACCCTAATGGGCAGTTTCCTGCTCACCAGCTCTGGCCACAGGCAACCCAGAACTTCTCATGGAACAATTCCAACCTGTGGCACTACATCAAGCCTCACCAGCACCCTAATAGGTGGCTTCTTGTGAACCAGCTCCCACCCATGGAACCCCAACCAACCCCCACCGCCCCATCATCCATTTGCAGCTGCAGCCTTTGCAATGAGGTCTCAGTCACAGCCCGGGGAGCGGGCCCTCTTCCAATCTGCTCCTTCCTTGGATGCACTTCATCAGGCCTGGAGCTAGTAGCTGTTCTCTGCCTTTGCTATCCCCATATACTTTAGAGTCTCTTTTACCCCGTTCAGTAGTCAACCACCTTTTACTAGGCAACAGTTCTCTATACTAATTATCCTAAATGAGCTCTAATACAGAGTTGGTACCAAGTGTGGTTCCTGGTTACAGACCCTCAAAAATATTAATAGAACTTTGGGATTAGTATGGTCATGAGCTTTGACTGGAGGACAGCACCAATCCTTGTCAATGGGATATGGGATGCTGGTAATCCATGGCATAAAGTCCCATCAAAATTAACTAAGCTATCACCTGTGATTAACTGCAATGAAGTGCCAACAGAAACAAGGTCTGGGAGTCAAAGAGGCTGCTGTCCTTGACTGCTACGGCAGTAATGATGAATATAAAGATTGTAGGGTACAATGAATTCTTTTGAGTGCAATGAAGCATCTACCGAAAGAAAATAAGTTTAGGTGTTTTTAACCCCCAGCCCAAGTCTAAGAACCAGACAGCTTCCACACTAGCTCTAAAAAAATATTTTATTTCCTGTAGTCACAGAGCTACTATTTCCAGAAATTAAAAAAAAATGTACTGGGTGTGTTGCTGAATTACAACATCAGTTGAATTTACAACCACAGTCTCTCATGTGAAAGTTAGGGTACTGATTAAAAAAGAATGGGACCTGAAACCTGGAAAGGGGAACATCTGGTTGAATTCAAGATGAAACAAACAATTTCAAGCCCTAAAGAAACTCTGAGGTTCCCTTGACCATGGAAGTTGCTTGCCCTCTTATGTCTCAAGAGACTAGCTTTCTTTTTCTGGAAAACTTTTGCTGAGTAGCCTCACCTGGAGTAGATGTCTTTATAAGGGGATGCTCATTCTCCTCAAGATCTCTCATAACCACTCAGTTCCTAAATCTCAACATGCTTCACAGTACACAGCATCACCCAGAAGGAAATGGCTTACAGACTCAAAAACCTGCAAGACCCTTGTTAATATATAGTGGCAGAACCCTGGGAATATGTGTGGGGGTAGGTACCCATGGTGTTAGATAAAGAACGCTGGGAAATATACAGCACATCAGGCTGCTTTCATGGATATAGATGCACCTAACTAGAGTTTTTGGACTGAATGTGAATGTGTTAGCTCATGAAGCCAGAAGTCTCTGAGAGCTTACTTGGTTGGTTGACTGAAACTTGTAATGAGGTTGAAATGCCAGAACTTCCCTGGCATGATATGGAGGATGGAATCCAAAGGTTTAAGGAGATAGGAATGTAGTGGATTTATCATGTGTGAACTACTTACCCAACCACCTCAACTACATCTCCTGAAAAGGACCAGAGACACTCCTTGCACTAAGACATTGAAAAATACATAAGTGAGGGGAGCGCTGCATCTCTGAAAAACTCTGTAGTTATTTTCCTTTGTAGACCAGTAAGACCACAGGAGATGTCACGACTGAGATGAGCTTCCTGGTTTCTTTGGAGATGGTGGGATACAGGAGGAGCAGAAAAAGTAGCAGCATTGAGTGCCAAAGACAAGATCGGTGCATTTACTATCAAAGGGATCAGGGACATATTAATCAAAATGCTTTGGCCCACAGGAATCTCTGGTGGTAGCTAATTTATCCTGCAGTCCCTAGGAATGAAATCAGTATGCAGTTTACTACAATACTGTATAATCTATATAACAACAACAACAACAAAACGTAGGTCCAGTGGCCATTACGTCACCACAATGGAGAGTCACAGAATCACACCCAGTTCTAGGCCTAGAACAGTGTATTGACCCATAACCCTTTGAAGGGAAGGCCAGGTTTCCTTCAAAAATAACCCTGCAGTGCTGCCACAGGCATATACCATAAATCCTTCTCCAAGCCTTCACCAAAGAGGCCTGCTGCCATTACTAGATGGACAGTGCACAGGGGGAAAGAACATACTCAGATATTTCAGGGATTACTAAACACTAGCTCTGAATCAACACCAAGTTTCCCCACAAGTTGACTAAGAAAGAAAAAACACGGGCTCAATTTATAAAGGGTTCTGCATGATACATTGGTACCAGCTGAATGAAAGTCTATGTCCACAGCTTACATCCCCAGTTAGGGGTGACCACCAAAGAACAGCTTTTAAGGAAAATCCTCCCAGAGGGAAAAACTTTGACAATACATTTGGTGATTCACTTTGTCTGTAATCAGAAATGGCCAGAAATAAGAGTTTACATTAATTCACGGGTGATTGCTTATAGTTTATCTGAATGATCAGGGACTTGAATAGAAGAAGATTGTAAGATTGGTGACAAAGAATTTGAAGGAAGAGGATGTGACGGACCTCTCACATTGGGCAGAGACCTCAATAATCAAATGAATACAATTATATGCTCTGCGGATGTCATTCAGCCTCCTTCCCAGCCACCCCAAGGCTTACTCAATGGGGCCATGAACAAAGTGGCCATGATGGCAAGGATGGAGACTAAATGTGGGCTTAGTAACATGGACTTCCCCTTATCAAGGCTGAACTGTCTGTTGCTACTGCTGAGTATCTAATCTGCCAACATGGAGATAGACACTGAGCCCCTGACAGTCCCCCATTCCCAGGAGGTGATGGTGGCGGGTGGGCGGGTGGGGGGGGAGGCATCCATGCTGAATGGAATAGACACGTATCCTAGATAAGAATTTGTTTTCCAGCTGGGCGCGGTGGCTCACGACTGTAATCCCAGCACTTTGGGAGGCCAAGGCGGGCGGATCACGAGGTCAGGAGATTGAGACCATCCTGGCTAACACGGTGAAACCCCGTCTCTACTAAAAATACAAAAAAATTAGCCATGCGTGGTGGCGGGCGCCTGTAGTCCCAGCTACTTGGGAGGCTGAGGCAGGAGAATGGCGTGAACCCGGGAGGCGGAGCTTACAGTGAGCCGAGATTGCCTGCTGCACTCCAGCCTGGGCGACAGAGCAAGAGTCCGTCTCAAAAACAAAAAGAATTTGCTTTCCCTGCCTGTAATGTTTCCGACAATATCTTCATCAGTTGCCTCACGGAATGCCTTATTCACCACTATAGTTTTCCATACTGCATTGCTTCCGACAAAGGAAACCACTTCACAGCAAGGGAATGAAGCAATGGGCTCATAAGCATGGAATTGAGTAGTCTCACCCCATATCCCTCCAATCAGAAGCAGCTCACCTAATAGAAATGTGTAATGACTCACTGGAAAATTCAGTTATGGCATCAAATGAGAGACAACACCCTGAAAGCATTTCTGATTTACAGGATGAAGTAAGAATATGCCTTGAATCACGGACCACTGGCAACCCTGTAACAGAATACATGGATTTGGTAATCAAGGAATAGAAGTGAGAGTGACTCCTGGCTGGGTGCAGTGGCTCACGCCTGTAATCCCAGCACTTTGGGAGGCCGAGGCGGGTGGATCACGAGGTCAGGAGATCGAGACCATCCTGGCCAACACGGTGAAACATGTCTCTACTAAAATACAAAAAAATTTAGCCGGCCATGGTGGCACGCACCTGTAGTCCCAGCTACTCAGGAGGCTGAGGCAGGGGAATTGCTTGAACCCGGGAAGCGGAGGTTGCAGTGAGCCGAGATCATGCCACTGCACTCCAGCCTAGGCAACAGAGAGAGACTCCATCTCAAAAAAAAAAAAAAAAAAAAAGAAGTGAGAGTGACTCCTATCACTGTTATACCTAATAACTCACAGAATTAATGATCCCCACCACAGTACCCCTGAGCTCTGTTAGTTTGGAGATCTTAGTCCCCAAGGATGGAATGCTTTCACCTTATTGCATGTGGGGACATAATAATTATTCCATTTAATTGGGATACGAGACTGCCACTGGCTATTCTAGGTTCTGAACCAACAAGCAGAAAAAGAGGATACTCTACTGACTGGAGTGATTAATCCCAATTACCAAGGGAATATTGGGTTGTTGCTAAACAATGGGGGCAAGGAGGTCTATGTCTGAAACCCAGGGGGGTCATGGGGTGACTCCTAGTGCTCCTATGCCCAAGAATAGAGGTTCATGAAACAATATGACAATCAATAAAAGGCAGGACTGCTGAGGACTCAGAACCTTCAGGAATGAAAGTTCAGGTCACCCCATCAGGTAAAGCCGCCCAGCCAGCTAAGGTTTTGGCTAAATGAAAAAAATATATATAGAATGACACGTGGAGAAGGAAGTCAGAGATCATGACTAGTTACAGAAATGCGGACTATAGCAGCTTTGGGGATTTTCCCTTTGTTCTTTTTTTAAGAGATAATTGTATTACATTGAAACCATTTTCTTTTAAAAAAGAAAGAGGAGAGAAGGCAGGAAGGCAGGGAGGGAGGGGGCTTTGCTTGTTCTTTGTGTATATGTGTAGATACTTGTGTATATTAATTATTTCTCTCTGATCTCTCCTTCTTCCCCTTGTTATTTTATATACAAATTGTTAGAGGCTAACTTTATGATTTAGTCTTTAGGTAACAGAATATTCAGTGTACTATAATGAAATCTAAGAAGAAATTAATAAAGCAGGCAATGGACACAGTGACTGTTGGGACTGCATCTCATTTGGGGGAAAGGGTGAGAACTTCTTCACTTGTACAAAGGGCAGCTGACCTTCATCATAGGTGAAAAAATAGAACTGTTTCATTATTACATGGAAGTTCAAGTGCGTGTAGATGGTGTATGTAGAAGCTGAGTAGCCAAAGAGATGAACTGTGCCAGTTAACAATTTATTGCCTCTCAGCACCACCAAATCCATCGTGTTTTGTGCTGCCTCGTGATACTGGAGCTAGGCCCTGTAAATACTTTTCCTCTGCCAGCTGGCACAATGTTAACCTGTGTCAATACAGTGCACTGGAGGGACCACTGCAAAGGCCTAGTGGAGGAAGAGACCTGTTTCCTATATGCTTTTCCTTCCTCCAGTGGCGATGATGGCCAGCAGCATGTACAAAGCCCAGTGGTACTGACCCTCAAGTGGGTTCCACTGGCCACCAGCCAGAAGACTCTTGTGGGCCAGCTTTAGCCTCCCAGCACCCCAGCAGGTGGCTTCCTGCACACCAGCTCTGCCCCACGACACACTCGAGATCGTCACTGGACCCCCAGCAGATGGCTTCTTGTAAACCAGTTCCAGCCTGTGACACCACCCAGTCGGCTGCAAACACACCTTCTCCAATAAGGGCTAATTTCCAGCCTGAGTGGGGCCCTCCTCCAAGTCTGTTCCTCCCTTAAGTGCTCTCCCTCAGTGCTAGAGGTAGCAGCTGTTCCCTATGTTTGCTAGTCCTATATTCTTTAGAGTCTTTTAAAAGTTAACTATCTTTCACTAGTTAATAATTTTAATACTGAAGTTTCCCTATTCAAATTACTGGTGTGGTTTCTGACTCTGATTGATACAATCTACTGTTTTCATACTGAAGCATCTACTATATCATGGTATTATCCATTTGACAGAATATACAATTGACAAACTGTACACTTCTAAAACTTAATTATAGCTACTTCTAGAACCATTAATTTGATAACATTTTAAGAAAATGACAGGATAAAGTTGTAATTCCTCGAGTGAAAGAAGACAGTTATAAATCAAGTTCAACATACAAGATGATGTAAATACAAAAAATGATGGTTACCTATCATGATTATTACTAACTTCCAAGTTAAATCTGGCCATTAAGGAATCTCTCACCTTCAAAGAATTCAGGAAATCTCCTTGCCAAATACATTCTCTAATCCATGCTTTACTTTATGCCGTAAGATCATGGTACTCAGAACAAGGCCTTGTGAACACCAAAGGTGGAGAATGTGTGGGTGTGCTTGTGTATCTACACACAGGCTTGTAGCTCCAAGTGCTCATGTTCTCAGGCATCAAAATTAGATGCACAGTCACCCCCCCAAAAAACCAAAACATAGAATATTTATATGTTACAGTTTTTACCTGCTGCCTTTCTAAATTGTTCCCCTACCACAAACTTATAACAAAGACAAAAATCTAGAAATAATTTCAAAAAATTAATTCAGGTCCATAAACTCCGTGGGTTAGGTCTTGCTCCCTGAACTAGATCCATTAATGTTAGTGACTAAATTCACATCTCATTCTTTCTGACACATCTATTTACAGTAGGATTTTTATCTTCTTAAATATAAACAATACAACAAACTAAGAAAATATCCTAACGTGATTGGAGGAAAATGGAATTACAAAGAGAAAAGAGATGAAACGTAATTAATCTTAAGGTCTACCAAATGGCTGAATTTCTCTTTTTGTAAAATGATGGAAGCAATAACAGCTGGCTCAGGTAGTATGCTTTCAGGTCCAGAATTTTCTAATTACAACTGTATAAAGAACAGAAAACCCCTTGGGGGTAAGTCTCCTGCCATACCAGAGATTTAGACACTGTACTCACGTCTTTCCTTTTGCCATCCCCCTCAAGCATCTATCACCCCCTTCCCATCATCCTAACTTTGATGAATGATAGGCAGGAAAGAATGACATCATGAATTCATCATGAGTGAATGACATCATCTGACACAGGGAAGGCCTATATATAACTTAGGAGGAGAAAGGAGAGTGTCTCTGTGCTAAGTGCCAGAAGTGATTAACAAAAATTTCCGTAGCCAAAAATGATTTTTATGCTTGCCTTATTCAGATGCATTTTCTAGATGAGTACTCCTTCAGAGTATCCTCACATTTGTTCTATTCTATACTGTGTAATCATGAAAATTACTAATCGATTCTTTTCGTGCAATTAAAAATAAAATTCAATATAATTTTATTAGAAAAAAAATAGGCCAGGCGTGGTGGCTTGTGCCTGTAATCCCAACAATTTGGGAGGTCAAGGCAGGAAGATCAGTCGAGCCCAGGAGTTTGAGACCAGCCTGGGCAACATAAGGAGACTCCTTACCAATAAAAAATAAGTAAAATTAGCCAGGCGTGATGGTGCACATTTGTGGTCCCAGCTATTCAGGAGGCTGAGGTAGCAAGATCTCATGAACCCAGGAGGTTGAGGCTGCATTGAGCTGTGATTGTGCCACTGCACTCCAGCCTGGGCAACAGAGTGAGATGGTGTCTCAAAAATAAGAATAAATAAATGAGGAAGTTTAAAACTACATATCCCTGCTTCAAAAAAGAAACTCTTCAGGCATTCTTAAGAGACTCACCTTAAACACTCCTCATTCTTTCAGATTTGCTTTATGGATAAAATTTAAAAATACCAATTCTTTTTTATTTAATTGATTGCATTGTTAAATGCTAATTAAAATTATACACTACATGACATAAAATGATAAAACAGAACTGATCTTTCCTAACTCTTTTAGAACTGATACCTCCAAATAAGCCTTGCCTTCACCAATGAAGTCCCCATCAATGAAATCCCCATTGCTGCCACCATTCAAGAACAATGATCCAGTTTGCTTCTTTTTCAAAGGAGCTAGGAATCTGGATTTATGTAAAATCATACGATTTTTAAATGTTCACAATGAATTCACAATATTTACTGTTCAGAGACTGGGTGAGATAGATTATAGGCAAAGAAGGGAAGCGCAGGCATGCCATTTTGAAGGTTCTAAGCTTCTACCAATAAGTAGCTGAAGGGAAGTGTAGCTGAAGGTAATCAAGGAGGTCATGGTAGAAAGAAGTCTGCAGTCGGCTCAGAGGTTATTAGGGTGGATAGCAAATTCACTTGATGATGGTTAGAAGCAGGATGCAGATGGTAACCAAGGCAGGTGATAAAGACACGCAAGGTGGGATTGTTTGCCAGATGAAGAAATGAGCCTGCGGCCAAAGCAATTTAAGTAGTCTTGGGGAAAAACAAAGTCAGTGATGAGGGGTGGCAGCAAATGAAAAAATGAAACTAATGTTTCTGTGGCTAATGAACTGATTCAGTCAAAGATAACATACTCATTTTGATTTAGAAGTTGTATAAAATCAGCTTTAGGGAACGCAGGGAGATGCTGGCCAAAGGACCTGAGATTTTGGTTAGGAGGAATAAGTTCAAGAGATCTATTGCACATCGTGGTGATACAGTTTGTAATAATATATTGTATACTTGAAAATTGCTAAGAGAGTATATTTTAAGTGTTCTCACCAACAGATCTATCGTAAGTATGTGGGATAAAGCATACGTTAAATAGCTTGATTCAGCCATTCCAAACATCATGTTGTACAGCATGAATATATACCATTTTACTTGTCAATTCAAAATATATAATAGGCCAGGCACAATGTCTCACACCTGTAATCCCAGCTCTTTGGGAGGCTGAGATGGGAGGATTGCTTGAGCTCAGGAGTTAGTGAGACTGGCCTGGGAAACATGGCAAAACCCTTTCTCTACAATTTTTTTTTTTTAAATTAGACTCTTTCCTGCTCTGCCCTGGTAAGACATGCTTGCTTCCCCTTCGCCTTTCTGCCATGATTGCAAGTTTCTTGACACCTCCCAGCCATGTTTCTGGTTAAGCCTGCAGAACTGGGCCAAAATTAATACTAATAAGAAGCAAAGCACAGACCAAAGCTAAGAACCCTCACAGAGTCCACTGCATCCCCCGCCACCTCCACCAGAACAGGCGCTGGGATCCACAGCTGAGAGACCTATAGGCGGTTCACATCACAGGACTCTGTGCAGACAACCCCCAGTACCAGCCTGGAGCCTGGTAGACTTGCTGAGTGGCTAGACCCAGAAGACGGACAACAATCACTGCAGTTCGGCTCACAGGAAGCCACATCCATAGGAAAAGGGGGAGAGTACTACATCAAGAGAACACCTCATGGGACAAAATAATCTAAACAACAGCCTTCAGCCCTAGACCTTCCCTCTGACAGAGGCTACCCAAATGAGAAGGAACCAGAAACCCAACTCTGGTAATATAAGAAAACAAGGCTCTTCAACACCCCCCAAAAAGTCACACTAGCCACCAGCAATACAACCAACCCAAAAAGAAATCCCTTATTTACCTGAAAAAGAATTAAGGACGTTAGTTATTAAATAGCTAATCAGGGAAGGACCAGAGAAAGGCGATACCCAATGCAAGGAAATCCAAACTATGATACAAGAAGTGAAGGGAGAAATATTCAAGAAAATAGATAACTTAAAGAAAAAACAATTAAAAATTCAGGAAATTTTGGACACACTTTTAGAAATTTGAAATGCTCTGGAAACTCTCAGCAATAGAATCAAACAAGTAGAAGATAGAAATTCAGAGCTCGAAGACAAGGTCTTCCAATTAACCCAATCCAACAAAGACAAAGAAAAAAGAATAAGAAAATATGAACAAACCCTCCAAGAAGTCTGGGATTATGCTGAATGACCAAACCTTAGAATAATTGGTGTTCCTGGGGAAGAAGAGAATTCTAAAAGCTTGGAAAACATATTTGGGGGAATAATCGAGGAAAACTTCCTTTGCCTTGCTAGAGACCTAGACATTCAAATACAAGAAGCACAAAGAACATCTGGGAAATTCACTGCAAAAAGATCTTCGCCTAGGCGCTCTGTCATCAGGTTATCCAAAGTTAAGACGAAGGAAAGAATCTTAAGAACTGTCAGACAGAAGCACTAGGTAACCTATAAAGGAATACCTATCAGATTAACAGCAGATTTCTCAGCAGAAACCCTACAAGCTAGAAGAAGAGATTGGGGCCCTATCTTTGGCCTCCTTAAACAAAACAATTATCAGCCAAGAATTTTGTATCGAGTGAAGCTAAGCACATGTATGAAGGAAAGATACATCTTTTTCAGACAAACAAATTCTGAGATAATTTGCCATTACCAAGCCACCACTACAAGAACTGCTAAAAGGAGCTGTAAATCTCGAAACAAATCCTAGAAACGCATCAAGACAGAACCTCTTTAAAGCATAAATCACACAGGACCTATAAAACAAAAATACAAATTAAAAAGCAAAAACAAAAAAACCAAAGTACACAGGCAACAAAGGGCATGATTAACGCAATAGTACCTCACACTTCAATACTAACGCTGAATGAATGTAAATGGCCTAAATGCTCCACTTAAAAGACACAGAACTGCAGAATGGATAAGAACTCACCAACCAACCATCTGCTGTCTTCAGGAGACTCACCTAGCCCATAAGTACTCACATAAAGTAAAGGCGTGGAAAAAGACATTTCATGTAAATGGACACCAAAAGCAAGCAGGGGTAGCTATTCTAATATCAGACAAAACAAACTTTAAAGCAACAGCAGTTAAAAGAGACAAAGAGGGACATTAGATAATGGTAAAAGGCCTTGTCCAATAGGAAAATATCACAATTCTAAACATATATGCACCTAACACTGGAGCACCCAAATTTATAAAACAAATACTAATAGACCTAAGAAATGAGACAGACAGCAACACAATAATAGTGGGGGACTTCAATACTCCACCGACAGCACTAGACAGGTCATCAAGACAGAAAGTCAACAAAGAGACAATGGATTTACACTATACCTCAGAACAAATGGAATTAACAGATATATACGGAATATTTCATCCAACAGCCCCAAAATACATATTCTATTCAACAGTGTATGGAACTTTCTCCAAGACAGACCATATGATAGGCCATAAAACCAACCTCAATAAACTTAAGAAAACTGAAATTATATCAAGCACTCTCTCAGACCACAGTGGAATAAAACTAGAAATCAACTCCAAAAAGGACCTTCAAAACCATGCAAATACATGGAAATTAAATAAGCTGCTCCTGAATAAGCACTGGGTCAAAAATGAAATCAAGATGGCAATTAAAAAATTTTTCAAACTGAATGACAATGATGACACAACCTACCAAAACCTTTAGGATACAGCAAAGGCAGTGCTAAGAGGAAAGTTCATAGCCCTAAATGCCTACATCAAAGACTGAACGAGCACAAACTGACATTCTAAGGTCACACCTCAAGGAACTAGAGAAGCAAGAACAAACCAAACCCAAACCTAGCAGAAGAAAGGAAACAACCAAGATCAGAGCAGAACCAAATGAAATTGAAACAAAAAAAATACAAAAGATAAATGAACCAAAAAGCTGGTCCTTTGAAAAGATAAATAAAATTGATAGACCATTGGCAAGATTAACCAAGCAAAGAAGAGAAAAAAATCCAAATAACCCCACTAAGAAACAAAACAGGAGCTATTACAACTGACATCATTTAAATACAAAAGATCATTCAAGGCTACTATGAACACCTTTACTCACGTAAACTAGAAAGAGATAGATAAATTCCTGGAAAAATACAACCCTCCTAGCTTAGATACCCTGAACAGACCAATAACTAGCAGAGAGATTGAAATGGTAATTTAAAAATCATCAACAAAAAAAAAGTCCAGGACCAGACGGATTCACAGCAGAATTCTACCAGACATTCAAAGAATTGGTACCAATCCTTTTGACCACTATTCCACAAGACAGAGAAAGAAGGAACCCTCCCTAATTCATTCTATGAAGCCAGCATCACCCTAATACCAAAACCAGGAAAGAATATAACCAAAAAAGAAAACTACAGACTGATATCCTTGATGAACATAGATGCTAAAATCCTTAACGAAATACTTGCTAAAAAAAAATCCAACAACATATCAAAAAGATAATCTACCATGATCAAGTGGATTTCATAACAGGGATACAGGAATGGTTTAACATACACAAGTCAACAAATGTGATACACCACATAAACAGAATTAAAGAAAAAAGTGACATGGTCGTTTCAATAGATGCAGAAAAAGCATTCAACAAAATCCAGCATTGCTTTATGATTAAAACTCTCAGCAAAATCAGCATACAAGGGACATACTTGTATGTAATGTAATAAAAAGCCATCTATGACAAAACCACAGCCAACATAATTTTGAATGGGGAAAAGTTGAAAGCATTCTCTCTGAGAACTGGAACAAGACAAGAATGCCCACTCTTGCCACTCCTCTTCAAAATAGTGCTGTAAGTCCTAGCCATATCAATCAGACAAGAGAAAGAAATAAAGGGCATCCAAATCAGTGAAGAGGAAGTCAAACTGTCACTGTTTGCTGATGATATGATTGTTTACCTTGAAAACCCTAAGGACTCCTCCAGAAAGCTCCTAGAACTGACAAAAGATTCAGCAAAGTTTCCAAATACAAGATTAATATACACAAATCAGTAGCTCTTCTATACACCAACAGTGACCAAGCAGAGAATCAAATCAAGAACTCAACCCCTTTTACAATAGCTGCAAATAAAATACTTAGGAATATACCTAACGAAGGAGTCAAAAGCCCTCTATAAGGAAAACTACAAATCACTGCCGAAAGAAATCATAGATGACACGAACAAATGGAAACACATCCCATGCTCATGGATGGGTAGAATCAATATTGTGAAAATGACCATAATGCCAAAAGCAATCTACAAATTCAATGCAATCCCCATCAAAATACAACCGTCATTCTTCACAGAATTAGAAAAAACAATTCTAAAATTCACATGAAACCAAAAAAGAGCATGCATAGCTAAGCCAAAAGAATAAATCTGGAGGCATCACACTACCTGATTTCAAACTATACAATAAAGCCATAGTCACCAAAACAGCGTGATACTGGTCCAAAAATAGGCACATAGACCAATGGAACAGAATAGAGGACCCAGAAATAAATCCAAATACTTACAGCCAACTGATCGTCAACAAAGCAAACAAAAACATAAAGTGGGGAAAGGACACCCTTTTCAACAAATGGTGCTGGGATAATTGGCTAGCCACATGTAGGAGAATGAAACTGGATCCTCATCTCTCACCTTATATAAAAATCAACTGAACATGGATTAAGGACTTAAACCTAAGACCTGAAACTATAAAAATTCTAGAAGGTAACATTGGAAAAACCCTTCTAGACATTGGCTTAGGCAAGGATTTCATGACCAAGAACCCAAAAGCAAATGCAATAAAAACAAAGATGAATAGTTGGGACTTAATTAAACTAAAGAGCTTTTGCACGGCAAAAGGAACAGTCAGCAGAGTAAACAGACCACCCCCAGAGTGGGAGAAAATCTTCACAATCTATACATCTCACAAAGGACTAATATCCAGAATCTACAACAAACTCACATCAATAAGAAAAAAACAATCCCATCAAAAAGTGGGCTAAGGACATGAATAGACAATTCTCAAAAGAAGATATACAAATGGCCAACAACCATATGAAAACATGCTCAACATCACTAATGATCAGGGAAATGCAAATCAAAACCACAGTGTGATATCACCTCACTCCTGCAAGAATGGCCATAATCAAAAAAATCAAAAAACAATAGATGCTGGCATGGATGTGGTGAACAGGGAACACTTCCACACTGCTGGTAGGAATGTAAACTAGTACAGCCGCTATGGAAAACAGTGTGGAGATTCCTTAAAGAACTAAAAGTAGAACTACCATTTGATCCAGCAATCCCACTACTGGGAATCTACCCAAAGGAAAAGAAGTCATTATTTGAAAAAGATACTTACACACGCATGTTTATAGCAGCATTGGGTCAAAAACAATTGCAAAATCATGGAACCAACCCAAATGCCCATCAATCAACGAGTGGATAAAGAAACTGTGGTCTCTATATATGATGGAATACTACACAGCCATAAAAAGCAATGAATTAACAGCATTTGCAGTGATCTGGATGAGACTGGAGGAGACTATTATTCTAAGTGAAGTAACTCAGGAATGGAAAACCAAACATCATATATTCTCACTGATATGTGGGAGCTAAGCTATGAGGACGCAAATGCATAAGAATGATGCAATGGGCTTTGGGGATTTGGGGGAAAGAGTAGGGGCGGGGCAAGGGATAGAAGACTACAAATATGGTGCAGTGTATACTGCTCTGGTAATGAGGCACCCAAATCTCACAAATCATCACTAAAGAACTTGCTCATGTAACCAAATACCACCTGTACCCCAATAACTTATGGAAAAAAAATTTTTTTTAATTAGCCAGGCATGGTGGCACATGCCTATAGTCCCAGCTACTCAGGAAGCTAAGGTGGAAGGAACATCTGAGCCCAGGAGGTCAGGGCTGCAGTGAGCCATGATCACACCACTGCACTCCAGCCTGGGTGACAAAGCAAGATCCTGTCTCAAAAAAAAAAGAAAAAAAGAAAAAAATATATATATATATATGTATAACATATATATTTTATTATTTATATATATCAAGTTGTATTAAAATAACTGTTTCTGTTTAAAGTTAAAAAGATAATTTTACTTATTTCCTACTTATTACTAACTTGACTTAATAATATCTTAAAAGGAGGAGGATCATTAAACATTCCTTTGGGGGAGACAAATACATCACGTCCCATCCCCCAACTAGGTTGCCTAATCTACTAGGAAGGATGAGAAAGACATTTCTCATCTGCAACTGCATCAAATGGGAACCCAAACTGAAAGATGGTTTTCATTTTTTAAAAAATTACAAGCCTTAAAATATGTTTCTGGAAACGTATCATATTAGCATTTTATGATTGTAGACAATTCAGCTATGTGAATTGAAAGAATTCTACAAACGGGCTCAACAAGAAAAGTGAGAAATTTAGGAAAACTTTTTGTTTGTAGACACAAATAGCGGGCCCTTCTACCTGGCGCCAGTGCCCTTCCAGAGAGCAGAGAAGGTCACCATACACTCTCTTTTCTAAACTCTCCTCTGAATGAAAGAGTTAATGGGGAATCTATCTCCCTCTCTCTGCAGACCCTGCTAAGATAAACAGGTGTGAAATACTTCTTTCTTTATACACAGTTCTTAAAAAGGAAAATTTCTTCTTACTCAACTTGACAAATATCTGTGGGTAGACATTCCAGAGCCTTTATGGGTTTACTAAAACAAACAGAAAAAAAAAACCACCATAATAAACGGAAAGACATATTTCAAATACCACCCAAGCATTGGTTTCATGTACTGGTGACAAGTACTGGTTTTCACCTACAGAGCATATACAGATTTCTCCCCTTTATAATCACCAGATGTGGAGAGAGCTATAAACAAAGGCAAAACCCTAAAGCATTATTGCTTAGTAACCAAAAGTTTTATTTGTATTCTTACAGAATACTAAAGGAAGGTGCCTAGTGCCCAGATAAATTCAAGTTACATTTAACTTAAAAAGTCTGCAGTATTTCTTCAGCTACCAATTACGACCTGGAGAAACTCTGAAGTAGAATTAATGTTTACTTTATATCACGTATCTGCTGAGCTTCATGATAGCAAATAAATTCGGAGAAAGAAAAAAGGGAAGTAAGGAGATTAAAATTCTGGGCCATCAATGACATTCTAGGAGGGTTGAAGCAGAAAATATCAAAAGCATATGAGTGTACTTTCAAGGTACTTTGCATGATTGAAAACTCAACAGAGGGGTGAACTGCCAATCTGTACAAAACACACCAATTATAAAGATTTTTTACTGTCTCTGTCCCACAAGTAAGATTCCATGCCTTTGGTTAGTTTTGTTGTTTTGTTCTGATTATAAAATAGAATGTGCTCACTGTTGCTGATTTGCATTGCCATACACAACTCTTAATACATATGCACATGCACTTTTCCAATTTTTGCTTACAACAAATTCCTAAAAGTGAGGATGATAGGTCGAAGGCATTTCATTTTAAAACTTCTGTCAATCTTTCAAACTGTCTTCTGGAAGGCTTACCATTTTAGACTTCCACCAAGAAAGTGTTATGCCCATCATTCCATTCCCTCACCAGCTATAAGTGTTTCAGTCCTTCTCATTTCTACCAATCTTATACATGGAACAATACCTCCAAATTATTCTATGATGCAATCATAATGAGCTGATATAACAATGATTCCTAAGTGAGAGATCTCAATTTCCAGAGGACAAGGAAGGGGACAGGACATGTGTAATTAAAAAGAGATTTTTAAAAATCCCAGTTTATGCCGGGCGCGGTGGCTCACGCCTATAATCCCAGCACTTTGGGAGGCCGAGGCGGGCGGATCACCTGAGGTCAGGAGTTCGAGACCAGCCTGACCAACATGGAGAAACCCATCTCTACTAAAAATACAAAATTAGCCAGGCATGGTGACACATGCCTGTAATCCCGGCTGCTCCGGAGGCTGAGGCAGGAGAATCGCTTGAACCTGGGAGGCAGAAGTTGCGGTGAGCTGAGATCACGCCATTGCACTGCAGCCTGGGCAACAACAGCAAAACTCCATCTCAAAAAAAAATAAAAAAATAAAAATAAAAATCCCAGTTTATAACACAAAATATAGTAAGTAAATGACAAAATATTGTTGTCTGGTGAGAAAATTTTTTAAAAAAGGATGAGAAACCACCATAGAGAACAAAGATTTTTTAAGTTTGGGAAACATTATACTCTAGGATGATGTAAATAGCTAGTTATCTATAAGTCTTAAAAAAGCAAGTTATGCTGAAATAGTGCTAACAAGCCACAGGGGAGAGGAGAAATCTCGAATATGTTCCGACTGTCTGCTGCTGAAATCATAGCACTAACCGCCACAGGTAACACGCACTGAGAGCTGAGTAGGAGCCAGGCACTGTACTTACCCAGATTACCTCATGTGGTCCTCACAATAGCCTTATGAAGTGGACTCTATTATTATCTGCATTTTATAAAAAAGGAAACTAAGGCTTGGTGCAGTCACTTTCCCATAAATCTAATAAGTAGTGGAGAAAGCATCTGAATCTACACCTGTCTGACGCTAAAGCCCAGGCTCTTAAACACGAAGCCATATTGCTTCCTAGGAATTAAATGCCTCCATTTGCAGCTCAAGGCAGAAGATGTTATTTAAAACATATATTTTATTTTAAAACATGTAAATAGGCGAGTCCTGAATACTCCAGGACTAGGCTCTGGGTGCCCTTATCCCTGTGCAGGT
Source organism: Pan paniscus (assembly GCF_029289425.2). Lineage (NCBI taxonomy): Eukaryota > Metazoa > Chordata > Mammalia > Primates > Hominidae > Pan > Pan paniscus. The sequence goes on along the minus strand of NC_073262.2, from coordinate 75,781,959 downwards.
CAGCACAAGACAACCGGCTCCGGCTGCCCCCTCACCTCTCATGCCAATTCCTACAGGACCGCATGTATTCTAGCTGGATCCTCCTCCCATCTCTTCTCAACTCCTGAAACCCTTGCACAAAGCCCCTCTATCCTGAACCTCTTCTCTAAACCTTCCCTTGCCTCCTCTGTCCAGAGCCTGGCCCTCCCCGGCAGCCCTCGCAATAGCTGCTGTTCTGTCTCTTGGCCCTTGCTCTGCAGAGCTTGGTGGGGAGCCCCTCATTACCACCTCCAGACAGTACTCTTTCCTACCACCTCCCAAAAGCTGAATCTTCTGTCATGAGATTGCATCATTCATGAGCCTTCATTGTTGCCATCATGTACCAATCCCTAGTTCACTCCCCTGTTTCTTAATGATTTTAGCCCCAGCTCACTGTCACTTTGTCCGATTACTATTCCTGTCTGGATGTGGGAATTTTCATGCACTTACAAGACCCTCAGACACCTGTTCTTTCAAGTCTTTGAACTCTTCCCCTGCAACAGTCTAGTCCTTCACCCTGCCGCAGTCACAAATTCCTTTGGTCATGACTTAGGAATTACCCATAACTGCACCTCTCTACAATCCAAAATCCAGGCCCCCTACTTGCTGACCACCACTTCCTGTATTTCCAGCTTCCTGCCTCCAGCACCTGAACTCCAGTAATCCCTTGACCTATCATTACCTGTTCCTATACCTTATGAGTGTCACACCCTTCCCTGAAGTCTTCCCTCCTTACTTAGCCTAAATTCCAGGCCAAATCACAGAATCCTTCCCCTGCAACCATCCTCAGCATCATGGTTCTACTTTTCCTTCACTGTACTCAGGAAAACCACAACCCTGAAGAAATCCAATTCTCTGTTTACTCCACTCTTGCAACTGTTGAACTGAATATGGCTGAAGAAAACACACAACCTGATTGCTTCTCAGCAACCATACTACATTTCCCTAGTTCAGTGGTTCTCAATTTTTTCAATGTAGACATTAATCATTCCAGCACCAATTCTAGAAAAGGTTACCCTTTTCCTCACTTAACTGCCTTGGCATCTTTGTCAAAAATCTACTGACCAAATATATGTGAGCCTAATTCTGGACTCTCTGTTCGGTTCCACTAGTCTATCTACACACAAATACCACACTATCTTGACTACTGTAGCTTTATGGTAAGCCATCAAATAAGTTTGTAGTACAAGTTCTCCATCATTACTGTTCGTTTTCATTTTTCATTACTCCAGGTCCTCTTCACTGCCATATGCTTTACAATCTGCTTATCAATTTCTACAAAAAATTTAAAAAACTGGGTGTGTTATGATTTGGGATTATATTAAATCTTCAAATCAATTTTGGGGGAACTGACATCTGAATAAAAATATTCTGACCCATAAATGTAGGATATATTTCTTTTTTAAATGTATTCACTAATTTCTCACAGCAATGTCTTATAGTTTTCAGTGTAAAGATCTTACACAGACTTTTGTTAAATTTATCCTTCAGCATTTCATTTTTCTATAAATAGAACTTTGTTTTAAAAATTATAGTACATAACATAAAACTTACCAATTAAACCATTTTAAGTGCATAATTCAGGGGCGTTAATTACACTCACACTGTTGTGCAACTCTCATCATTATTCATTACCAGAATTTTTCCATCATCCCAAACAAAAATTCTATACCTATCAAACAATAATTCCCCACTCTCTCTCTCCCAGCCCCTGGTAATCTCTATTCTACTTTTTGTCTCTGAATATTGCCTATTCTAGGTACCTCATATAAGTGGAATTGTACAATATTGGTCCTTTTGTGTTAGGCCTATTTTTACTTAGCATACGTTTTCAAGATTCATCAATATTGTAGCATGGGTCAGAATTGTATTCCTTCTTAAGGTTGAATAATAAATATTGTTTATCTGTTCATCTGTTGATGGACACTTAGGTTGCTTCCAAGTATTTCATATTTTTATTGCATTGTAAATGGTATTTAGATGGCAGATTCTAATTGTTCATTGTTTGTATCAAAAAAGAACTCGACCTGCTCACAAACCTGCTCCTCTCTTGATTTCCCTTGCCCCCACGCACATCTTTCCATCTCCTCGGTGCAAAACCTCTGAGACGTCCTTGATTATTTTCACAGCCCATGGCCAATCAGTGAGCACATCTGGCCAATCTGGTTAACTCTACCCCAAATTCAACCACTTCTCACTGCCTCCACTGCAACCTTCCTAGCCCCAGACACAAGCATCTCTCACTGAGATTACTGTAATAGAGCCATAACTGGTCCCCTGTCTCTGTCCCATGTAATCTCTTTTCAACAGTCTCCAGAGTGGTCATGTGAAAATGTAAGTCAAACCATTTCACGTCACTATTCAAAAGCATTCAACTGCTCACCATTTCCTTCCAATTTAGGTCGGAGGCTCTTATAATTGCCTACAAGGTCCAAGACCACTTGGCCTCATTGCCTCTCTGGCCCAACCTCTTGTTTCTCCTCCCTCACACACTCCACTCCAGCTACGATGGCCCCCTTGCTATTTCTCCAATACAACAGGCATGCTCCCACCTGCCATGGGCCTGTATCTGGAATGTTTTATCCCCCATGCATGGTTCCCTCCCTTAATTCCTTCAAGTTTTTACTCAGTGTCACCTTCTTAGTGAGGCCTACCCTGACCAACTCATTGAAATTTGAACCCTAGCTCCTCTGGCACTCCTGATCTCCCTTACTCTGCCCTATTTTCCCCTTATATTAATTAAAATAAACTTTTTATTCTGGAATAATTCTAGGTTCACAGAAAGGTTGCAAAGATGGTACAGATAGTTCTTCTTGCCCTGTTTGCCCCCCATGTTAACATGCTGCATCACCAGGGTATATTTGTCAAAGCTAAGAAGCCAACATTGATACATGACTATGAACTAAACTCCAGGCTTTATTGACATTTCACTATTTTTTCCACCAACATCTTTTTTTTTCTGTTCTAGAATCCAATTCAGGATACCACACTGTGTATATTCATCACATTTCCTTATCTCTTGTGGTCTGTGACAGTTTCTCAGTCTTTCCTTGTTTCCCAAAACCTCAAAGTCTTGAGGAGCACTGGGGCCAGGTATTTTGTAGACTGTCCATCAGCTTTGGTTTGCCTGATATTTTCCTCATGACTAGACTGGGGTTATGGTTTTAGGGGAAGAAAACCTCAGGGGTAAAATGCTTTTCTCACCAAATCATATGTGGGATACACGTTATCAACCTGACTAATTACTAGTGTTGTTAGCCCTCATCACTTGGTTAAGGAGGCATCTGTCAGGTTAGCCCACTGTAAAGTTACTAACTATTCCTTTTCTATACTTGAATCTTTGGAAATGAATCACTAAATTCAGCCCCTAGCCCTGGCAGGTATAGGTCTTATATTTTCTAATGTGTTGACATACCATTTATTTTCTTATTCCCCACATTTGAAGGTAAACTCTAAAAAACATGAATCCTTGTATCTTTTATTTACCAGTGTAGTTCCAGTATCTAGAATAGTACCTAGCATGTAATAAATACTCAATATTTGTTGGATGGCTGAATTACAGAAAAGAAAGTTACCTCAGAATCTGTTCAGGTCACAGTTTCCTAGTGTCAAGTATGCACCTCCCCACCTAGAAAAATATGTGCTCAGGAAACAAATCAGGTATGTTTTGTACTTCAAGGTATTATTCACATGTAGAGTTACCTCTTTCAGTGGTATCTGCAGTTCTATTATGGGAAACAGCCTTAAAGAATAAAGTTACAAGATAAAATTGGAAGTGTTAGCAGTAGGCTTGAATAGAGAATCTATGCGAAGTGCTTAGAATAGTAGCTGTAAATAACAGAAACTAAAGAAATGTTAATTTTTTTCTATTTCCTCACCTTACATTTAGGTGAGAGAGATTTCGGAGATACAGAGGGCCTTCCTGGAACTTCAAAACATGCTTACTTTATCTGCTAATAATCTTAAATCCTTTTTGAAACAAGGCCAGAGTATAAACTTTTTAACACTCCATACTCCCAAGTCCATTTAATATTAATTAATTTGATCTCTTCCTAAAATCTGCTCTTGGTCTGGTCAACACTTGAGGTCAGTATATCCAGAATCAGGATTTCCCACAGAGCCTCACTGGTCTGAGAGAGGTGTCCTGGCCTTACTACAATCCCTAGGCTTCTTTGCACATAAGGTTTTTCCCATAGAAGAATGCAAGCCACACTTAGAGGCCTAGGCTTTACTGTGTAGTTAAGAAGACATCCTGAGGTTTTAGGGAGAAAAAGTCCCTCGCTTTCACAACTTTAAAGATTTGTTCAGCAGCGGATGCTCACTAAACTTTGTATTATATTTTAAAATAGCCACCAAGTGATTAAAATAAAAATGAGTATATATTTCTTTTTCTTTTCTTTTTTTTCTTTTTGAGATGGAGTTTTGCTCTTGCGGCCCAGGCTAGATTGCAATGGTGCGATCTCGGCTCACTGCAACCTCTAATTCCTGGGTTCAAGCGATTCTCCTCCCTCAGCCTCCCGAGTATCTGGGATTACAGGCACCAGCTAATTTTTGTATTTTTAGTAGAGACGGGGTTTTGGCCAGGCTGGTCTCGAACTCCTGACCTCAGGTGATCTGCCCACCTATGAGTATACGTTTCTTAAGGTAGATTCTATGTTCCAATGATGGAAGCAATTCAGTTTCCGACTAACGGAAGCACTGCTTGGCATGTTTTTAAAATGTCGTGAGATCAGCTGATTTTGTACATTACTTGCTGAATACAATCTCTGGAAAGCAGAGCTGCCATACAGTCTCCTCCCTCTTTAACAAACATTTTCATACTTACCAGTGCTGCTTCTCTAATGCACCTAATTCTGCCAAGCATTATTTTCTTGAAGAACAGTATCAGGGATAAGAGTCATATTTTCAAGTCATTAAAATTCTGGCAGTCTCATTTCATTTAGGACACCTTAATTTTTCTCAGGTCATGAATCAGTGAACATCTGATATTAGCAGGGCTAAGAAAAAGCATCTTGGATTCCTTTTTGGGAAATATGTTCAAAAGCAAACCAGATAAGAACCACGGCCAGGAAAACATCCTTTCTAGCTGCTATAGAACAGAACCCTTCATTCAAAGACAAAGTAATTTATTAAGAACTCAAAAAGTCAGCCAAACATGGAGAAGAAAAGGCTATAAAGTAGGGTAGGAATGGCAAGCTGTATTCTTTTCTGAAGATTCATTAACAGTGAAACCTTTCTGTAAATCTTACAAAGAAGAGAAAGTTGAGATGTGATCATTATGTTTATTATTCTTTTCATTTATATCCTATCCATTATTGACTGCTTATTGTGGACCAGGTACTGTGTAGAGTCCAGAAAGTACAAAGATCAATAAGGTACAGATGCCATCCTCTAGAAGCTGATACATGGAAGAAGGTAAGATTTGTTGTATATGGCCCCGGAGGCAGGGACCAGGAACAATGGCTGGAAGTTACATTATAAAGGACTTTCTAAGAAGCTGTTCCAAACTAGAGCAGACTGCATCTCATATGTCATCAATGGCAGTGTTCAAACAGAAACTGGATGTCCTAACCGGGAGTATGAGTCAAGCATCAGTGAAAAAAAATTGATAACATGGCCTCTATTCTTGGGTAATTTCATGTCAGTGACTTCCCATCTTCACTACAGAACAGAGAAGAAAATTCTAGGTACTTTTTAAATATTCAAGTGAGATAATTCTATTTTTGAAGACTAAGAACCAGTCATATCAATTTCGAAACTATCTGAAATACTTACGGGCTGCTTTTTCTCTCCTCCAATTTTTCAATTTCTCAATTCTCTATATTAGGCTTTGAGTTTCTCAGGAATTGAATTCATGCTGTATACTATTTTTCTTCTAATAGCAAGAGCCTAGCTTTGTATAACATCAGCTACTCAGGCTGTAACATTTTTACTGAAATACGTTAATTGGTTTTACTTCAGCATAATATTTCCAGCATGGCTATAGAACAAATATTAACTAACTGAAATGTTTATTGCTCAATATGCTGAGATCAATAATACTTTAATGAAAAGGTGAAATAACAGTTGCAATGTTTCTCATAAGGCAAACTGAAATTAACCTCCATGTACAGGTAAATATATTATCTAACAAAGCTTTGAAAGGATTTTTAAAAATTTTAAAGACTAAGTAGCAAACATAAGAAGGATTAGGGGCTTTGGCTTGCAAATAAAACATTTTTATGGTCACACTAATCATCTAAAAAAAATCAGTGGTGTTTGTCTTAATGTAACTACATTTCACATAACATGGTAGGAACATTATTTATAATTCAGGTAATTTTCCAAATTCCTCTAGGTCCTAGGAGAAGCCTTTCTGGTGGCTCTTCCTCACTGACCTCTCTCCTAAGGTTTGAGTTATCTTCAGACATATCAGTAATACATGTTACTCATTTAATACATTTATTTGCTCAACATGTGTCCAATTTCCTCTATCACCTTTATAGCAGTTCACCTTGGAGTGTCTTAGATTACAAGCTCCCAGTAACAGAAATGTCTGGTAGAAAAGAGCAGAGTGATGGATGGCTATTCAACATATACTTCTGGATGATGACTATGTTCATTATCAAATAAAATGATCCATTATTTTAAATTGCTTACTCTCTAATTCAAAATGATGATTTATATACGTAGCACAATGTTAAAGCACTGCACAGTGACACGTTTAAAATTCCTTAAGCAGAAATGGCATGCCAGTCTAAAAGGCACAAAAGCAAGGGCATTTATAAAAACCAGACATCAGGAACCCTACAGCAAGGGCAATACCTAAGAGTTTGTTACTATGTAGGTGAATGCAAGTGTGTTACTGTACTTACAGTGACATGGTAAAGACACGAGTTCTACCCTCTTCACAGCTCAAAGCAGAGTAAATGAAGAAAATGTAGGTATGTCAATACAAGATACATTTCCTAGATGAACAAAAATGAGAGGTATGTCCACTGCGACACAATACCAGGTATCAAGGAACAAATACTTCAATGTTCACTGGGAGCAAAGCACAATGGCAGGTGTTGTGAGGCTGGCAAGGAAGACCCAAGTGAACGATGCTGTTTATATTAGGCAGGCTGCTTAACTTCCCTGAGCCTTAGTTTCCATCAAATGCAGATTATAATCTTATAAAGTGACTGTGAAGAAGAAGAGGGCAATGGTGTAAAGCCCTTCACCAAATTCAGGCTCACAGTGGTAGCAGTACTTGGTAGAGTGATGATGACTAGTCTAGTGACAGCATCAGCTACAAAGACAGTCCTGCTCTCAGAAAGTTCACGACAGGACATCAAATGCACCACACATGTGCTTGCCCACTGTATTCACCCTGAGCCTTGCCAGGCTGCCTTTGCTGCTAACTGTATATGTGGCATCTGATCCCTTCTCAGCATGAGGCCTAGATATCAACTAATTAACATTTTCACAAAAGATGACATCTAGCTGCTGTTCTGACTGTGGGGTACAGTTGTGAAGATGCAAGTGATCGTTAACAGTTATCCAAGTCTTCCTATGAGTCAAGCACTCTTCTACATACATTTCACATATATGATCTCATTCAATCCTCTCAACAACTCTTATGATGTGGGTACTATCATTAGCCCTGCTTTTCAGATGAGAAGACATAGCATGTTCACATGAAAACTTAGGTGGCAATTTCTCACTGGAATGCAGAGTCACAGGCAGTTTTAACCATCGGTCAAATTAGTACTATGGGTATGATGTGGTATAAATTCAGAAGAGAAAGAGAAAATATGCTTGTATGACTGAGAATGCTTCACAGAGAAGGAAATAATTACAGCTGAAGAATGGGTAGGATCTGCCCAGACAGGGAAGACAAAGGTATTACAAGTGAAGGAAAGAATGTGAACAAGGTTACAAAAATTAAAAAAGTAATGCAGAAGAACAGTTGGACAGGAGTGGAGAGATCCTGTCACAAAATAAAGACAAAATAAAACAGCTGAGTGAGAGGGCTTGCACCTGTTAATCTCAGCCACTTGGGAGACTGAGCTGGGAGGATGGCTTGAGCCCAGGAGTTCGAGGCTAGAGTGAGCTCACTATATTCCAGCCTGGGGAACAGAGGGAGACCCTGTCTCAAAAAACAAAACAAAACAAAACACAAAACACAAAACAAACAAACAAAAACAACAGAAGGAAGGAAGGAAGAAAAAAAAAAAGGCTGGAAAGTCAGATTAGCACCACTATGAGAAGGGGCTGGAATTTGAAAGTATTGGCCTGAGGTTTCATATACATTTGCCATTCCTAAGTCAGCCTTCAGTTTATTATGTGCATAGGTGGTCATCTACAATGGGTGAAGTTAAGAGCCTAAAGGCCTCTAAGAGCAAAAACCTCTCCGCCACTTTTTGACAAGGTACCCAAAATTCCAAACTGAAGTTATACTGTCTATATTTAGCATATGATTGGCTAAGTACAATAAAAGTAGTGGTTCTCAAACTCTAGGCGACATCAGAAACAACTAGAAAGCTGGTTAAAACACAGATTGCTGGGCGCTACCTCCCAGTTTCTGACTCATTTGGTGTGGGGTGAGGCCCAAGAATTTGTATTTCTAACAAATTCTCAGGTGATGCTTAATGCTGCTGGTCCAGGGACCACACTTTGAGAGAACCACTGACCTAAAAGGATAAAATCCAGAATGAACAAATTCTAACTGGGGAGAGAAAAATTTTATATGAGATTATTTAATAACTCACAAAGGGACTCCTGAGTGAAGAGGAAGAGACTAGGCATGTGGAGATGCTATAACCAATATTCTTCAGCCATAAAAGGGTACATTTGAAAGTACGGGTTGAGTATCTTTTCCAAAATGGCTGGGACCAGAAGTATTTGGATTTTATCAGATTTTGGAATATTTGCATATATACAATGAGATATCTTGGGGATGGGACCCAAGGCTAAACATGAAATCAATTTATGTTTCATCTATATCTTATACCTGGAGGCAATTTTATACAATACTTTAAATAATGCTGGGCATGAAACAAAGTTTAGACTGCGACCTGTTACATGAGGTCAGGTGTGAAATTTTCCACTTGTGTTGTCACATCAGCACTCAAAAAGTTTGTGATTTTGGAGCTTTTTGAATTTCAGATTTTCAGATTAGGGATACTCAACTTGTACCAAATTAAAATGTTAGCTCTGGTATAGTTAACAAAGCTCTCTCCATGCTTAAAAATACCAGTGGCCACTCTTGAGCACCGCTTTGGACGAGTTATTATAGAAACTATGCCAGAACTCAATAGCAATTGTCAAATATCTAAGATAATTAATTTTTATTTGTATTGGTCCCATCGATATACTTAAATATTGAGAGGATTTACAAAGAAAGTAAATGTGGCATTATTCTTCTTTAATGTGTTTGGGTCGGGGGAAATATTTAAAATAGCACTTACAATTAAAACAAATTTAAAGAATTTATTAATAAAAAGTTAGCAACAGAACTGCATAGAAAAGAAGAAGGGTCTCCCTCCCATGAGCTAATAAAGTGATAACATTTAACTAGCCTTCCATAAATCACTAAACAATATCATATTGATTAACTGAGTATAATAAAAGCTTTTTATTTTTTGCTCTTGGTTCTGTCAATTTCAAGATTATATTTCCTATTTCACACAGGTATTTCCCCTTTATATAAAAATTATTGATAGTTCCTGTTATTATAACCAGTTTGACATGTTGATCTTCTCTCCTTATCTATAAATATTTATAACGTGGAATAAATTTGAAACTTGAATTTATCTGGCTTCCGACATTTCTAAAGCAGTGAAATTTGGTAGGATGCTTTTTCTTTTAAAATAAGGGTAGCGGTGTCTTACAAAAGCCAAGACAGATGAAGAAAAGGCCTTATATATTACCTCTTAAGGATTCTGCTTCCTTTTGATTCAATTGAGTATCAACAGATTTCAAGTTAACATAAAGGCTGTCAGGTTCCCATCTCTTCCAGACAGAAAAAAAAATACTATGTACAGACATATCTTGTTCAATTTATTATCAAATATACACAAGAGTACAAATAAGTTGCTGTGATTAATTGTGTTTTGTTTTTGTTTTTGTATTGATTTTGAGACAGAGTCTCACTCTGTAGCCCAGGCTGGAGTGCACTGGCACCATCTTGGCTCACTACAACCTCTGCCTCCCGGGTTCAAGCAATTCTCCTGCCTCAGCCTCCCAAGTAGCTGGAACTACAGGTGCCCACCACCATGCCTGGCTAATTTTTGTATTTTTAGTAGAGACGGGGTTTCGATCTCTTGACCTCGTGATCCGCCCGCCTCGGCCTCCCAAATTGTTGGGATTACAGGCGTGAGCCACTGCGCTAGGCCAATTAATTGTTTTCAAAAGTTAACATTCAAGCTGATGAACTCTTTGTCATGTTGGGAGTGTTCTCCTCTGGGCAGTAGCTGTAAATAGGACATTGCAGTCACAATGTCTTTCTGTACCACTTCTACTTGTCCCTTAAATTTCTGCCTAAGCAGTTCAATTTGATCCCAGCTCATCTGGAATTCATCAAAAAGATACAATAGTGGCTTCCTTTCTTACCTTTGGTGTATATGCTTAAGATCATATGATTTTCTCCTATTGCAAACACTATTTAAAACAGAAATAAATAGTACACTGTAAGTAAATCTGCAAATAATGTAAACAAGCTAAACTGAGGTCTTGCACTACTATGGAAAAGCGATATGAAAGTAAACATTAAACACTTTACAGCCACATATTGAGAGTGGAAAATTAGTGTTGTGTGATATGCTAAGGAGGTTTACAAAACTCAATTCACCAGATTGGCCGGGTGCAGTGGCTCACGCCTGTAATCCCAGCACTTTGGGAGGCCGAGGTGGGTGGAGCACGAGGTCAGGAGATCGAGACCATCCTGGCTAACACGGAACCCCATTTCTACTAAACTACAAAAAATTACCCAGGCGTGGTGGCACATGCCTGTAGTCCCAGCTACTCAGGAGGCTGAGGCAGGAGAATCGCTTGAACTCGGGAGGCAAAGGTTGCAGTGAGCGGAGATTGCACCACTGCGCGCCAGCCTGGGCAAAAGAGCGAGACTCTGTGTCAAAAAAAAAAAAAAGGAAAAAAAAAAAAAAAGAGAGTGACATAGATTGCCACAGCTACACTTTTTTAAATTGAATTTTTCTGATTATAAAAGTAAATGTGTGGGTCATGTGGTATTTACATTTCTCAAAACTTGAGGTAAATTTTACCCCAGAAGAAAACAAAACTGCAAACACATACTGAACTCTAGTAACAATATACACGATGAAGTGTTTAAGGAGAAGCACACTGATGCCTGCAACTTATTTGAAATGTATCAAAATGAATTAATGAATGGAAGGGTAGATAGCTGCATACACATCTTATAACGCAAGTATTTATATTAATGATAGGCACTAGATGGTAGGTATGCAAATATTTACTACAAAACCTTTTCACCTTTTCTTTATGTTTGAAATTTTTCACAATAAAATGTTGCGGGGAAAAGAAATGTAAAATCATCATAGGAAAATATGAAAAACAAGGTACAGTATAAGAAAAATAAAAGCACCATACAGACACAAAACCTATACCTGGGATCATATTGTATATAATGTTTTGTAACTTCCTTTCACCACTTAGCACTATACAATGAGCATTTTCCTTGCTTTCTAAATGTTCTTCCAAATGGAAGAGAAATCAATTATATAGCTGCAACGTAATTTGTAATTTCCAATTCTTCCTTGTTATACATCTGAGAAGAATCCTATAATTATATCCATCTTTCTGCACATCTCTGATTATTAAGTCCCAGAGCAAGATTCCTGGCCCAAAGAAGTAAACATTTTAAGATTCTTGATACATTTTGCTAAACTCTTCTCCAGAAAGGTTTACCAATTTACATTCCTAATAGCAGTGTATCACAGATGTAGCTAACCAGAGCCATGAGTTTACACTTCAAATAAAATGCTTTCATGAATAAAATTTCTCTGTAACCATAATTTCTGTCAAAAAGACAATGTTCTTTTTAAAAAAAGTCTAAAGTAAACAATCCTAGTACCCAAGTCTTGGTTCCTAAATAATATACTCCAAAATCAGGTATACTGACTCAGGGCTTCTCAAAAACATGGCTGACTCCAGGAATGAGACAGGAACTAGATGAGCCTAGTACATCTTTTTGTGCCTGAAGTAAGAAAATCATAAAAAAATGACAGCAACATACCAAAAGGACACAAGAGCCAGCTGGAAAGAGCTCTTACTTGCTAAATTTGGGATAGTTTAAGCATGAAAATGAATAACACTAATGGATTATAACATTCTGAATTCCAAAAAGTCTTTAAGTATACGATCAAACAATAAATACATGAATGAATGGTTGACTAAAGGAAGAAAGGAAAAAATAAGAAGGGCAAACTCACTTACGCTAGAACTTTTTACTTTCTGCACAGTAAACTGTTATAGTACTATTTGATCCAAACAAGAATCATCAATAGATGCTAAAAACATTAGTAAATGTTTGCTGAGGAAAGATATTTACTTAGCTTCAAAGTATCTACCAATAGCTTAATTATTAATTACAAAGGAAAAATAGGTATTTTCTTGTACTGTGGAGAAATTGGGTAAACCCCTCTTAACTAAGCATTCAAAACTAACATCATCAATAATGAGACTAACCAACATCACAAGACACCCATTAAGACACACCAAGGACACACAACCTATGTAGTTTTCCCGCCAAAACTACATAAACTCTGACTAGGCTGGGGGCTGGGGAGGAAATCACATAAACCCCAAATGAGGGACATTATACAAAACACTTATCCTATACTTTTCCAAAATGTCTACGTCTTAAAAGACAGAGAAAGGCAGAGAAACTGTTCCAGATTAAGCTGGGCTAAACAGACATGTCGATTATATGCAATATATGATCCTGGATTGGATCCTGGGTTGGAAAAATTGCCATCAAAAGCTCGCATTGCAAAAGTTGGCAAAATGTGAATATAGACTGTGTAACAAGTAACATTATTGTTATCATTGTTACATTTTTTGAATTTGTTAATTGTACTGTGGTTGTGTTTTGGGAGATGCTGAAGTATTTAGGGATAAAGGTACATGGCATCTGTAATGTACTCTCATCGTTCAGCAAAAATCATACAATATATATGAATACATATAAATCAATAATATATAGAGAAAAAGCAAATGTAAAATGTTACTAAATGGTGAGTGTAGGGGAAGAATAAAACGTACTAGAGTTCGTAGTAGTATTCTTTTAATTGTTCTCTAGGTTAAAAAAAAATTTTTTTTTTATTATACTTTAAGTTTTAGGGTACATGTGCACATTGTGCAGGTTAGTTACATATGTATACACGTGCCATGCTGCTGTGCTGCACCCACTAACTCGTCATCTAGCATTAGGTATATCTCCTAGTGCTATCCCTCCCCCCTCCCCCCACCCCACAACAGTCCCCAGAGTGTGATATTCCCCTTCCTGTGTCCATGTGATCTCATTGTTCAATTCCCACCTATGAGTGAGAATATGTGGTGTTTGGTTTTTTGTTCTTGCGATAGTTTACTGAGAATGATGATTTCCAATTTCATCCTTGTCCCTACAAAGGACATGAACTCATCATTTTTATGGCTGCATAGTATTCCATGGTGTATATGTGCCACATTTTCTTAATCCAGTCTATCATTGTTGGACATTTGGGTTGGTTCCAAGTCTTTGCTATTGTGAATAATGCTGCAATAAACATACGTGTGCATGTGTCTTTATAGCAGCATGATTTATAGTCCTTTGGGTATATAAAAATTTTTTTAAATAAAGTTTTAAAGAACTACAGAGATTTTAAGTAAATACAGTCTTTCTTTTTTGTTTTTAAATAAAGTAGTATTATACCCACTAAAACAGAGAAAAGTAGTACATACTCACTACACTAGAGGTCTGCAAATAAAGTGAAAGTAAATAGTCTTCCTTTCTCCTCTCACATAAACAAAGTTAGAGTTTGGTATATATTTTCTCTACATTTTGCTAAGTTTATAGAACATATATTTAGTCTAATATTAAGTCATTCTTAAAGAGTCACATGAAATGAGCTGCGAACATTTTATTAAGTGTTCCATTGCTTCTAAAACTCATCGGCAAAAAACAACCCAGTGACATGGAACTGGATCTATAAATTTGGAAAAAATCCAGGGCTTATTACCTTTATCTTATCACTTAGAAAACACCTAGCCAGAAGCCAACACACATTTCATAAAGCATAACAATTATTTACATAAGAAATGTATATTTCCTTGCTAGTAACTGTCAACTCCTCGCCATAACTTTTTATGTCTTAAACTCATGTTGTTCCAGTACAAATAGGGGTTCTTTGCCATAATTTACTGTGTCTCTTTATCACTCATAATCACTGACTAAGCCCCAAAGCAAAAGTGGAGGTTTTGTTTTTCCTACCTACAGGTTTATGAGTTATGCTCTTACAGTTTACTGGAATCAACTCAATTTCTGAATTACCTACATTCATGTTAAATACCTGCACGAAAGCAGGATTTGGCAGTTTCCAATTCCTGCTTTCACTCCTGCACTTTCCTATGTCATTTTCCTGGCTCTCCCAAGAATAGAAGAAAAGGTATTATGTAGGTATCCTTGGGGAGGGGGGAGTGGAGTGAACGGGTTACAATTAATATTTTCCTATCAAAATCTGTTTCATGTCTCATAAAATCTTTTTCACATCGAACAATCATATAAGAACATGTTCCTTTTACTAAAGTTGTACAATCTAAAGCTAAAATATTAGCATATTATATAAATAACTGACTATAAATGGATGGAGCAGGTTTAGTTTTCTCTTCGTACCTGGTCAATTAGAGGTTTCAGAGTCAAAAACTAAAGAACAGGGGTTCTAGCCTCCTGGATTTCATTTGCCCCTCCTGGGGCAGCTTAATACATTTCGCAAAGCTCTATTTCCCAATCCATAAAATGGGGACAATAATGCTTCCTATAAAGGACTTAAAGAATTGATCAGCTAAAAGGGCTAGGTTCAGTCCAAGGTAAGACATGGATTTATTACTTGGCTACTATTAAAAATTTTTATTGATCGAGAAATGGGGGAAAGGGAAAGTGACTTTCTCATACCCAGTACCTTTCTGTTTTGTGTACGGATGGGCTTTAAAAGCTCTCCTTTCTTAATGTCTTCCAAAAACCTATAGATTCCCCAAGGCAGAGATCTCTCAGTCCTTCTAACCTGGCTTCAACAATTGGAAACACAGCTGGTGATCACACAATTACACAGCACCGCTGGGAGGAAACTCACAAAGTGCTACCATTTGGGTTTCCTTCTCTAATCAATTGCTATGGTTCACTGGCAGCAGTTAGTGAAAAAAATGAAATCATTCAGGGAGATTAAAGGATATTTATGGGAAAGTTCACTTTAAAAAGATATTGAACAATAATTTGCCAAAACAGGGCGTAAATAGAAATGACCAAAACCAGCTCCAGAGGGTCGCTACTGAAGTTATCAATGCTGCTGAGTCCCTGCAGGTCAGCTCTGTAATTACTTTTATTCTCATGGTACCAAACTGAATGTGACAACCATGTTATATCTCATTCCTGAGAAGGATGACAGTTCTAAGAGCTCTGAGCTCAACTAGGACCAGCACAAATCCCAGGCTCTGAAAGCCAAGACCCTTTTCTGATTTTACTAGGAGGACAGCTCTCTGTCTGGCACCTATTAATTCTATATAATACAAAGACCATCACTGTTAGCCTTAAGTAGAGGTGAAATCCAAGAAACAGGTACTGCATATTTCAGTTAAAAAAAACAGTGTCTTATCTTTTAAAAGACAACTGCTGATGACCAGAAGTTCAAGCAGAGAAAATGGAAAGGGTATAAAAACTTCACACATTACTCTTTACCGACCCCTCTTGGCTGCCCAGGGAAGAGAAAAGCTTGAACCCTGGGAAGGTCTAAAATCTCACCTCTGCCTCCAGGAGAGCTCAGAGAACATTCGGTCTTTCATGCCCTGGAAAGAAATCCTCTTACTTCAGCTGACCCCTAGTAGAACTCAACCCTAAAGCACACGCTGCAATAATTTCTATTTATGGGGCTCCCAGAATGGAAATTGGGAAACGGCCTCGTGGATCAGTCCCAAAGGCCTTGCTAGGTCCCTTGCAGCCCTGTGACCCTCTAACTCGAGGTTGAAAAAGCTTACATAAATGGTATCGTGACTGTTTCTGTCAGCTGGAAAAGACCTTACCTCTTTCTCTATTTTGAGGAGCTTCTTTACAGCCACCTCCTTGTCCTGTGATATCCATTTGGCTCGATAAACACTCCCAAAACTTCCTCCACCGCAGTTTTCAAAAAACTGCAAGTCATCAAATTTAATTTGCACAAAGGAGGCACCGAGAGACGACATCTCATAATGACAAAGTATTATACTTCCACAAAATCTGCAGAAAGAAAGAAAAAGAAAAGCTGAATTACAAATACATTAGGCTAAATCCTCTGAATCCTACTTTAGATAATATATCATGAACGAGTCCTGTGAAACTTCCAGAAAGTCACGGTGACTTAGGAAGAAGAAAAGCAAGATTATAAACAAATCGAAAACACTCACCCTGGCAGCCCACGCAAAATTCAACAACAACCTGCCCAGACTTTGAAACACAGCTGCCCACAGAGAAATGGCTCAGATATCCCTCAGACAAAACCTGCAGCAGCACTTCCTACTCATCCCAAGGAGCTCTGCCGAAAGGCTACTGTGTCACCAGGTCTCCTCTCAGGAAGCCCTGACAGACGGGAAGCATGCTTTCCACAGCAAGCTTGCATAGCTCCCCTGGCATCTGAGGCATGCCACCTCTCCACGCTGCACTCACTTCACACAAAATATACACAACCTAAGCCACCGAGCATCCTGGTACACAGCCAGCCAAACGGCTGCAAACTGAACACACAATAAACGTTTAGACTCCAAAAACAAACTTTCAGGTTAGGGATGACAGAAAAGCTGGACTGTTTGCCAGAAGTGGCTCTCTGGACTGTATACTGTAACAAAACTTAAAGAGTAGAAAAAATTTGCCCTTGATTACAATATATTAAGTCATCGAAAGAATACTGCCAAGGACGTTAAAAAATATTATGCTTGTTTCCAAAGAAACGTATTACCCCCCCAGAGATTATTTTAGTGATCTTTCCTACAGTCTAAGGAGTTTTACTATTCTCCAGGTAAGTGGCCATTGTTAACACCCTATGCCAAACCATAGATTAGTGAGACTTACAAACACAAAAACTGGACTAAAATTGGGTTAAAATTTTGAACCTACATAAAATGCTTAAAAATAGTGGATAAAAAAGTTTGTGTACTATTTTATCCCATGTGTACTATTTTATGTGGTTTATACTATTCTTGCAAAAAGTATAAACCAAAACCTTAAGAGGGACAAATCTATATTTCTAGGACATTCTACAAAACATCTGGCCTAGGCTCCTTGTAATTATGAATGTCATGAAAGTTTTTGTTTGTTTTTTGCAGAAAAACTTCTAGCATAAGGAAAACTCAAACACAATAACTAGGCTGGGTGTGGTGGCTCACGCCTGTAATCCCAGTACTTTGGGAGGCCGAGGCAGGTGGATCTCTTGAGGTCAGGAGTTCGAGACCAGCCTGGCCAACATGGCAAAACCCTAAGCATACAAAAATTAGCCAGGTGTGGTGGCAGACACCTGTAATTCCAGCTACTTGGGAGGCTGAGACATGAGAATTCCCTGAACCCAGGAGGTGGAGGTTGCAGTGAGCTGAGATAGTGCCACTGTACTCCAGCCTCGGCAACAGAGCGAGACTCCATCTCAAAAAAAAAAAGAGAAACACGATGACTACATATAATTTATGATCACTGGATTCTGGATAAAAAAATCTATAGAAAATATTATTGGGATATTAGAGAAATCTAAATATTAACTATAAATTAGATGATATTATTTTATCCATGACAAATAATGGTATTTTTGTTTTATAGATGGATGTCCTTGGATGTATTGCTTGGGAAATGCATGTAGCCATTTTAAAGTATGACGTCTATAATTTACTTTAAAATGGTTCAGTCCTCATCCCTGTCCCCCGACACACACACTCAAAAAAGTACATAGGAATAGAGAGAGGGAGAGAGAAAGCAAGTGTGCCAAAACGTTAAGAACTGGCACATCTAGGTGACAGGTATCTGGACATTTTACTACTCTTTCCATTCTTCTGTGAGTTTTTTTTTTTTTTAAAATAAAAAGGTAGAAGGGGTTGGTTTGTATCCATATAAACTGGCAACATTTCTCCATAAAAAGCCTGGGGCTCTGCTGAGTGAAGTGCACAGGCAGCTCAAAGATCTTAGCACGCAGCTGGCTAGCCATCCCATTTCAGGAAAATCAGGTCACTGAAGAATGCTGATTTCTCACATGAAGTCAAACGCTGCTCTACTTTGGGGAGAAGGCGAGAAAGAGGAAGGGTTATTTGTTCATCCTCTAAAGTTTAGAAGATACACTCCACATAAAAATATGAGTGAGGGAAAGATCATAGTATCCAAATATAGTCTATAAACATATGTGAATCAACAGTTTACGTTACCAACTTTTTTGTAATTCCTATTTAGTTAAACATGGAAAAGAACAAAATTTGGATAAAATTCAGGAATGTTGCCAAGGGTAGGTATATAGAGTATGCAAGCTAAAAAGTTTGTTCAACCAAACGTCAAACACCATTTGCAAGGTTCCCTCAGCATTACAGACACTAGGTTTACATTTTTGTTAATTATTTTTATAAAAGCATTAAAATGAAATTGAACTACAAAGCTTATCATAAAAAATAGAAGTTTCCTGTCTCCCCATTCCCCATACCCAATTCCCACCCTCTAGACGCAACTAATTTCAACTCCTTTAGCATTTTCTTCTGGCACTGAACTCTGTATTTCGAAAGAATGTGCTTATATTACTATTTCTTGATTTTCCATTTTAGATATTATCTATTAACTTCTGTGGAAGACAAGAATTTAGTTCTCATATATCACTCTCTACCTCCATGCATACAAGCATGGCATACTTGCCCAAACCTCCCAGCTTCCAACCGTACTGTAACATTTGGTTAAGTCAATAGTCAGTGTTTACAGTAATCCAACAAAGTAAACATTATTCCCAGCAGTGCCATGTAGGATTCAATAATTACATTTCCTTTCTTGGATAACGTTTGGATTCTCTTAGAGTTATTAGTTGCCCTGTTTTTGCTTTTTTGTTGTTGTTTGCTTAGCTTTTTACACTCCTAACACATTCCCCTCATTAATCTCTCCCACGAGCTGCAAAACTCCTCTCAATAAAATTAAAACAGGTAATTTCTCTCTTTTTTTTTTACTCTTTCGTTCTATTGTTTTTAGAGACACTCCTTCTAGGCCCTTCATCCTGATTCAGTCTGGCTGGAATGGTTGCTCTCTAGGCCTGACTTGGACTGGGACTCCTGTTGGCTACCATCCTAAGAATTTCCTTCACCTTTTTCCTCTGTGAGAACCTTGTCTTTGGATTTCCCATCTTCCCTTTCTTGGTTTATTCCCTTGTTTTGACGACACATATCTCCCATTAGCTACCTGAAAAGAACACACAGAATAGAATTTTTTGAGAATCTGTATATCTTAAAATGTCTTGATTGGTAGCCTGGTTGGGCATACAATTCTAGGTAGGAAATGATTTTCCATATACTTTTGAAAGTATTACTTTATTTTCTCCTAGTTTCTAATGTGGCTACTGAGCAGTCTGATGTTACTGATTATTAACCGTTTTTATATTATTTTTTCCTCTCTGAAAGATTTTAGGATCCTCTATTGATCCCAGGAATCCTGAATTTTAATAGGATATGTTTAGGAATGAGTCTTTTTCATTCATTGGTAGGACACTCAGTGAACTCTTTCTATCTGTAACTCATGTATTCTAATTCCAAGAAAGTTTCTTGTGTTATTCATTTACCACTTATAGCCACTTTGACTTCATGTCGTCTCATTTCCCATACACACATGAGGAACTGCCTGCACTTCCCAATATACACTGACCTCTCACATCTCCACATTTCTACACAGGCTAGTGTCTCTGCTTCAAATACTTTTCTCTGCACAGCAAACTCCTATCCCTGACCACCTCTTTTGAGTCTCCTGAGCACACCTGAATTCTCCCTCTCATGTGCCACAGCACCTTTCTTTACCCATTTATCTTTCCCACTTAATTCCCACCAGACTATAAATTCCCTAAAGTCAAAACTCAGTTCTGTTTACATCTGGATCCTCAGCACCTACTACACAGCCAAGTACACAGTTAGGCAGCTTTTCCATTAAAAAAGCATTTGTTGAATAAGTGAGTAAATAGTTTCTGGTTATTCTTCCATTATACCTTTTGTAGCTGGAAAGGTTTCAACCAAGTCATGTAAAACTTAAGGTGTGTAATTTTTACAAGTGCCCCGGAGGGTTCTGAAGCAAATCCTGATTTGGAAACTGCTGCCTAGGCTTCTTCGGAGAGTGTATTTGGGACTTTCAGTACTGGGTCCCTCTGAATCCCAGGGTCAGGGAAGAAGGAGGAGTAGAGAAATCCTTTCCAAAACAAAGGTAGAGGTCTGAAGCAGGATGAGATCAGTATGAATTCATGTAAGCCTTATGCTGCAGAACAAGCCCAGGGAATGTGGATGAACTGAGGATCAGTCACAACTGACACTGACCTAAGGGTGCCAGAAAAAGGCTGACCTTTGAGAAGCACACTTCTCCAGGATTTCACCACTTGACAGGAGGCAACTAGCCAGGTTCTTCACAGAATCACTGCTATTTTGTGATACACCATGCCACTTTGGGAACTGGCTAGTTGTGAATGGAACTATCCAATTACTTGAATGTTTTATTGAAACCATAAAAAATTAAGTTCCATCTGAATACCGAATAAACTAGTAATCTAGGGTATATGAGTACAGGTTTAACTCCAGTGAGCTTGGCAAAGCATCATGGATGTAGCTGAAAAACTTGGTTGAGATTTCCACTCCCATATACATGAAAGTTAAACCATATATATATTTTTTCCCCTTGAGTTTTCTCTCCTTTAAGAATCATTTTTCTAAGGGGATCAATTTATGACAAGAAGAATGAAAAATCTGAGTGCTAGTTATTTATATTTAAAGCGTATTGGGGAAGACTGCTACTTGATAAAATTATGTTCTAATTTTTCAAATGTATTCTCCACTAAATGAATATACCAGAATTTAATAAAAAGTCATCTATATAAATTTATTCACATGGTATATCAAATCAAATCCAACGTTTTCATCTCACTGTATTAAAAGAACTGTTTTGGCCAGGCATGGTGGCTCACGCCTGTAGTCCCAGCACTTTGGGAAGCCGAGATGGGTGGATCACTTGAGGTCAGGAGTTCAAGACCAGCCTGGTCAACATGGCAAAACCCCATCTCTACTAAAAATGCAAAAATTAGCCAGGCATGGTGGCATGCATCTGTAATCCCAGCTACCTGGGAGGTTGAGGCAGGAGAATTGCTCGAACCGTAGAGGCAGAGGTTACTGTGAGCCAAGATCGCGCCACTGCACTCCAGCCTGGACAACAGAGTAAGGCTCTATCTCAAAAAAAAAAAAAAAAAAAAAAAGAATTGCTTTTACACAAAAAAGGCAATTTTGCTCCACGCAACAATGTTCAGTTTTAGTTCTGTGGCATTCTAACTGTTGTTTTATAAACTCTCAAAGCTGTTTTAAATGTTAAGTATCTACCATACAATACTGAAGGGTAAGTTAGAGCAGAAATGTCACAAAAATCAAAGTAAAATAAGGCATCACAACTCTGTAAATGTTGAAAATCAATAATTTGGTGGTTGAATCCAATCATTTCACTACTTGAGTAGAATGTCAAAAAATTTTTAATTTAAAATTTTCCTTAAATTAAAATTCAAAAACATTTAACTATTAACCAAATTGCTGAAAGCATATATAGCAGCATCACCTAATTATGAAAAGTTGGAACATAAGAAGGTAGGAAATCTTAAAGAATTATTTTACTTTTTAAAGTTTTCAATCTTCTAGTCCAAAAAAATAGACTTAAGTTTCTCTATTCACAGACCTATTTTGCTTCTTGATTTTTCAGATCCATGTTGACCTCAAATAAGTCATTTACCTTTTCACTGTTACTTTTGCCCCAAATTAAAAACAAAAATGACCCCACTACAGTTCTAATGTTAAAAAGCAAGGTTTTAGAATTAGATTGATAGGAGTTTGAACTCTCCCTCCACCTCTCGGTAACTTTAACAAATCACTTTTTCTCAGACTGTGGCATTTCCAGATGCATAAATAAAAAATTTCAAATCTTTTCCATTCAATGTCACAAAACTGATAGCCCCAAAGTTATCAAGTTTGCATAGTATTTGACTTCATTGATACATCTCACTTCCAAATAAGAGATATTTCAACAGGGAAGTAGCATGATTCAGGGTAAAGACCCCTACTAGAGAGATCTATGAGCAGATCTGTTATTAGCTACTTGGGCAAGGCACTGTGTCTCTCTGACCTCACTGTTCTCACTGGCAATAATACCAGTGCTGTGAAAGTGCATACGTGAGCACAGTGCCTAGTATATGGTATACATGCAATTAATGGAAATTATGGTTTTCTCATTATTTTAATAACCCTTGATATCATATTTAGCCATCTGTTCCTTCAGTTTTTATGGTCAGGTATGCTCTCCTCAATAGCTTTCCTCTCCCCATTTTCAGAATTGTTTTATATTATATCTCTTAGTTTTGTAGAGCAATTATTAACAAATAAAGGTGCTATTGATCCCTAAATCCTTTCCCTCTCTTTGCCTATTTTCTAATTCTTTCTCATTCCTCTGTTTAACTGCCGTTTTTGGTTTTGGTCATTTCTGAAAGATCTTATTAGTAAGTAATTATAATTTCTTTTAAGCTTTTTTCATAATGTATTTAAATTGCTAAAACACAATACTTTTCTCTTGTTTTGCACTTTTTGGACATTAGCATTGCTAAGATCTATTTATTCAATGATAGCACTCACTTTGGTAGGGTGCTGGAGCATCCCCTCCTTCCCCAGTGACCACGGTCTTCTTTCAGACATTATCTGCTGCACAGTCAATTGGATGTCTAACCCAAGAAAACTTAACCTGCTTATCCAATACCTGCAAGTGATGATTTTTTTAAAAAAATTAAATCTACTTTGGCCGGGCACAGTGGCTCACACCTGCAATCCCAGCATTTTGGGAAGCGGAGGTTGGAGGATCACTTGAGCTCAGCTGGGGCAACATAGGGGGATCTCATTTCTAAAAGTAAAAATAAAAATCTACTTTATGAAAGGATTAACTTTACTAGAAAAAAGGTCTTTGAACTTTCTCTGGATGTTTCTATCTTGTGGTTTTATATGGGCCTATATTTCTGAATTTAGATCCTTCCTCTTTTCCTGTCCCTAATTCATACTTTCCTTTCCCCCTTCTTCAAAAAGTAAGGTTGCCAGTTTACTTTTTATACAATATAGGAAGAAAAACTTACTTGTTTTATCATGACCTGGATGTGACAAAAAAGATACTCTTTGAAAAGAGCTTTCAATATTCAGCAAATTATTTTGCCAAACTTGCTGCCTTGATATTTATGCTAGTATTATTTCAGCCTCTTTAACATAGATCAGTGAATAAATTAATAATATGTGCTTTATCATCATGTGTATAAAAAGAACACCACTTGGAATCACTGTTCTGCAATTTTTTTCCCCTGAGTCTTATCTTCAAAAAAATGAGGAAAGCTCTGGTTCAGTGTATTTGTCCGTAACACCAAGGTCAAAGATTCAAAGATTCTATTCCTCAACAGGACTGCTGTTCTACTATTTTTTTTTAATCACTAAAAAAGATAAAAGCTGGCTGGGTACAGTGGCTCACACCTGTAATCCCAGCACTCTGCAAGGCTGAGGCAGGAGGATCGCTTGAGCCCAGGAGGTCGAGGCTGCAGTGAGCTATGATTACGCCACTGCACTCCAGCCTGGGCGACAGTGAGACTCTGTCTCAAAAAAAATAAAAAATAAAAAATAAAAAAATAAAAGTTGCAAGACTAGGTATATGAACAGAACCAACTCGTACTGTGTCTACCAGATATTTCCTTTCTTCCTCCAAGGCTGCTCCTAGAAAAATAGTGTATCTTATACAGAGTAGGTTGGGTTCAGTAAATAGGACTTCAGGTATAGATATCTGAGAGAACCCAACTTTAAATAAGAATCTAAAAAGCAGAATAGCCATTGTTTCATGTTTTCCCCCTTCCTCTATCTTTACAATATAAGTAATGTAACTCTCTAGTTAGAGCAATGGTAAGAATAAAAATAAGCTAAACATTCTTATTGAAATATTAAAGTAATTTAGTAGTGAGGCATTCTTATTGAAATAATTAAAGTAATTTAATAAAAGTCAACTTCCACAACACACTTCCTTACCAAAAGTATTGTTACCAGAAGTAAAAGATGGGAGGCACAGGAATGTAGCTGGTGGGAGCACTTAACGCCACAGAAATGCTGCGTGGAAACATGTCTGTGCTCAAACAGAAGCCCAACAAGGAAACATGAAGTGGATACAACCTACGGCCACGGCATGGGCCGCTGCGTGGGCTTGTTGTGTTGAGTAACTGGGAGCTTCTTGCAGCAGGAGGAAGAGAATGGGGCCAGAGTTGAATAAAGTGAGGGTGCACGGAGAGGGGAGATTTCTAGGGCTTGGCCAGAAGAGGAATTCACAGGTGTCAGGACTGGGGATGAGGAGAAAGCCGTAGCCTATGAGTAAACAAGGGTCACTTCAGTTCGCTACCTCCCACCTATCCTGCCCCCACCCTAGGTCTTGCTGCTACTCAGCCCTTGTTTGTACCCCAAATCGTTTTCTGTCAAATAGAAAGTATCAGACCATCCTGGCTGCTGACAGACAGGTACAACTTTGGACTGAGTGCCTGGAATGAATACTCCCTGAGAAGGGTGAATGCAAGAGTTAAAACATGGCAACCTCAATGTAAGATGAAGGGTGAAAGGAATGGGGATGGTAAAACTAGGGAAGACTAAGACCTTATATTATGTTTTGATGATCAAGAGGCAAGGCTATCTGTGGATGAAAGTTACAGAAAGAATTCCTGGTTCTTTGGGAGGCCAAAGTGGGAGTATCGCTTGGGGTCAGGCATTTAAGACCAACTTGGGCAGCATAGTGAGATCCCATCTCTACAAAAAATAAATAAATAAAAATTAGCCAGGTGTGGTGGTTCATGCCTGTAGTCCCTGCTACTTAAGAGACTGAGGCGGGAGGATAGCTTGGGCCCAGGAGTTCAAGGTTGCCATAAGCTATGATTATGCCACTGCACAAAGTGAGAACCTGTCTCCAAAAAAAAAAAAAAAAAAAAAAAGGATTCCTGGTTTAGAGTTGGCCAACAAGAAAATCTGCCACCCTCTTTAGTAGTGAGTGACCCATCACCAAGAGCGTTCAATGGGATGTGCGGTGTAGAGTGGGAGTGGGAGACTCTTGCATCAGCTAAGAGGGCAGAATGAAACCACTTTAAGACCCACTCCAACCCTGTGAGTTGATGACTAATCTACTATAGACAGTCTCCCTCCTTTTCTGAGGGAAGCAGTCATGAACCCGACACCAAACATCATGGAGAAGCACAGTGAACCACATCAGTGATGGAAATAAAGGAAATGATTTGGCCATCTTCTTCAATTTCTCCTCCCAAACTGGGTGAGAAGCTAAGAGCCACATTCCAGGTTTCTATCCTAAAACTTTCCTCTTCCTTCCCCCCAATTCCCAAAGCAAAGAGATCTCTTTGTCTTGAAAGCCATAGTATAACCACCTAACATCAAAACTCTTTGGATGATGATCTACCCCTATTCTTTTATCAGCAAAATGGAATTGCACTACCCCATGCAGTATTGGGCTGCAGAGCTTAATGGTGCAGGACTCTTTATCAGGACCAATCCCATGTTCCTCGTGTGCTTATTCCCATACGTGGTATTACACAGTACTGTGCAGAAGGTGATATGAATAAACAGCTGTCCTACAGCATCAATTTCACTTTAACACTATGGGGAGTAAGCCAGGCAAGGTGGCACATACCCTCAGCCCCAGCTACAGGGAAAGTTCAGGTGGGAGGATTGCTAGAGCACAGGAGTTCAAGGCCAGCCTGGACAACATAGCAAGACTCTGTTTCTTTAAAAAAAAAAAAAAAAAAAAAAGATTTGTCTTTTTTTAAAATATGTGTCTGTATCGATTTGTTCAATTTAAGTAAAACAATGTAGGACAGAAGAGAATGCAAAATCCACATAAATTTTTAAGATTAAATATAACATTTTAAAGCAAGTACTTGCTTGCATTGGGGTATCTGTGGCTATATGGACAAATTTTTGAAGGAAAACATTCATTTATCCCCACAATAGAGTACTTTGGTAGAAAAGTTTAATAAGTAAAGATTTATTACATGACGTGCAGACAGCAATTCTTTCCTTTTCTTTTTGGTTTTCTTAAATGGAAGCCTGGAGATGAGTCCAGAACGAAGGGTATTGGGGCCTTGCTCAAAATTAGCTATAAAAATGGTTCCAAGTGGTTCTAAAGCACACTTTAGAAACGCTTATACTCAAAGCAGGAGAGTAGTTATGAAAACCTACATACCCACTACATAAGTATAACTTGGGAACAGGACAGGGTACCAAAGGCAAGCCTTAGCTGGAAGAGCTGAGTGCTGTGGTAGGAATGCTCCCACCAAAATTCATGTTGAAACTTAATTACTTAATTGCTAATGTAACAGTACTGGGAAGCAGAACCTTTAAGAGGTGATTAGGTCATAAATGGATTCTCACTGTTATCCTGGGAGTAGGTTAATTATCTCAGGAGTTCACTTTTTCTCTTTGTCTTTCATGGCTTGCTTTTGCCTTCCACCCTTCCACAATGGGTGATTCTCACCAGATGCCAGAGCCATGCACCTGGACTTTCCAGGCTCCAGAACCATGAGCCAAATAAATTACCCTTGTTCCTTGTAAATTACCCAGGCTGTGATAGACTGCTCTAGCAGCAGAAAACAGACTAGGACAGTGGGCAAGCAGCTCTGTGTATAACTTGAGAGATGTAGTAAAACATCCTTCTTTACCACATTGATACAGTGGCTGAAATTTCAGGCACTGTTACAAGCATTTCTATGTGCTTTCTCATAAAGTCATGCACCACATAACTATGTTTTAGTCAACAATGGACTGCATATATAACAGCGATCCCGTAAGATTGTAATAAAGCTGAAAAATTCCTATTGCTCAGTGATGGCACAGTTTCCTAACATCATAGCACAATGCATTACTCATGTGTTTGTGGTGATGCTGGTGTAAACAAACTTATTACGCTGCCAGCTGTATAAAGGTACAGCACATACAATTATGTACAGTGCACAATGCTTGATAAGGATAATGACTGTGTTACTCATTTATGTATTTACTATACTTTTTATTCTCATTTTAGAGCATACTCTTTCCACTTTAAAAAAAAAAAAAAAAAGAAAGTTAACTGAGGCAGGTCCTTCAGGAGGTGTCCAGAAGAAGGCATTGTTATCATAGGAGATGGGGAGACGGCAGCTCCATACACATTACTGCCCCTGAAGACCTTCCAGTGAGCCAAGATGTGGAGGTAGAAAACAGTGATATTGACGATCCTAACCCCATGTGGGGCTAGGCTGATGTGTGTGTTTCTGTCTTAGTTTTTAACAAAGTTTAAGGAGCAAAACAAATTTTTTTTAAATTTAAAAATAGAAAAAAAATCTTACAGAATAAGGATATAAAGAATTTTTGTATAGCTGTACAATGTGTTTGTGTTTTAAGCTAAGTGTTATTTCAAAAGACTCAAAAAGTTAAAAAAAAGTTTAAAGTTTATAAAACGAAAAAGTTACAGCAAGCTAAGGTTAATTTATTATTGAAGAAAAATGTTTAAATAAATCTAGTAGAGCCTAAGTGTACAGTGTTTATAAAGTCTACAGTAGTGTACAGTGATGTCCTGGGCCTTCACATTACCTCACCACTCACTCACTGACTTGCCCCAAACAACTTCCAGTCCTGCAACCTCCATTCATGGTAAATGCCCTATACAGGTGTACCATTTTTTATCTTTGATACTGTATATTTTATACTGTATTTTTACTGTGCCTTTTCTATTTTTCGATAGAAATACTTATTACTGTGTTACAACTGCCTATTCAGTACAGTAGCATGCTACATAGTTCTGTAGCCTAGGAGCAACGGGCTATCTCACACTGCCTAGGTGTGTAGTAGGCTATAGCATCTAGGTTTGTGTAGGTGCACGCTGCGGTATTTACACAACTACAACATCACCTAACAACACAGTTCTCTCAGAACGTATCCCCATCATTAATGGATACATGACTGTACTTATCCTTAGGAAGCAGGTACTACTGTCCCTAACTTACATGAGTGAGAAAACTGAGGATCAGGGGTATGAAAGTAGCTCAAGCCAACTACCTTACAGGTGACACAACTTGTGTCAAATTCAGGCCTGACTCCAAAGTCATATCATTGTTTTCTACCATATCGTGTCTTTTTGTTAATAACATTCTGCCTCCTCCTTCTAATTTGCCTTTTGTTTTCCCTATTTAAACTAACTCTTTTCTTATTACAGTAATTACCGGATTGCTTACCATCCACCTAAAGTTCAATTTGAGGCTTTAATTTCCTATTACAATTGAAGACACTGGGGTTAGGGTGTCAAATGTGGGGCTGCTTTGTTCTCACAGATTCTTCTACTGTGCTGGGATTACTTAACAGCTATTAGGACGATGCTTCAGCATCCGTAGGACGGTCTGACATAAAAGCACCCATGTATCAGTCAAATCAATCTAAGCTCTAGCATTCATAGTCCTCTTCCCTTACCAGGTACAATTTTCTGGTCACAGCTGGAACTCTTTATTTGTGTCTAGTGGGGTGAAGTTAATAGCTACCAAAAAACTAGCCTAAATCTTCCTTGCAGTAAGACCAAAAGGTGCTTTAACTGTTCCTACTACATTTAGATAGACAAGATACTCACCCTGTCAATCTGACCTGGGTAGAATAAAATGGAAAACAAGTGATCTAAATTCATTTTTATTTCCAACATCTCAGGATACAGACATAGGGCTATCTTATTCCAAGAAGTACTATATCCCCACAAACATCTTTTTCCAGTTTTAAAAAAAACAAAAACAAAACAAAAACAAAAAAACCATTGATTCTCTCCTCTCTTCTGAATCTACCAATTTCTAAAATAAACTGTCCATTTTGCTCTGTCACTCCACACTAATAGCTTCACCTTACATCTGACTTCTTTTCAGGAAAAGTTTTCAGTGTTTTCTCTGATGATTCGATTATTCACTCCACGCCCCCACATACCTATTTATAATTTTGTAGCCCTATCAAAGTCAGTTTCACTGCTCATTCCAGATAGGCTCTGAGCCAATATATTGCCAATAACACTCACTCTTGTGCTAAGTTAAAATACACAGTGCAACTTGCCAAGTTTCCTTATTTGGCAAGAAGGCCCCTTAGTTCCCAAGATCTTTGACCATCCATTTTTAGATCCAAGTCCGCGTGTTTAATATTTGGATATTTTTTTTCTCTCTTTTACTGTGTCCTTATATATTCCCTAAAAGATTAAGAAAAACGGATCAATCATCTATTTGCTTTTTTAGACAACGGAGAAAGTCCTTGCAATTGCATCATGGTCATTTACTCTGGAATTATTATCACTAAATTTTTTTATTTAAACAATATTTTGTAGTTAAAAAACTCCCCAAATAATCTCAAAAAGTTATAGTAGGAATTAAATTGTGATAGATTAAAATAAACAGTGCAGTGGTCCAAAAGACCATTTTTCTTTATCTTAATTCTCTTTTCCCAAACTAAATTCGTATTCATTTACAATCTCCTAAATCTCTCACTATAGTAGCAGGAATTTAAAACAAAGACTCTACAAATGACCATAACCATAATTAAAATGCAGCCATCACTTTTTTTTTTTTTTTTTTTTGGAAAATCGAAAAACAAGTGAAATTTCACTGTGGAGATAGGCCTACTACAAAGAGGACATTAACTAGCCTTGAATCACTTGTTTATTTTTGTCTTTAAACGTGTTTGGAGGTTTGGATCCACTAAATCCTAGCTGTTCATTTCAACGAAGGTCGAGGAAGCAAGAAGGCTCTTCTAAAACAGCTTCGGGGTTAAAGAAGGAATACAGTTTTCAACAATCTTAAGTCAAACATCCTCAAATTCACTCTGTAAGACGATTCTCACACACCAGTATTAATGAGAGCTGCTTACTGTACCATACTTGGAATGGGCCCCTAAATTGTGTTGCTTTCATTATTACAGAAACTAACAAAAATAGTAATTAAGTTCCCCATAAACAGTACTTATGCGCGATCTCAAAGCGCATCAGAAACATAACATTTTCAGCGATCTAACAGAGATAACTTTTTTTAAAATTTTTTTAGGCAATCGGATGTTATCTAGCCAGTCCTGAATTAAAGTTTTCTGAAAGCTGTCATGGGCAAGCGAGGCCAGACGAGGCGACGGCCTGGGTAAGCACTTCTGGGCCTGGTGCAGGTCTGGGAGCCCACAAAAAGCCGCTGCCTGAGGGTCACCAAAGGAGACATCCCCGGCTCCGGTGGGAGGAAAGGGGGAAGCCCGAGAGGGCGGGCGCTTCATGCTGCCCAAGCCCGGGGCAGGAAGGGCGGGGAGCGGTGGCTCTGGATACATTTACGCATGTTTTTAAAACTAATCTTTAGTGTTCATTGTTCCTGCTGGTTATTCGCATGGCCTAATTGTGTGAGGGAAACAGAATGAAGGAAAATGGATGGGAAGCAACACCGCTCGCGGCCGAGTTCTTAGAAAAGCAGAAGTTCGTCGTCCCTCCTCGCACGCACAGCGAGTGCTGGGAAGTGGCCTGCACCCTACCCTGATTTGGGGGCCTCGCGGTTCGCCTCCCGACAGTGCCCCAGTCACCCGCTGCTTGGCCGGCTCTGCTGCTCGCGGAGCCCCTGCCCGTGCCGCACGCCCGGGGCCGCTCCGGCCTGCGCCCCGCGCCTCCAGGCGCCAACTTCTCCATGGGACTGGCCCGAACTCTCCCGAACCGCACTTGGCGGCGCCGCGGCCAAGGTCCCGCGAGGACTTCCCGGGCGCCGCGAACGCTCGCTCGCTCGCCCGCCCGCTCGCTCCGGCCGCCGCCGCCGGGCGGGCCCTGGGTCGGGGAGGGGAGCCCCGAGGAGCCTCCCGAGGCCGCCTAGACTCCCGGGCTCCGGCGGAGCCTCAGCCCCGAGACGCGGGGACGACTCGCGAGCGCGGCGGGCCTCGCCCCCTCCCTCCCCGCCCTCCGCGGGCTCCAGCCTGACCCCTACCTGGCTCCCGGGCGGGGCGTGAGCAGCAGCCGGGGGCGCGGAGGCCCCGCGCGCGACGAGGGCGGCGGGGGTTGGGACGACAGCGGCCCGCGCGGCTCCCACGCTTCCGCCGCAGTTAGGAGTTGAACATTCCGCCTCTCTGCACGGCGCCAATGAGGAAGACAGTCACGGCAACAGCACCACCTACCTCCCGGCGCGGAACGGCTGGGCCGCCCTCCCCTCACACGCGCGGGCGAGCGGGGCGTGGGGAAGGCGCTCGGGCCTCCCTGGCCTGCGCCCGGGGGGCACCATCCGCCCCGCGCCCCGGCACCCGCCGAGGCCCCCAGACACACCTGCCTTGCTGTGGGGGGAGGGCCGTGGGGGTGTTCCCCTGGCCCCCCGCACCTTAACTCATCTTTTTGACAAATTAACACCACCTGCTACTCCTTCAACTCAGTCTTCAACAAACAGGCGCTGGGGACGCAAAGAAATAGAGGCTGTTTTGTGCCCCGCAAGAGTTAATTCTCTAGTTGGGAAAGGCACAAACGTAGAGATTTCTGGGAACATAGGTCTGAAGGCTGCCTCTCTAGAAAGATCAGTAGGTACCTCTGGAATTTTGAGGAGGGGCCGTGGTCTGCTGCTCTAGTTGCTAATTTTAACAGCAGAATTCAGAAGAGGAGCCAGAGTCGTTACAGGCCTAAGCCAAAGGTGGAGGTGGGCGTTGGGAAGAAAAGAAATTTCTGATTGGGGAGGATGGTTCTGTGAAGGAAAAGTGAGAGGAGGTTGCAAGGGCATGGGCAACATTATTCAGGATTTTGAATTTGAATTTTATTATCCATGGACACTGGGAGCTGTGAAAAATTAGAATCAAAGGGGTGAAATGGGTGTTTGTGATTCTGTTTAAATGGTAATTTTGAGAGAGTAGTCCACAGTAGTTGTAGGTTGGGTTGCTAGGATGGAACCAGGATGAGTGGTAGATATTGTCACCACCCAGTTGTGGGATCATGAGGACCTGAGTTAGGATGTAGGAAATGGAATTAAAAAGAAGAAATGGGCTGGGCATGGTGCCTGTAATCCCAGCACTTTGGGAGGCCAAGCTGAGAGGATTGCTTGAGACCTGGCTGGGTAACACAGTGAGACCTCATCTCCAAAAAAATCAGAAAATTAGCCTGGTGTGGTGGCATACATCTATAGTCCCAGCTACTCGGGAGGCTGAGGTGGGAGAATCGCTTGAGCTGGGGAAGTCGAGGCTAAAGTGAACCACACTCACGCCACTGCACTCCAGCCTGGATGAAAGTGAGACTCTGTCTCAAAAAAAAAAAAAGAAGAAGAAGAAGAAATGGAATTGAGAGAAATATTAAACGTTTCAGCAAGAGGCCACAGAAATTGGTAACCCACAAAATTTAGAAGAGAAGAAGAAGAGAGATGATGCCAAGATCTCAGACCTGGATGACTGGAAGAATGATGGTGTCATTGGCAAAAATAGGAATACGTGAAAGGGAAGCTGGCTTCATGTTGAGTTTGAGGTCATAGGAGTAAAAACAGGTAGAGATGCAGCAACTGAAATATGAAACTGAAATTCAGAAAAGAGGTCAAGAGTGAAATAGAAAATTTGTAAGTCATTCAATAGGTTAAAGATATGAAAGTTGAGGGATGAATGAGTAGAGGTTAAAAAACAATTTATTAGTCTGATTAATTTGCCCTTTGATAAGGACTGGAGATTTTAGCATTAATAAATTTTATTTTGGTAACTGAGAAATTAGAATTGATGAAAATTGCCATGCTAAAAAAATGTATAATGCAGGTCTAATAAAATAATTCAAATAATTCCATCCTATCCATTCAAGGAAAAACTAAGGCTCTTTAGCATAGACCCCAGGCATAGGAAGACTCCAGTCATTTTACCTTACCTTCAGAGGCATTTGTTTGTTTTGGAAAGGACCCTAGACTGAGAGTCAGAGAACCTGACTTCTGGTCTTAGAGCTACCAGTTATCAGCTAGAGTGCTTTGCAGGATAGGCCACAGTTTCCTCCTCTGTAAAATAAGAGGGACTAATTAGAAGTTAGTTGCAGGTTCCAGCTTTAAAACCATGAATGTATTGCTTTAAATTTGGAACACATGGCTTAAGAGCATCAATATGTTTAGCCACATTGCCCTTGCTTCCCATCCCTTTGCCTTCATTCTGTTTCCTCACATAATTAGGCCAAGAGAATAAGCAGCAGGAACAATGAACACTAAAGATTAGTTTCAGAAACATGCTTAAATGATAATCTAGTAGACATTTTCTTGTCTTCCCAAATAGGTTGCAAGCCCTTTGAGGTCACATCTTATATTGTGTGGTATCTGCATATGTATTGTCCATAGCTGAAATAAATATATAATGATTGTATGATAAACTGATTGCCTCAAGTTTGGTTTTTCTTTTGTCAAGCTGCCTGTTTCCTATTGATTATACTGATCTTTTTAGGCCCCAGACCGGTCTAGTATGTATTCTCAACACTGACTGCTTTTTTGAACTTTCAAATCTTTTTTGAATTGGTTAATGTTCACCAGGCAGAGTTTAGGTTTACCTGTGTGAAAAGCAAAAACAAAAGAGACCTAGTCAAACCTCTCTTATCAAACCTGCCTATTCCTTTACTTCAAATGTTTCCACACTAAAAATAGATGTACTCTTAGCAGTGGGGTGGCTTGGAAGTCCTTAGCACCCTCTTATATCCAAGAACATTCTCCAAAATAAACATGCAATCTAAGTTGAAAAATATAAATATAGCTTAAGGAAAAACTTTCCTATCCCCCTATTCAATGGGACTGTTTCTTCTAAGCCCCTCTTCAAATAGATATTCTGAAACTGCCACTAGCTATCAGTGGATGAGAAAAGTGCAGACATAAATTCTACGAATGGCAGAAGGAATGGCAACTTAAAAGGAAGAAAGCGGTCTTTATCCTCCCCTCCTCTTATAGTGGTAAGAGTTATGGCACAAGCTGGCACCCAGGGGCATTTTCTCTAGCCGTCTTAGTTTTCCATCTTAAATTGTGAATAGTCTATGCCTGGATCATAGCTAAGAATTACCCAACTTTTATGCAAAGACCAAGGCTTTACTTCCTGTACAACTCTGAATCCCTGGGAAATTAAGGTATATAATCAAACATCCTTTAAGTCATTTAACCATTGCCTTAAAATCATAAATGAAGCCCAGATCATTGTTTGAGTTTAGTTTTTACATCTAACTTGAGGATCAAAGAGATTTACAGGAATATGCAGGATATCGAGCTTATTTAGGCACCCTGGGACCTGAAAGGAGCGGTGTGGCAAGAAGACATATTGAAGACTTTTACAAAATGTATTCAACAGGCATTTACTGACTGCCAGGCACTGTGCAGAGCTTTATGATTATAGCAGTGAACAAGCATGGTCCCCTCTCTCACAGAGTTTTCGGAGTGCAATGGAGGAGCCAGCAAAGACACGAGCAATTACACTATGGTATGCTCTTAAAGGGGCAAAGGTTGGGGCTTACAGCAGGGTACCTAGCATAGTTTTGAGAGGTCAATGAAGGCTTCCAAATCAAAGAAGCTCGAAGTTAATACAAGAAGAAATGAAGAGGATTTGCTGGACAGAAAGGAGGGAAAGGTATTCCAGGCAAAGGGAACAAGTGCAATGGCCTGAGAGCATTTAGCAAGTTCAAAGAATAAGTTCTTTATGTATCTGAGTAAAGACATCACCAGCAGGGAGTAATAGCCCTCATAGTAGTGGTAACAGTAATAGCAGAAGCAATAATAATAATAGATGGTTAATATTTACTGAATAGTCATACGCCATGCACTGAATTAAGAGTTTTACACAGACGTCTTCCCATTTAGTCTTCACAATAACCCTAGCAGGTAGTTTTAAGTCATCATCCCATGCTATGGGGCCAGAAAAAGTCTTGGAAAAGTTGGGCAACTTGCCTTCCCTCAGGGAGCAAAAGGTAGACTTTAGGCTTGTTTCTTCAAATCAAGCAGTTCTGAAACTTTTTGGTCTCAGGACTCGGTTACACTCTAAAAAAGTCATTGAGGATGCCAAATAGCTTTTAAGTGAGTCATATCTATCAAATTTATTATATTAGAAATTAAAGCTGGGCACGGCGGCTCACGGCTGTAATCTCAGCACTTTGGGAGGCTGAGGCAGGTTGATCACAAGGTCAGGAGTTCGAGACCAGCCTGGCCAACATGGTGAAACCCCGTCTCTACTAAAAATACAAAAATTAGCTGGGCCTGGTGGCGGGTGCCTGTAATCCCAGCTACTCGGGAGGCTGAAGCAGGAGAATTGCTTGAAGCAGGACTTGGGAGGCAGAGGTTGCAATGAACTGAGATGGTGCCACTGCACTCCAGCCTGGGCTACAGGGCAAGACTCCATCTCAAAAAAAAAAAATTAGAAATTAATCCATTTAAAAATAATAAGCCAATAAGCCTACCTATGTTAACATAAATAACATTTTAGTGAAAAATAACCATTGCCCCAGATTTTTAAAAACTGAAAGAATACCATTGTTTTACATTTTTGCAAATCTCTTTAACGTTTAGCTTAGTAGACAAAAGTTGGATTCTAATATCTGCTTCTGAATTTAATCTATTCCAATATCATACTACATATATCCTCTGGGAAATTCCACTGTACACTCATGAGAGAGTGTCAATATTTTTATGAAGAGTTCTGACCTTGCAAACCCCCCAAAGGGTCCCCAGGCTGCATTTTGAGAACTGATATTTTAGAGTCTGAAGGGAGTTGGTTGCCTTGTTCTCTGCTTCAAGACGTGCATAACAGGGCAGCTGCATCAAGCAGGGAAGAGAGCACTTTGCTAAATGGCAGAAAATCTGGGATGTGGTGCCAGCCCTGTCCTTAAACAACTGTCGCCTCCTCGGGACCATACTACCTGATGGTCATGTGGGATGATAAAGTCCTACATATCTGAGTCTTGAGTCCTAGTCACTGCTCATTCTTTACTATTGTTTGCCATGCTACTTTTCTTTAAAATGCTATATCTAAACTTTGACTGAATCATAACTGAGTTTGTCACATCCATTCAGCATTGAGCCTTCTATTCTTTTTTTTTTTTGAGACAGGGTCTCACTCTGTCACCCAGGCTGAAGTGCAGTGGCATGATCTTGGCTCACTCCAACCTCCACCTCCTGGGTTCAAGCGATTCTCCTGCCTCAGCCTCCTGAGTAGCGGGGATCACAAGTGCAAGCCACCACGCCTGGCTAATTTCTGTATTTTTAGTAGAGACGAGGTTTCACCATGTTAGTCAGGCTGGTCTCAAACTCCTTACCTCATGATCCACCCGCCTCAGCCTCTCAAAGTGCTGGGATTACAGGCGTGAGCCACTGCACCTGGCCGAGTCTTGCTATTCTTTCTACTCACTCTTAACTCTACTTTATTGCAAGAAACTCATATACCTCTTCCCAAAGATGTAACAATTGATGTAATTTTCTGACAGAATCCTGGAGTTACTTATTATGAAGTGGTATTATTAAGTGAAGGGCTGGTAATGACTTTGAATATGAACACTGGGATTCACTGAATCCCAGCTTGGGTTCACTGAAATCAAGATATGTCTAGTTTTTGCTACTGGTATCAGAGGAGGTCAGTGTGGATCTGATTTCAGTGAAACATTTGACAAAGTTTCTCAGGATGGCTTTAGAAATCAGAAGGAAATTTTAACTGATGACAACACAATACAGTGAATTTCTGTTAGAATGAAAACTGAGCCACAAGTGCTGATGAATGGATCAGTGCTCTGGTGGAGAAGGGTTTCTAATGGTATGTTGCTGGACTGTCTTCTTTATTCTGCCCTGTTGAACATTTCAACAACTTGGATGAAGACCCAGGAAGCTTGCATATCTAATTAAGGACTAACATGAATTTAGAAGGAATAGCTAATAAATTAGGTAGAAGAATCCTATCAAAACCCAAAAACCTTTGCTTAAAACCTTTATTGATGCCTTACTGCCTAACATGTTAGTCCAAGCTCTTTAGGGTGCATTCAGAATCCTCC
Source organism: Pan paniscus (assembly GCF_029289425.2). Lineage (NCBI taxonomy): Eukaryota > Metazoa > Chordata > Mammalia > Primates > Hominidae > Pan > Pan paniscus. Next base: position 75,744,473 of record NC_073262.2, on the reverse strand, counting down.
ATTAGTAGCCCAAAGTTAAAACCCCAAATCCTCCATTATCTAACCCAAACATCTTCCATCATCATGGGCCTCATGACAAATAGAACCATTCATTTTCCAATTTCCATGCTTTCCTTCTAATTACTTTCTTCTAGCACCTCTGCTGTCTTCAAGGCCCAGGTAAATTGTTCCCTTTCTCAAAAGCCTTTTCCAATCCTCTGTTAAGAAGTAATCTTGGGAGGCCAAGGCAGGAGGAGCACTTGAGCTCAGGAGCCTGGGTGGCATACTGAGATCTCGCCTCCACAAAAAAAATTTAAAAATTAGCCAGGCATGGTGGCAGGTACCTGTAGTACCAACTACTTGGGTGGCTGAGGTGGGAGGATCGCTTGAACCCATGTGGTTGAGGCTACAATGAGCCATGATCAAGCCACTGCACTCCAGCCTGAGTGACAGAGCAAGACCCTGTCTCAAAAAAAAGAAGTAATCATTTCCCCCTTGGAATCTTAGAATACTTTTGTTTATCTTTTGGGTTTTGCCCCATATTATGATTATTTACATGCTGTTGTTGCTTTTCTTCATGATCTTTAAAGGGAAGATCCACATATATTATTATTTCTGTGCAAACCCACCACAACTGACATAAACATTGCTTGCAATCACTCAGTAAATATTTATTTAATGAAAAACCGAATAAAAGAAAGTGAATTCCTAATTGAATTATGATTCAAGAAAATACTTTTAACTATGTCAGGGAGTTTATTTGTAGAGAAGTATGGAAACTAACGCCACATGAACACTGATTCTGTGTTAAGCATTTTATCAGAAGTTATGCAAATACATCACTTAATTATTTAATTTATTTAATCTATAAAAGAAGAACTGCAGACTCAGAGATGCTAAGTAATTTGCTGAATATCACATAGCTAATATGTGGTAAAGTCAGGATATAGATACGCCTTGATCTATCTGAGTCTATAGCCCATATTGTTTTTATTGTACTGTGTTTCAAGGGAAATATACTTTTAGATGTTTTTGATAAAGAAATGGGCTATAAGAAGCACCTGGTCAGTCTCTACAATTATTTCTCAAAGGGGCCAGCCGTTGCTAAAAATTGGAAAAAAAGTGGCATATTTTATAATATGTATCATAAGACCTTTGTACACATCAGAGGCAATTGCATGTATTCCATGTCTTAGCACATGCCATCAAGTAATGTTTTTCTGAAAGATTTTAGTTTTTGGTTTAACTTATTAAAACAAAATTTACTAACTAAATAGCATAGAAGCAAAGGGCTGACACCTGTTTAGATAAGATGATACAAGAGTTTTAAGGTTTTAAGTGCATGATTTCTCACTACTTTATCATAATTAATGGTTCAAGAATAGTCTCAGATCTCTATAAAGAATATCTTCCTATATACAAATCTTCAAACACTACACAAGTGTTCAAGAAGGAGAATACCCAGGTGGAAAAAGTCTGTGCATGGGCCCAGCTCCAATTCTTCCACCATTGTCCCCTCCCAACATCTTCCCCTACACCTTGGAACCTGCCTACACCAGTTCTCATGCTCATTGTCACACCTGGCAACCAAGAATACACTGCTTCCATCCCAAGTGCCGGGGTGGCAGCCTGTATTCAAAAAAACATTACTGAAATCTACAGAAAAGCATACATAATATAACTACATAAAAATAAAGTTTTATAAACCTAGTCAAGTTTCTAAAATTGAGGCTTCTACTTTAAAAGATCCAATAAGCAGGGATGAACTTTCATCCCCAGGTGGCTATATCTCAGGTGAGCTGGTAAACATTACAGATACGTTGCTACTTTCTTACAGTCCTCAGAGCTTCCCCTAGACACATCTTGCTGTTTTCCTGGATAAACCAAATTCTCAGACCCAAACTTCTGGAAATTCTGAGAAACCCAACTATAACCCCATATGTCATTCAGCTATACCACCAATTTCTTTAATTTAAGCATGTGCAATAGGGCAGGAGAACTATTCTATCTGTTGATTTCTGGAAAAGCAATAATTATATTTCATAAGGTAATTATTAGATCCATTTAATCATCACTCATAAATATTCAAGTGACATAACCATCTTTTATATAAAATTTTCAGATATCTGTAGATTTCTCATGGTCTTTTTCATTATACACCTGATTAGATGATACTAATACATAATCATCTGCCTCCCATAGTAATCCCTTTCTTTTCTATATGCATTTTTAACTGATATGCCTGATCTGTGTTTTCTTCATTTCTCTTGCTACCAAAAGTCTACAACTAAGCAACATACTTCCTCTGGACTGCCTGGAGGAAGAGTGGGAAGTAAGGGAATGACTACTGCTTCCCAGGATCTGGGCTAGGACCTCCCAGATGTGGATTTAACAACTTGTTATAATCAGAAAATCCTGGTCAAATTTCAAAGTCACTTTTCTGGCCACACTTCTTTTGTATTATTCTTTCTCGTGTTGAAATTTCTCTAACTGATGTTTTTATAAATTCAACCTTCTTTCTTTTTTCTTTTCTTTTTTTTGTCACTGTTGGTTCTTCCTTAACTTTTCAAGGTCCATTTGTATTAAGCCCCTGTCTGCATTGTTGTTTGTAACACCTTCCAATTTAGCAGCATCTGCAAATTTCATTAACATGCTATTTACTCCTTCTTCCAGATCATTAATAAATGCTATTTCTTATGTATTAAATTTTGCGGTCGAATAGATTTAATTTGCTGTTATAATTTCAATGCATGTTTTCTAAAGACACAATGCAGTTAAGAATGGTCTTAACATAGGCTTAAATCCATACCCAGTTTATAGTTATTTTACTATTATGCAATCCATTTGTGTTCTCTAATCAGCACTGTTGTGAGCTCCATTGAAGCCATGATCTATTGATTTTCTCGTCCCTCTCTTTCAATACAGTCATCATCTTGGCTTTAAGTGCACAGCAATAGCAGAGTTGGAACTATTGTTGTAGTACTCTAATCCACAGCTATTTATCAAAGGAAATTAAGACTTTTTTCCTCAGTGGATATTCTTCCACTGATTTAAGAAATGCCGTACATTAAAAAATTTATTTTATAACCATAACATTTTATTTTCCTATGCATAGTATCAATGTTCTAAAAGAAATAGATTCTAGATCTTTTTTATAAACAAGTAAAGGTAATACATACAATTGATATAAATATATGTTTTATATACTTATATAAAATATATTTGATATTTTATATATTTACATATATAAAATAGGGATGTGTGTGCATGCATTATATATATATATATATATATATATATATATATAATTATTTTTTGAGTCAGGGACTTGCTCTGTTGCCTAGGCTGGAGTGCAGTGGCACAGGCACAAACACCACTCACTATAGCCTTGACCTTCTGGGTTCAAGTGATCCTCCTGCTGCAGCCATCTGAATAGCTAGGACCACAGGCATGCACCACCACACCCAGCTAATTCTTAAATTATTTATAGGGACTGGGTCTTGCCATGTTGCCCCTGCTGGTCTCGAACTCCTGGGTTCAAGCAATGCTCCTGCCTCAGCCTCCCAAAGTGTTGGGATTACAGGCCACTGAGCCTGGCTTGTATATACATATTTAAATACATCTGCTCACTGACTCCCTGACTTCTACAGACTCTGGGGTGACATTGCTTTTACAATAGAATTAGACATGTCACCTTCAAATCAGAGAATGAGGTTTATTAAGCCTTTTTTTGCCTGGGTCACACACCCTCCTCCTTATCAAAACTTCTGTAGTGCCAGTTTACATTCTCAATAGGATGAGCCTTCCCACATGCCACTTGTTGCGATTCTTATGTTCGCATATAACAGTTCCAAATAATTATGTGTGAGATTAGTCTTCACATTTCTATGTAATATTTCCAGGAAATATTTTCTTTTCTTTCAATCTTTCTTCCTTTTTTTCTCTAGTGTTCTCTGGATATGACCCCATGGTAATCTTTTCTTTTCCATCTTGAGAAATGAATTTAACCTCTCAAACTCAGCTTCCCCTGCTGTGAATTGTCCCTTATAGCTTTCCGATCCATCTCAAAGTGTTGTTGTCAAGTTCAAATGAGGTAATTTATGTAAAAGTATTTCATAAGTTTTAAAAGCAAATAAAAGGCATTATTTTTATTGAAACATAGTAAAGGCAAACATATATAGTTTTCACCGAGAAATACAAGCTGGATTTCCAGATGATTTTCCATGTTGAACTTTTGGTAAATGTCCCTTTTTTTGGTAAATGTGAAAAGACATGCTCTCCTTTCATATTTGGCTGTCAATGCAATTGAGTTCTGAATCAAGGAATTGAGTAACAAAATGTCTGTAGTTTAGAATGTTCCTAACTATACAGCATACAATTTTACATCCAAGATTGTTAAATAATTCCACAGTAGAGCTTTGAGTTAAGAAAAGATGACACACAATAAACTAAAATTTGTTTTCCTATGGAAAACTCTTTTTCACTTTTTGTTGTTGTTGTTTGTTTGTTTGTTTGTTTGAGACAGGATCTCAGTCGGCCATCCAGGCTGGAGTGCAGTGACACCATCTCAGCTCACTGCAACCTCTGCCTCCTGGGTTCAAGTGATTCTCGTTCCTTAGCCTCCTGAGTAGCTGGGATTATAGGCATGCATCACTACACCCGGCTAATTTTTGCATTTTTAGCAGAGACAGGGTTTTGCCATGTTGGCCATGCAGGTCTCAAACTCCTGGCCTCAAGTGCTCCACCTGCCTCCACCTTCCAAAGTGCTGGGATTACGGGCCACTGCGCCCAATCTCTTTTTCACTTTTAAAAATTGTTTTTGAAGTCTTAAAGAGTGGAACTTTTGTTGAAAACATTAATTTGGTTATTTATTAGTTTAATTTTCCATTCAGGGTAATTCATCTTATATACATTTTGGAGGTTCCATGAGAGTTGATTCTCAAGAAAGACACTTGACTAGAAGCTATTCTCACTAATTCATCCTCCTGACACATAACACTCTTTTCATTACCAGTCATGTTTTATGATAATTCTCCCCACTTTCAACTTTTTCTTTAGAAATAGCCTTAGTCTATGATAATGATAAAGTTCTTGCCGTTGTTGTTTTCCTAGTGGAGAGAGAAAATTGAACACAGGTAGGTACATGGTAGGAAGTGGTAGGTAGGTAGTATTTGGTTATGGCACCCCAAGCTGACTAATACAGGAGTACTTTAATGGAAAGAATGTTCTATCAGAAAGAAGTGGAGAGCAGGGCTATTTATCTAGTGTGTTCATGTAACTGTAAACCCTTCACACACACACACACACACACACACACGCACATGCATATAAACACATTTTTGCCTCAACTATTTAAGTATTTTAATCAAAATTCTTTTTACTAGCAGATGTCAGGGAAAAAATAAAAGTGTTGAAATAACTGGATAATTGCCTAAGTTTTTCACTTTGTTAACATAGAGCAAACCTTCCCAGCCCACTGTGGAAAACATTTCAAAATAATTATAAGTCAGATATACAAAATTGTACTGAATTATTTCAGTTGAGTAATCAAAATTCAGCCTCGCTTAGCCAGCCTCCATCTGTCTCGACAACTAGTTTATCTGGATTATTTTACTATGCAAATTAGTTACATAAACCCCTCCAAGAAGTTTCTGTGTGTCAGATCACACATCTTAATAGCCATGAGCAACATTTCCAGTCTCTGGAGGAAGTTGCCTTAGACATATCTTTAGATGATTCAGATCCTGATGGACCTGGACACTACAAGTTTCAAGGTCGACATCTTGTTACAGAACAAAGTTCATAGGTATTCTTAAAGCCCTGGGCCCCTCATCTCCTCACTCGCCTTATCTGTAAATGTGTATATAGATGGAGACCAAATTCAAGCTGTCACCCTTCCCCAGACTCATAGACAAATCAGGGTGGACCCTCAGTAGTCTTAGTAGAAGAGAACTTAATAGCTTGATGAATCCCTTGGGATAAATGCTAATTAGGACTTCCAAGTGTCTAAAACTCAAAGATTAGGGCTCTGAAGACGATGTAGCATAGGGACTAAGAACATGGATCTATCGCCGGGCGCGGTGGCTCATGCCTGTAATCCTAGCACTTTGGGAGGCCAAGGTGGGCGGATCACCTGAGGTCAGGAGTTCGAGACCAGCCTGACCAACATGGAGAAACCCTGTCTCTACTAAAAACAAAAAAAAAAATTAGCCAGGCGTGGTGGCGCATGCCTGTAATCCCAGCTACTCAGGAGGCTGAGGCAGGAGAATTGCTTGAACCTGGGAGGCGGAGGTTGCTGTGAGCCGAGATCGTGCCGTTGCGCTCCAGCCTGGGCAACAAGAGCAAAACTCTGTCTCAAAAAAAAAAAAAGAACATGGTTCTATCTGAAGTGATAGGACTCACATAGAGCTGGATAGAGGCCTGGGTCTGCGGCTTATGAGCTCTGTAACTTTGGGGATTTTACTTAGCCTCTCTGAGCCTCAGTTTCTTCATCTGTAAAATGAGGATAGTACTCAGGTTTTCGTTTGGATTAAATAAGTCTACATGTGAACAGCCCTTAAAAACAGGACCTGGCCCAGAGTTGGGTGTTCAGTAATTCTAGCTATTATTATTGTTATTATTAGTTGCATTTCGTATGCTGAATATTTGCTGTTATTATTATTGTTGTTGTTGCTATTCAATTACCTGAATTATTTGGTTTTTTCCAGAGTTAGTTTTTCTCTTTATTTTTGTTTTTTTATTTTTCTGGTACTAGTTTTCTCAGAGATCTCTGGTGATTGTTATTGTTTACATGTAAGAATGAAGAATTATGTTGGTTATTTTAGTTAGCTGGCATGGATTATCTCCACTATTGTGAAGTAGATTTTTCAGCCATAGGGTGCTTTCCTGAATAGGAAAACTCAATGAGAATCTTTAGTACATGATGGGACAAGTTGATCAGCAGGCTTATTGTAGGGTAATGTATTCATAATTGGCTCAGCCTGTGTGGTTGAGTCAGTGCCAGCATGCCTTGGAGTTTTTCTGTCTTATTTCGTGAAGTTATAACCCATATGGCTAATGAAAAAATGTGAGAGATTATATTGGAGGTGATTTTTTTTTTTTTTTTTTTGAGACAGAGTCTTTCTCTGTCGCCCAGGCTGGAGTGCAATGGCGCCATCTCGGCTCACTGCAAGCTCCGCCTCCTGGGTTCACACCATTCTCCTGCCTCAGCCTCCCAAGTAGTTGGGACTACAGGCGCCTGCCACCACGCCCGACTAATTCTTTGTATTTTTAGTAGAGACGGGGTTTCACCGTGTTAGCCAGGATGGTCTTGATCTCCTGACCTCGTGATCCGCCCGCCTCGGCCTCCGAAAGTGCTGGGATTACAGGCGTGAGCCAACGCAGCGGCCTATTGGAGGTGATTTTTTAAAGTGGCAGGAAGAGTATCTTGCTGAGTATTTAAATGCAAATTTTTGCCAATGCTCGAGAGGCGTTTAAAGAAATGTTCGGTTATCAAGAAGATAAAAATCAGGCCGGGTGTGGTGGCTCATGCCTGTAATCCCAGCATTTTGGGAAGCCGAGACAGGTGGATCAGTTGAGGTCAGGAGTTTGAAACCAGCCTGGGAAACATGGTGAAACCCTGTCTCTACTAATATATATATATATATATATATATATATATATATATATATATATATATATATATATATATATAAATTAGCTGGGCCTGGTGGCGCACACCTGCGATCCCAGCTACTCTGGAGGCTGAGGCAGGAGAATCGCTTGAACCTGGGAGGCGGAGATTGTGGTGAGCTGAGATCGCGCCATTGCACTCCAGCCCGGACAACAAGAGCAAAACTCTGTCTCAAAGAAAAAATAAAATAAAATAAAATAAATAAATTATATATATATATACACACACACACATATATATATATATGCAGCCTCTAAGGATTTTTTTTTTTTAAGTACTGGGAAAAAATACTGTCCCCTAAGCTTATTACAACTTAGAGGATATGAAGAGAAAGGAAGGGTAATGTTAACGTGTATGCTGTGAATTTGTCTCCAGGTGGAATGGCAGTGACTTATTAGGCTCCCATTTCCATGAATGGATCCTCGGCTAAGTGTGCTTGGATACAGCACAGCTAGAGGAGGCTTTGAAGTTTCGGTCTTCCTTTCTTTTTCTCTCCTACCAGGCTCTGAAATGCATTAGGTTGGTGCAAAGGTAACTGTGGGTTTTGCCATTACTTCCAAAGGCAAAACCCACAATTCCTTTTGCACCAACCTAAAAAGGAAACGTATTTACTGCTCCTGATGTGAATTATGACATTCATCCTGAGGAGGTAGAAGGAGCTTTTGCCAGTTTGGTTTTATTTTTATATATACTTATTTTTATTTTGTTTGTTTTTTTCAGGCAGGGTCTCACTCTGTCACCCAGGCTGGAGTGCAGTGGCAAGGTCATAGCTCGCTGTAACTTCAAACTCCTGGGCTCAAGCAATCCTCCCACTTCAACCTCCCAAATAGCTAGGACTATAGGTGCTTGCCACCAGGCCAGCTAATTTTTTAATTTTTTGTGGAGATAGGGTCTCCCTACGTTGCCCAGGCTGGTCTCAAAGTCCTGGTCTTAAGTAACCTTTCCTCCTCAGCCTCCCAAAGTGCTGGGATTACAGGCACCAGCCACTGCACCAGGCCCAGTTTTGGTTTTAAATAAGACTATTTAACCTATTTTATATCATAACAGTTTTCGTTATTCCTATTTTTTTTCTTTGATAGTACCATTCTAAAGATAAGGGATCTTGGTAACAGGAGAGTCTTCTGTTTGCTCAGTACAAACAATATCTTCATCCTTAGCCCAAGTAGAGATTTTCAAGTTTGGAGTCAGAAGCTATGAGAAGATTAAAGTGGTCTGCATAAGAAAGAAAACATGACTTAGGGTCCCCAAGAATGATCTGCAAACTAGAGAGGGTGGAGAGAATTGGGAATAGAAAAAGGAGACCATGTGACTGGCAGCAGAGGAGAAAGAGCTCCAGACAAGATATATCCAATGAGGACTTGTTAAAATGAAATACTCTTGGGTTCTATAATGAAACCCCCTTGCCTCTGTTTTCTTCATAATATTCAGTAAATACATGGAGTTCAAGAACGCTTTGATTTCAGTGGAGTCAATTTCTAATGAAATAAACTACAGAGAATAATATGAAAACACATATGGGCCAATCATACGTATTTTAAGAGATAAACCATTTCAAATACAACTGAAGCCACTTCTTGTATATGAGTGAATCTCTTATGGTGAATACAAAGAAATGTTATTTCCTGAGTAAAGTCTTCCCATAACTGATATATGGCATATGATTTGTGGGATATTTATGAAGGGATTCATATACATACATACACACTTTTATTTTAAAGATAAAAGTTTAGAAAAAAATACTCCAAATCACTTTCCTAAAAACCTCACTTACTATATTTTGGCAAAATTAATCTCATGCTTTGGTTCTTGAACTCCTATCTGTTATTTTTATTTTGCAGCATCAAAAGCCTGAATAATCAGTCCTCTTGGGGACGAGAAGCTAGGCAGACAGTGAGCCTCATAGCTAACAACATATGCCTTGGAATCAGATGTACTTGGTTTGAGATCCCAACCTCTTTCATAATCTAAGTATGTGACCTCGGGCAAGATATTTCATTTCTCTCAGTGTTTCCTCATCAGTAAATAGTGAAACTATTCATTTCTTAGGTATTTAGAATAAAATGCTTTCTGTATGTAACTGGCACATAGTGGGTGTTCAATAAATGCCAGAAGAACTGGCAGACAAAAAGCATTGATTACTGAACCAGTAAACAGCCCAGAAAATTCTCTTCCAAAGTCCACATTCAGTAAACTTTGTACTAAAAATCTGTGTTCCTTGGTGACCTTGCTTTTCTTCTAATTTAAAAAACAAGTACAGGACTTCCTCTATTTTTCTCCTAGCAACCATCTCATCGTGCTCAAAAGATTTCCATGCCCCGTGCTACAGACTTTCTTCAGTTGCTGCAAAGATGTTTTTTTCTAATGCATAAATGAACTCTGCACAATAAGCCTATAATACAACTGAGTATCACAGTTATTCCCATAATCCCCTCCACCCACGACTGTTTCAATGTTGACTTAATGTTATTCATTTGCTTGTTTTGTTATTGGAAACAAATTCTTAATTAAAATGGCCCAGCATCACCTGGCTCACGTAGAGTGCCACAAGCAATAATCCCTAATGTAATGTACACTTTGGCTTATACCTACAATTTAATTTCTGAAGCCAGAAATATAAATGGATTTTTATAATGGCTTCTGAGTATTAGGTGGGGGAAGATTAGGACTGCTAATGAAGAGCTACTTTCTTAGGAGGCATCTCGTAACAATGCATAATTGTTTCTAGGTGAGATAGACTGAGCATGTAAATGAACACCCAGGTTAGGCTAAAATCTAATTTCTGGCGTGACCTATGTCTGTATGACTTGTGTTATATTTTGGCTTAGTTTCTAGTCTACTCTTTCATATATGAACATTTTATCTGTTGTTAAGGAGCATGAGTCTTTTATTCTATTTTCACTTCTCCTTTCTTTTATTCAGTAATTTGAAATGTTTTCTATTCTGCTGCAAATAACTTTTCAGTTGTGCCTATATAAAAATGTGGTATCTTGGTACAATTATTGCAGCAAAAACTTTGCAAAACTGGTGTAACCCAAGTTTGGAATACAAAGGACAGGCATCTGACAGAACTCGTAAACTGCCCCTCTAGCCCAAATCAATTTCAATGACTTAAAGCCACCATATAACTTTCTCTCCTTTTTCATCCTTTCATAATTGGTTTGGCTGAACTGTCAGGCATCCTTCAATGTTCTAAAGCACCTCTTTCTGTGGCCTCTCATTATAGCAGAGAGGCAGGAAAGGCACTAATATTTCTTGAGCACCAAGCACTCAGTATGCCAGACACTTTCTACAGCTTCACTCATTTAGGACTCCCCCCAGCTTTTGTGAGGCAGGCATTGTCATTCCCATTGGCAGATGTAGAAAATGAAGCTCAAAGAGATAAAATACCAAAGTTCACAGCTGAGGGCTATCACATTACAACAGTGTAGGCCACAGCACACACAACAGGAAGCCTGGTTGAGGAGGAGCTCTCTGTGAGGCAGTACCAATGGAGAGAAGGGTTGACTCTTGCCTAATACACACAAAGTTGCTGTCTATACTGGAGGTGGCCCTGATTGAGTCAAACCCAGGTCTGCCTGATCTTCAAGCTGGTTATCTTTCTGCTGGTCCTGCTGCTTCCCCAAGAGCTAATAGAGTCACCCTGGAGAAGCACTTTCAACAGCTGGCTGCACCACGCCTGAAAAACTCTCCCTAAACAAGAACAGTGGACCTTCCAGCCACTCCCCTTATGTGCTACCCTCACTCTAGTAGATGGTTTGTGAAAATGGCAACAGCTTTCCCCTCCTTATATTCACAACTTTGATGATATGACTTGGTTGTGCCAGACATCAAGAGAGAGAATTGTTTCTCCACTCTTTGACTCTTGGCTATCCTCTTGACCACTTTGGTCAGCAAAGTGCTGCAGAAGTCATAGTGTCCTCTTGGAGCACCAGTTCTGACCTGGGCCTCCAGAGCTCTTGCTTATCCTCTTGCTTCCTGGGAACACTTCCCAGCCAACAAGTGATGAAACCCAGGATAGGTGGTTGGAGAGTGAGAGACTATATGGAACAGAGACAAGTCATTCCTTCTGAGGCCATCCTAGACCAGCTGACCACAGATGCATGCCTGAGTCCAGCCCTGATCTGCTAAGTCTGGCTCAGATGGCAGAACTGTCCAGTTAACCCATCAACTCATGGTTCATGGTCGTTGATTGAAAGCTTGTGGTTTTAAGTCACTAAAATTTGGAGTAGTTTATTATACAGTGTGATAGCTAATTTTGTCAAGTTGGAGGGTGTTTTTAGATGAGATTAACATTTAAATTGGTGAGCTGTGGCTAAAGCAGACTGCTCTCCATAATGCAGACGGGTCTCATCTAATCCATTAAAGGCACCTGAATAGAACAAAATGACTGGCCTCCATCAGCAAGAGAAAATGCTCCAGCAGACTCTGCCTTTGGACTTTATCTGCACCACCAGCCTTCCTGGGTCTCCACTTGCCGGCCTTCAAACTGGAACTGCACCATCAGCTTTCCTGGGTCTCCAGGCTGCCAGTCCACATGGTGCATTTTGGACTTGCCAGTCTGCATAATCATGTAAGCCAATCCCTTATAATCTCCCTTAAAGCTCATTCTATTGGTTCTATTTCTCTGGATAACCCGAATACACACAGCAATTGATAAACTCACTGATATCACTGAACAACCTCTTTCTTTATTCTTCTAAAGTTACCACAGCTTGGCTAGTGCAGAACACGTTCCCCAAGAGCTTCTGTGTCTCCTTACCTCAAGCGCTTCTCCCTGCTGGGGAGACTGAATCATCAGTCTGTCCCTCTGTCCTAAAGTGTCAGGACTCCTTCCTGAAATCATCGATTCTCCTCCATTCCTGACAGGTCCTTGATGTTATCACCTGGAGACTTTTGCCACCTGTCTCTGGCTAAGGAAATAGATGGAGACCTGATGCAGCTTTTCCAGTCCTCTTTTTGTCTCAGGTGCTGCAAAAACCTGTTCTGAAGAGGTTTACACCAACTTTTGCTCTCATGTTTCTCTTGTACTGGTCCTCCGATTGTAGAATTCCACTCTTCCTGAGTTTTCTCTGGCTAGGAAGAGTCAGAACCCTCCCAGAGGAGGATGCAGGAAGAAGACTGGGATGGAATCAGGCAGCTCTCACATGCCCTGGCTCTAGGCTCTCTTTCTTCCTCAAATCTGGAGGGAAATGTCAGAGCCCATGAGCCCATAGTGCCTTGTGTTTACTTCCCTTTAGAGCAGGGCTTTGGCCCCGATCCTTCCAAGGTTGAATTGTCCCAGGAACAAAGATCCTGGCTTCCTGTAGCAGCATCCTTGACCTTCCCTAGCTGCCTGAAAAGCACATGCAAAGGAGCCCTAGCAAAGCGACCACATTTCCCATTCCCACGCCCTTATTCTCTGGGGGTTAGAAACATTCCCTTCACTCCTCCCATCCTGCAGTGTAAGACCACAGGCAGCAGGAGTGTGGTGTATCAACCCACAGGGCAGCAAGGATGGACAGAGGTTCTGGGGCTGTGATTGTCTCGTGAGCTGCCCTGGCTTGACAGATGGGACACTGGCAAATGAAGCCTCCCTGCTCCTTGCTTGGATACCCACATACTGAGCCCTGGGTCCCCTGCCCACTCCTTCTCTCAACAGCTGTGCCATACATTGGCAGCTTCGGAGATGACGCAGGTAATTACGAGCTATGTCCAATGTAGCCCATTAAATGGTACAGCCACTGTAGAAGACAGTATGGCAGTTCCTAAAAAAATTAAACGGAATTGCTATACGATTCAGCAATCCTACTTCTTAGTATATACCCCAAAGAATTGAGAAGTTGGGACTTGAACAGGTGAATGGACAAACAAAATGTAGAATCGACATAAAATGGAATTCTATTCAGCCTTAAAAAGGAAGGAAATTCTGGTACAGGCTACAATTTGGATGAACCTTGAAAACATTAAGCTGAGTGAAACAACCCAGACACAAAGGACAAATATTGTATGATTCCACCTATATGAAGTCCCGAAAAAGGCAAATTCATAGAGATAAAAGAATAGTGGTTACCAAGGGCTGGAGGAAAGGAAAAATGGGGAGTTAATGTTTGATGGGCACAGAATTTCAGTTTGGAATGTTGAAAAAGTTTTGGAGATAGATAGCAGCAACGGCTGTACGACAAGGTGAATGTACTAAATGCCACTGAATTATTTGCTCAAAAAGGCTTTAAGTGGTAAATTGTATGTTGTATATCTTTTACCAAAATAAAAAATTAAAAAGTGGCCCAGTGTGGACTTAGTCAGGAGAAGGGATGATGTTTGTCTGTATGGGTGTCTGGGTCCACTACTGCTTTTGAATGCTTGCATTCTCCACAGCTCCCTCTGCTCTACCTTTAAGCCTTCATAATAAAGTAACTAAGGAATTAGAGATGGCCCTTACCAAGTGTCCTGGGCAGTGTGGTACACAGAAAGCAGTGGCCCTGCCGTTCAAGGGCTCACCATTGGAAATGCAACGCCCTGCCTCAAGCTCTTCAATGACTTCCTACTCAAAGGTCTGCATAGGCCTTACATGCTCTGAGCCCTTCTTAGCTCTCCAGCACATCTGGAAATGCTGTCTCCTTCGATCTCCATTAGCCACAGTGAGCTTGCTGTCCCTTACTGCCAATGTTACTTTCTGCTTAGAACACATTCTCCTCCTCTGTCTTAGCCAGCACTCACATCTTTCAGAGCTCAGCTCAACTGTCACTTTCACAGGGAACACTTCCTTGCCTCCGATCAGGTTAAATTCCCTTATTACATGCTCTTGCAACACCATATCCTTCCTTGGAAGCATTCTTTTTTTTTTTTTTTTTTTTTGAGACAGAGTCTCACTCTGTTGCCAGGCTAGAGTGCAATGGCGTGACCTCAGCTCACTGCAACCTCCACCTCCCAGGTTCAAGTGATTCTCCTGCCTCAGCCTCCCAAGTAGCTGGGACTACAGGCGTGAACCACCATGCCCAGCTAATTTTTGTATTTCTGGTAGAGACGGGGTTTCACCACATCTCTTGAATGGTCTTGATCTCTTGACCTCATGATCCACTCGCCTCGGCCTCCCAAAGTGCTGGGATTACAGGCGTGAGCCACTGCGCCCAGCAGGAAGCATTTTTATATTTATTTGTTCACATCATTATTTGGTTACCTCTGTGTCCTCCACTGAATGATAAGCCCCAGGAGAACAGGGACCTTCTCTAGTTGTCCTCACCATTGAATTCTGTGTCCACAGAGGGCACTCAGTAAGCACTTCAATCATTATTTTCTATGAATGAAAATGAATGAACGAATGAATAGAAAAGTGACTAACAATACCTAAGTTAAAGGCTTTTTTCCAGTTTAGAAGTAAGGGATAAGGTAACTGTTCATCTAATACCACAATTTTCAATGTAGGACAGATTAAGATTACTCTAAAGCAAGAGATGTAATGCATTCTAGATTGACAGTAAAAGGAAAGCTATTCGAGGTAGGGGTTCATTTTACCACACTGCATATTCCAGGCTGACTTTTTTTATTATTATTCAGAGCACAATTTGAAACTAAAATGACACTCTGTTTAATTTTCTCACACTGGTAGTCATTGATCTGCATTCATATCTTCAGAGGAAATGCCACTGAATTCAGGAGGAATATACTTAACCTGCATGGTATTCAAAAATTGCCGGAAGAGCTTAGCTCCCATAAACTATGCCAGTGACCTTGCTAAATAGGTATGTTAAACACTCAAATGTATAATTTTCTACAGGCGCTTTTGGTAAAAACATTCTTCTTTTTCACATCTTCCAGCAAACCTCATTATCCTTCTTGTGACCCTGTAGGCATCTCATTTTCTTTTGGCTTGTTTGCAAGTTTTAAAGTATTAACTGCATCTCCTGCCTCAGGAAGGGTTGCTTGGCTACTACTCTACATTTTTAGAGTGTGAATTCTATTATTTTACCACTGCTACCTTCAAGAATGGAGTTTAATGCATTTTCAAAGAAGCTAGAAATAATTAAAAATGTCTTATCTTTATTAAGTACAGTAAGTTATTCTCATGTGGAAGAACAAGGGGAACATACATGGGGAATATGTATCAATTTTGAATAATGTTGAAACTATATTAAAATAAGATCATAAGTTGGCATTCACCATGGAATTGGGGAAAAGTGCTGCTGTATATAGAATGCTAGCTTTCAGTAAAGTAGGAATAAAGACAAGCAAAACAAGAGCAAGGATGCCCCAGGAACGGGCTCCCAGCTTCATTCATCATCTTTGTAAATTATCTAGAAAAGAAACTATAAAGGATATCTAAAGGAAAATATATAAAAGTGGAACCTTTGCAGCTGACACTGAGGTCTATCAGATAGTGAAATACTGAACGATAATGATTTCAAGAAGATTTATTCAGTGACCTTCTTTTATTGTCTAGTAAATCCCAGGCACTGCACTTGCCTCCAGAGGCAGGTGTAATACCGCAGAAAACACCACCTCTGGTTCTGGGGACCTTGAAATTTTATATGAATGAACACAGAGAGGCATTCTTGCCTGCTTTGGCATTTCTCAAAGTGGACTTTAATTGTGGGATGTTAAAAGGGATTACAATAGGACTTCTCAGAGCCTTCAATGTGTGAGTGAATACTGGGAATCATTTCTATGAATGGGGTATATTATGCAGTGGTCCCCACATTTATTTGAAGATAGAATCTTGGTTTTGTTTTTGGCTTTGTATGTGTGTGTTTGTTTTTGGAGGGACAATATGTGAACTTGTGAGACTAGAATAGGCTGGAACACGCTCTGGAAAATGCTGACTTATTAAAAAAATAGAGGCTTGTCTGGAATTTAAAGAATTTTGGATATCTCTTCATCAAATATTTGCTAAGTACTTAAATCACTGAGAAATGGCATGAGGCCCCACACAAGGGAGCTCTAAAATCCAGTGCCCCTTCAGAACAGCAATGCTCCTAATTGCCGAAAAGTGAACACAACAGACAAATGTCTGTCAACTGATAAATGGATAAACAAAATGTAGTCTATTTATAGAATGGAATATTACATGGCCATAAAAATAAATGAAGTACTGGTACAAGCTATAATATGGTCAACCTTGAAAACATTATGCTAAGTGAAAGAAACCAGACGCAAAAGGCCTCATACTGTATGATTCCACTCATATGAAACATCCAGAGTAAATCTGAAGACAAAGAAAGCAGATTCGTGGTTGCCAGAGGTTGGAGGGAGAGGAGAAGAAGAAGTGACTGCTAATGAGTTCAGGGTTTCTTTTAGGGATGAGGAGAATGTTCTGAAGTTAGATACTGATGATGGTTATCTATACAACTTCGTAAATATACTAAAAATCACTGGATTCTGCACTTTAAAAGAATGAATTTTATAATATGTGTATTTTGTGTCATTAAAAGATCCAATACCCCACCATACCAAATGGTTATCCCTTTTATATTACAGGAATTGAGATGAACACAATCATTTCTTGTCAACAATTATATTTAGTGAAGATACTAGATGTTATTTACAGAAGATATACATACATACAATTCCTACACATTAAATGTAGTCTAATTGTGAAAACAGGAAAAAATGTACTTCAAAATTACATACTAAATAAAATAAATAAAAAGTAATTATTTGGCACAATATCTATTATGTAGCAAATAAATAACTCTATACCATTGATTGAATGAACTATTTACAATCTTTGAAAGTGCAAAACAATTGCTGAAAATTAAGATATTTGTAATAACATTTAAGTCCAGAAAATATGTTTTCATCAGGTACAATAAATTTGTAGCCAATAGTACAGGTTTTTAATGCCCAGGAAAATATTTCAATTTTGACAAATGTTTTATGCATATTGTGCTCTTCTGAAATGTTATTTTCTACTTTAACGCTGGCAAATTTAAGAACCTTGGCATTTCTTAGTGGAATTCTTATGTATATAATCCTGATTTGTAAATTTTGAAAAGTTACATTGTAAACATAAATATTATTCTATATATCATTCAGAAATTACAGACCAGTCCTCCCTAAATTACATAAACAGCCATAATGTTTCATAATAATGTGGTCAGGTTCTATTCCTTCAGAGGTAAGACAATGAAGATGGAAGAATACAACCTATAATTTGGACTTCTATAGATTCCTCACCACCTTCCCGAAACCCCAGGCTCCAAATCAAGATGTTGAGTTAAAATTTTATCCAAATCTATCCCATTTGTAGCACATCTCATCCCATAAACACTCAGAAAAAAATGTCAGGGGCTTGCTAGTTCTCTTGACAAGGCTATTTCTACCAAACTCTTCACGTGGGCCTTATTCGACACTTCAGCAAAGAAGATGGCACAAGTGGAAATGAAACAGGGTAACCACAAACTGGGGATTCCTAAGCTAGAGTGTGTAAGCTTTAGGCAAGTCAAATAATTCCTTCTCTTGCTAGGTAGCTGGTAAGCTGAATGCAGCCCTGAGGTGTCTCAGGATGTGCTTTTGCTTGTTTTGTAGAATTCTCTAGTGGCAATACAGTCAGTAGTAGCATAAATGGCATTTTTGAAAGACTGTGGACTGGAGACAAACTGCTGCTTTGGGCATTTGAAATGTCTATGGTCGACGAGGCTCTAATCTGTGTGACATCTGTGATAAAGTTCTCTGGTTGTCAATCACATTTAATTGCCGTACATAACTCCGGACATCCTGATGGTTCTTATTAGCTTGAGCTGCATCAGGATCTGTTGAAAGAGGAAAGGGCAGAATTGGCATTGTGTAATATATGTATATAAGATACAATCTTACTTCTCCAATTATTTATTACATTTATCGTAGGTTCCTGGGTTCCCTCAAGACCTTTCAACACACCACAATCATTGAAACGTTTCCACTTGGTTGTTCCATCTCCTCCTTCCTACCCTCCAATTTTCTTTTCTTCCCTGGAATCACCTCTTTTGATCATTCTCCTTTGAATTGCACGTTGTAAAAAAAAAAAATGGCACCAAATTAAAAGGGAAGCATGTGTCTGATAGCCCCTGGGTATAGATTAAAATTGTTTCCCTTTCCAGAGGTCTCTGTGTCTCACACTCTGTGTCTCTGCCTCCTTTGATCCAGATGAAGACTAATGTCAAAAGACAGTTTTTATTAGCCCCTCACAAAAGCGCTTAACATCTGGGCCAAACTGAAGCAAGCCAGTGAGACTACAGAGTCCTGACTCCCCTCTTTACTTGCATACAGTATACAGCATTACTATACCGCCTGTATGTTCTTAGAGACTGTCCATATTCAGAAAAAACCCAACTCACAGGCTGAAGTTATGACTTCTGCTAGACGTTTGATTCTTTGATGCTATCTGCTCTGAAAACTCAGCTACCATTCTATTCTGATGCACATCCCAAGCATGTGAGCAACTGAGGTTAACCAATTTCATGAAGATCAGGGCTGAATGATGAGCCAATGCACTCAGCCCTCTCAGGGAACATACATGAATAAGGAAAGCCAGACTAGAAGGTGGTGAACTGGAAACACAGGTCCCTCCGGAAGTGATGACCTGGCTTCTGCATGTTGCTGCCACGGGGAATCTGTGCCTAGAGTTGCCAGATCTTCCTTTTTTTTTTTTTTTTTGTTAAGAAATGGGAAATCTGGATTTCTTCTTCGTGAATTCTCCCAATTTTAAAATGGTGACATTATTTCAAAATAAAAGGGAAAAAAATGCTCTCTTTAGACCCAACACCTCTGTGGGCCACCTCCATTTCATGCATCACTGGGTAGGGCCTCTGGTCTAAGGGGACACCCGGAGTGGCAGAGCCAGACCCTGGCTCCTGACCGGGGTTTCCACCACAGTACACTACCTTCTGCAGTCTGGCTGCTCCTGCTAGATCCACACAGCACTCCCAAAGACAATTAGAATGCCATCTGCACAAGGGGTGAAGGGGAGTGTTGCAGGTCTGAAGGCAGAAAAGCAGAGAGAAGACATACATGCCCCTGCCCCCTGTGAGAAGAAACTCATCAGTATAATTATCACATAGAAATAATACCACAGCAAACTGCAGAGCACATTGTGTTTAATTTCCTCTGCTTCTCACTGGCAGTGTACTCTACATGTACAATATACTGTAATTACATTGTACACATTCCCACAGTGTTTGTGAATCTATTCCTATAGCTTTATCTATAGATTGTTGACTTCGGAGCTGAGCAGCTGTTGTTTACCAGCAGTTACTGATAACTTCAACAAATGCAGTGGAGTTTTTTCTTTTTAAATACATTTTCCCCTTGGCTTCTCTAGGAGGAGACATAGAAGAATGCAAGATTTACTTCCAAAGAAGCTCATAGAACAAAGCATATTATTTTATGGTTCTTGAGCCTCACTGAAAACCTTCTTAAGGCTATAAACCCCCTCAGGCACACACGATCTGGCATATAATTTCAGGGTCCCCTTTTATCCCCGCTGCTGGATTTGGGATTATAAACTCTGGTTATAACTGGTGTCACTTATCTATTCTTGTTTTCACTTGTACAACTGCTTTATGATCACATCTTTAAACACAAAGTAAATTAATAGATGAAAACACATGAGACACTTTAATTCTGGCTGGATCCACATAAGAATAGTTGATGATATGCAAGACTATTCACATTTTGGAAGTCAGAGAAGGCACAGTCATTTGAATCAGTGGCTCCCCAAATCAATGTCATTTTTCTTATATTTTTCCTCCCTATTCATTAAAAAATGAACATTTAGTAGTTCTGGTGTCCCATGTTAGCAAATCTGGCCATGAGCCAGTCCTGCTCTAGGAAGAACAAACAACTGACTAATAAAACAAGAACATCATAGTCTCTTAGCACTGGGTTTATTGGAGGAGACGGTACTGGTAGCCTCAGATTCATGTCTATGTCATAGTATCATATTGAGTTAATGAGATAAATTTCTTCAAGTGACTCATACAATGAGCTTAGCAAAAACCTTTAGTGTTCACCTTCTCATTTCCAGACCAGATTGAGGGAGCCAAAGCTCCACCCCCACCACCAAAGTCCCAGCCCAGAAGAAACAGTAGCACTGGTCTAGTATGCCCACCTGGTGCTATGATGCAACTTAACTCCCAACAGACTAAAATTGTTATTTATTATTAGTAATTTTTTTATATTAAAGTATTATACCAGTTCTTGTGATAGATGTTCAGATTTTAAAAGAGCACCTCAAATTCATGTGGGAATACTAGAAATATAATATGAAATCCTGTTTTTGGACCTTTTACGAATGTGCTATAAACATTAATGCATTCTTGCAACACCCTGAAAGACAATAAATATTATCTTTCCTGGTTTATAATTGACTGAACTGAGTCATCAAGGGCTGATGTGAGTTTCTCAACATGGAGCAATGAGTCATAAAGAGAGTTGGTTTGAGGCAGGATTTGTTGGCAGTCGTACTTTAGTTGTCTCCAGCTGCACTGGATAGAGCAAATTAAATCTCTTTAAATTCATTCACAAAATAATATTCCTATGGTTATTTTCTAGTTTCACAACAATGTAAATATGTTCTAGTTTAAAACAGCAAAAAAAATCTTTAAACTCAAGGCCCCTATCTCATGGAATTCATGGTCCAAAGTGTCTCTGACACAGTCAGATATTTCCCAGGCTCCAAGGGTGTCTCAATGGCCTCATTAAGAAGACCTTAATCACCAACATCTACATTGTAAGAGGTGGCAGCAGTTAACTTACTGAAGGGTTGGCTCCTGTAGTATCTCACTGTTCTGGCCGTATTTGCAATCATGCGCTAAAAGGAATATAGAAAAAAGAAAGATAGAAATTCAAGTAAGCGTAGAGTACAATCCAAAAAGGAAAACAAACCATTTCTGCAATACTTGGTACCATGAGAAGTGACATGTTCTGAGATGTTGACTATCTGAAGGCAACTAGCTGATGTATAACTTGTTTAATTATTTCAAAGGGGTACCCACATACATACAAGGCATTTTCAGGTAAGGAATATTAATGGCATAACTCTCATAATTGTTGGCATGTTCCCCATGATGTAAAAAACATCTATCATGCCTGAGACTGTACATTAGTGCTTTTTCACCATCCTTTCTTGAGGTTGCCATGAATTTGTAAGAGAATCTGTAACTATCCTAGATGTGGAGAAGGGTTAGCTTATCAAGTTCCTCACAGTAAATAAGACTCACTAATGAGGTATGAGATTTTATTGACTGAACAGCAAGTCAAAATATTCTACATTTACATTTTTGCTACACACTCTGTATTACTGACCTCTCTAATCTTCCAGCAAAAGTTTGCATTTTAATGTTAATCCTGATGATTTGATTCCCTCTTTCCCTCCCTTCTTCCTCCTTTCTGATTATAACACTAACATATACACATCTTAGAAATTCAGAAAATAGGCCAGGCGCAGTGGCTCACGCCTGTAATCCCAGCACTTTGGGAGGCCGAGGCGGGTGGATCACGAGGTCAGGAGATCGAGACCATCCTGGCTAACACGGTGAAACCCCCTCTCTACTAAAAATACAAAAAATTAGCCGGGCGTGGTGGCGGGCGCCTGTAGTCCCAGCTACTTGGGAGGCTGAGGCAGGAGAATGGCGTGAACCTGGGAGGTGGAGCTTGCAGTGAGCCGAGATCGCGCCACTGCACTCCAGCCTGGGCGACAGAGTGAGACTCCGTCTCAAGAAAAAGAAAAAAAAAAAAAGAAATTCAGAAAATACAGAAAATGTTAAGAGCAAAGTAAAAATCACTTAGAATATTACTTCACAGAGTAATCTTGTTAATATTTTGGCATATAGCCTTCTTATATTTAAAAATATATAAAAACATGTTTTTCAAAAAATTTGAATTCATATAGTACATACATATTTTATTTTGATTTGAAATTTTTCACATTGCATTGTGACTATTTTCCATGCCATTTGCATTTTAAAACATTTTTTAAAAAGCATGTATTCAACCAAATGGACAGATTATAATTTATTTGACCTTTTAAAATTTGGTCACTAAGCGATCATCTTAATTTCTTTGTAAAGTTTTGGTTGCAATAAAGACTTAAAAGGGAATCTTTTGTGCTGAGCTCAATTAAAAACAAAAGAAAAGAGAAAAGAAAATGGACAGAAACAGAGACTCCTATCCCCTGGGGAAAAACACTGATGAGACCTACGCTCCATTTCTTAGCCAGAATGTCACGGTATTTGAACAATAGCTGGCACTCCTGGTCACTATGTATGTTTCAGGACACCTTACTGCTCAGGCTCTAAAGGGGTTCCTGTGGAGATAACAGATTAATTACAACACTAGCAGAAAATTGATAAGGCTCCACCCAGGGAAAGAGACTCCCTGATCTCTGAGCAGCTATGTAATTCTAGTCAACCCTTTCCTCTCTCACGGACCCTTGGCTTGCCAAAGTATAAGAAAATGACTTTGAGAAAGCTTACATAGTGTAAAAAAAAATCATAGATGAGTCAAGGCCTTACAAATATATTATCTGCAAGCATCATAATACCTCACTGAATACTACTGCTTTGAGGACTCTAGCAAGCCTGAAGTGACATGTACCTGCATTGGATAATTTCGCACACAAA